>NW_026057577.1:64943984-65250763 GCF_023721935.1 Panthera uncia
TAAAGGAAATGTGTGTCCAGAGTATATGTGTAAAAATGCATTTCCTTCAATCCTAGTGCATACTGTAAAGGACATAGAGAACACTCTATCAGAAGAATCATTCTGACAAAGGATACTGTTCAAAATCAAACTATATATCACAAAGCATTCTTCAGTGTTTCTCATGAGGCCAACGTATTCTTCCTGAAGTTGTCATGCTCCCTTAAGGTTTACAGAGAATACGGTATTGATAAATGCAGTTGCAATGTAAAAGAAGACATTTAGTCCTTGCATTGTCTAGTAATCACCAAAAGGGGATGACATCAAAACTGTTTGGGAACCAATCTGTAACCAAAGCATGCAACCTATTAAAAAGTTCCGTTATTGATTTCACTAGATTTCCTATTAATGTCTCTGAAGAACCCAGAGCTTACAAATCCAGAATTGTTTCTGTTACTATAGGAAAAAATATTTTAAAAGATTATCAAATGAAGTAAGCTTGGAGCCTAGAGAAATACATCGTCTGTGATACTACTAAAAGTAAGACCAAACAGTGAGGAGGAACACATAAAGACCAGGAGTAGATTATGAACGAGACCCTTTAAATAGCAGTGAAATTCAGCTCCTATAGACAGTCAACTGTTTTCTCTTCTTTCTGGGAGAAAATTCTTTGTAAAACTTGACCTTGCTGCATCTCTGATGGTGAATTCAACACTGCAGTCTTTGCTCAGGGTTTACAACCACACAATTGTCTATAAGACAGAAAGGCCTATACTATTGGTCTTAACATTAGAAATTGCTTGTCTGAGAATATATGTTTGCTCCACATTCAGACAGCAAACTCACAAACAAACTTTTAGACAGCAACGCATGGCTAAAATGGGAACTGACTACATTAATTTTACCAGACAGAGAAATTTTTCACTCAGGATAATGATGAGTCATTACATCACATTGCTTCATGGTTTAAGAAACTGACGTCCTAGGGTGCCTGAGTGGCTCAGTCAGTTAAGTGTTGGACTTCAGCTCAGGTCATGATCTCGCAGTTTATGGGTTCGAGCCCCTCATTGAACTGTTAGTGTGGAGTCTGCTTGGGATTCTCTCTCTCCCTCTCTGTTTCTCCCCCACTCATGCTATCTATCTCAAAATAAATTAAAAAAAAAAAAAACTAGAAAAAAAGAAACTATGTCCTGTCCTGAAAAAGTTAATTATTACATTCTACCAAGAAATTCAAATGCCAAGGAAGTAGTTTACAGATTGTAACAGTCCTTGGTCACCTGGGTGGCTCAGTCAGTTAAGCAGCCAGCTCTTGGTTTCCGCTCGAGTAATGATCTCATGGTTCTTGAGTTTGAGCTCCACATGAGGTCCGCACTCACAGTGCAGAACCTGCTTGAGATTCTCTCTGTCCCTCTCTCTCTACCCCTCCCCTGCTCTCTCTGTCTCTCTCTCAAAAATAAATAAGTTTAAACTTAAAAAAAAAATTAAGACCAGTCCTACCATTTTCTAATGTAAACTCTGAAATATGCTGTCCAAGCCCTATGGAAGTTAATGTCTGTGGGTTTGGGTGGTGTGGGGACACATACCCACTAATTTCTTACAGATATGAGTATGTGCGTGGTACACACGCATGCACACGCGTGCACACACACACACACACACACACACAAATATACACACACATTGCCAAAATGGAAAAAGAATTTTTTTTCTCCTCAAGAGCAGCAGCTAATTTTTTTAATGTCACGAGTTGCAGAGAGAGAGGCAAAGAACACTGGTTATAATAGAACTTCCCCTCTTTTCCATAATGTTTTACGACTGCCATGAATTTACAGAAACTATGTAGTGCCCTTGCTTCGACAGCTGATGTTCCAAGCAATGCCATATGTAGGGAATAATTTCCTAGACCTAGTTACCAAGAACATCCAAAGTAATAGTTTGATTTAGATCTGAGATACTTAAGATTTAAAGTTGCAAAAGGAAAAAAGCAAATAACCAGAAACAAAACAAAACAAAAAACAAAAACAGTGATTAATTCTTTCATTTGCTTCAATCCAACAGGATAAATTAAGAACATCCTGAATGCCTTCACTTGTTCTATCAAAGTTTTCAAGGGTTCTGGAATGCAATTGCCATAACAAAACAAACAAAAGTTACATGAAAAGAATTTAAATTTGTTCCCTAAAGCTGAGCTGAAAGAATGGTCAGGAGGATTTTCACTCATGAGGGGAAAACATGACTAAAAATAAGATGTATCAACAATTAAATAATGGTCTAAGTTATTTATAATAGTTTAGAATAAATAAATTCTTACTGGCTTTTAAAAGTAACACTGTTGAGTTGTTAGAGAAACTTTTTTAAATTACCCATTTCACCCTTAAAAATAAACTTATAAATCTACATCACAGATCATAGAAGCTAAAAAACAAGTGATTAAATAAGTTAACTTAATGTACCTATATTCCAGAATATTGTGCTTCAGTTTTACCTATAATATTATTTGAGTTACTGTGTACTATCAAAATACATAAAAAAATTCATATGCATTATAAACAGGTATATTAGAAATAGAATATGTACACATTTATAAGACACTTGATTGAATCGGTTATTTTAGTCAAGAAATATTTACTGAACATCTACCAAGTGCCAGGCACAGTGATAGACATCTTCAAATTGAAACTTTAAATTACTTATATTTTGTTATCTTTCTGAAGAAAATCTGTGCTGTTTTAACTTATTTCACAGACACAAAGTCTTATTTTAAGAAATGCTCACCTTTTTATCATACAGATATATTTTTATTCAATGATTTTTAAATGATAATATCAAATTCACATATAATGTTGATGTGGCTTTAAGACACAAAAACTTAAATGCAAAAAGCAAAAGAACCACTTAGTAATAACAGAATAAGTCTAAGTTCAGTTATTTAACAAATATTTATTCAGTACTTACTCTGATCCAGGAATTGTTTTAAGCCCTGAGAATACCGTTAACAGAACAGAGATCCCTGCCTTCATGGAGCTTAGATGGCACTGTTACACAACGCAAAAGAATGAATTTGCAGTTTTCCTTATTATCTTCGCCATAAGCTTTTAGAACTTTGATTACCACATCTTGCAATCAGACCACATCCCGTCCTTCATGAACTGTTAATAAATATTAATAAAGGGACTTAATTGTCCTAAAGAAAGAAAGCCTGCTATTCTGTTTTTTTGATTAACTATAATGCAGGTGGACAACTGTGAGTCAGATGCATTATTGGAAGTTGTTAGTTGATTTTTATAGAAATAAAATTACATTAAGGACCTTAGAAGTAAAAGAATGTCACCAGTGTAAGAAAATGGGTTTTAAAGGTGTTCCTATGTGGTTGATTTATTTTAGAAATAGCTTTGTAACCTTTATAAATAACGATTACTAATTGTTCCACTTGCATAACATGTAATTAAAAGAAAGGTTTATGCCTCCAACACTCTTACAGTAGCAGAAAAAAATGTCCAGCCATAGGGCTAGGAACTGGGAATTGGCTTTGGCTTACACAATGATAATTATACTACTAACACCTAGAAATAATATCGGACATATTTATAGCTTACTCTTACTTAAAATGAATCATTATAACTAATAGACTTTTTAAACACCAACATTGCCATGCACTGTGCATTTCAAAAACATCATCTTTAATCTTCACAGTAAGATTCCCTGCAATGTGGATATTATTCTTCCACTTTACTGATGAGAAAACTAAGACCAAGGGAGGTGAAATGACCTGTCCAAGACCATAGAGCAAAGACAGAATTCAGGATACGCATCTTGCATCACTGTATCCTTTGCTCCCAGAAGTGCCAAACTCATCCTGCATCAAGTATACTTCAATAAAGTTTGAAACAAAGAAAAAAAAAAAGGAGTGCCAAACTCATTGGTTACTATTTAGCCTACCAGGCTCAGACCTAAATATCGAAGTATAAAGTCTGTAGCACAGTGTATAATTCAGCTAATTGAAGAAGCACAAATAATTTGAAAAAATCAAGTATATCAGGGTCTGAGACATTTAGAGATTAGCTATTTCCTTGGCTTTCTACTTAATTTAACTTTTCTTCACATTCATCCAGAGAAAGGAATGAGACTGAAAGCACAGATAATAACAGCTCTTAGTCATTGTTATTTTGTTATGAATGTAGCTGGGGAAAACCTTCTCTTGAATTCTCTGAGGTAGGATTCTCAGAAAACCCTGTACTGTGACCAATGGGCCGAAATAAAAAATAAAATAAGAATAAGAATAAGAATAATAACCATAAGCCAGAGTCATAGTTTCTTAAACTATAACTGAGTGTAACTAAGTAATGGAGAGTAACCAGTTCCCCAAATTCTATTCCTCCTCTCCCTGCAGGATCACACTTGCTTCCCTAGTCCATCTGTATAAGAAGAATAATTTACCTGTACATAGAAGGGAAAGAAGTTACTTTTCCATTGCCAGTGCCTTTTGGAGGCTATCCTAATACAAAAATGCATGTTTTGGGTGGTCTATACTTGTAATGTTTTTCTTAGATATGAATGAAAATACTCATACAGCAACTAATGGAGTGTGCAGAAGTTTTTCTCAATGAAGTCTCATAGTCTAGATTTTAGATTTTAGAGAAACAGCTGGAATTTAAACTTGATAAATAGACGCTTAAGTATAAACTTTGGCAGTAGACTTTGCCATGGTATATATTCAAGACAGCAATTTCAAAATCCATTTGCCTTATTTTGTAAGCAGCTGTGGATGGAGCTGTTTCAAAATGAATGAGATTCATTCAAATCATTTCCTCCACCCGAAGAAACTGACCTTGACAGACGTGAACTAAACGAATCTAACCTGTTTTTCAGTATCAGGATCTACTGGGAAGCCATCCAACCAAGAAGAAATAGCAACTGTTTGTTAGAGGAGAAGCAAAATGACAAACAGCAGAGCCCAGGGAAAACATAGTTAAGGGAGATACACTGGTCTCAGTCACAAGTAGGCTGCATTTATAGGAATACTCAATCCCAAACCAACATTTGACTAAAGCTACAGAAAAGAGGACAGTGAAATATGTATCTGGAAAGAAAAAAAAAATTGACCTTTCTTTCAATTGTTTAGTAAGTCCTTCAGAGGTGTGGTCTGGCTGAATGCCAAAAGCAACAGGGAGAATTTCTGGCAAATATTTTGCCATCCTGTACCTGAAGGCTTGTATATCTGTATGATAGGCTTGTGTTGGGGTAGCCCTGAGGCAGAAAGGGCTCCTTAAAAAAAAAACAACAAAAAAAAAAGTTTGAGACAGAGGTAATGCCAATACTGGAAACTCTAGACTAAGAGTGAGGCAAGAAAAGAAATGATACTTTCATTTCTTCTTTCTAATAAATATTGACATATAGACCTTGATAATATACTTAAATGGAATTTTTCCATAAGTTTGCAAGGAAACAGAGCCTCTGGAAAATATAAAGATACCTTTATATAAACTCTAAAACCATGGGAATGAAGCAGTTAACAAAACAAAGATTTTCTGCCTTTGTTTTGAAAAGGAAAGGCTGAAAGAAGAGAGGGTGTATGTTCTACTGTGCAGAACCCAAAATGTTTCTTCTTTTTACAACCCAAGAACATGTCAACTTTAACATTGCTTTTCTCCTTGTCTTACAATAAAATTAATTTGATTTGTTATGTGTAAATGACATACACTGTTTCCTGAATTATGTTATTTGAGAAACATTAGAAAAGCCTCTCAAAATTTGCCCCATGAGCCTGGTATTTCATGGTTCATTGGCTTGTCATTCCCAAAGATAAACAATTAAAACACACCAATATTTCCAAGGGGATAATTCATTAGATTATTATGTAACATCCCCTTTCCTTGATGATATGTACATTAGCCTACATTCATAGTAGCAGCTTTCTGAGAGGAAATCCAGTTGGTTGTAAGGTACAGATAAAGTTTGATTAGAAAGAAAAGTAAGGAAGGCAGAGATGGATTTCACTGCCTTTTTCAGCTAGAGAGATTCCAAAATCAGGCACAAAAATATACATGCACAAAATCAAATAGACCTGAAAATATATTTCCAGCCAAAAATATTTGCCATAAATAGAAAGGAGCAATAAATATTAATACAGTAGAATAATATATGGTAATTTGTGTTAGCCAGTTTCCTACTGGATGAAAACTGCCCGAAATGTGCTCTGCCTTGTTGAAATGGAGGATTTGAGAAGTTTAGACTAGATTAACACTGAACTACAACTTCTTCCTTGATATATTCACAAGGACTGAGAGATGTTTGCAAAGAAAATGAAATGATCTTTATGTGATTCAGTATTAATTTGTGCCATATCCATGAACCTCATGTCATGCCTGGTGCCTCTGTCATCTTGGATATTATCATTGGTGGATGTTGCACACTTCCAGAAAACACTGCTTTGTAGTATTTTTCATTAATAAACTGAGTTATATAATACTTAAATTCCATTGGATAATGGTGATTAAATTTCAGGCTCCCAAAACAGATTAATTACCTGATTTGACTGATTTAATGCTGATTTTTAAGAGAAAGATTTAGGAATCATAGCAATCTGGCTTACGTGGATGATCATTATCTTTAGGAATTGATTTGTGGCCCTCAAAGCACCTGGCATGGGAGTGGACTGGTCCAGGGGCCTCATCCTAGTGGGGTCTTGGCTACTGACCAATCCGTGATCTAGTACAGAAATATGTCTACATCCCATGCTCTTAGCATTTGGATTCTGCTGGCCTCCATTGTCTACAGCTGGGAGCAGAGCAAGCTTTTGGATGATGAAATAGAGTAAAAACATGTTTCTACAACTGAAATACCTAAATACCCCAAAATTTTTCATATGGAAAATAATTATTAAATATAAAGGACATTTTATTCCAGTGACTTACTGGATACTGAACTACTTGAAATTATGGACTACATACCATAATACTAACTCTTGACTGCTTACAGCAGCAATGGGCACATCCAGTGCCCAAATCTTGGTTTCTAATACCTTTCTCCAATAAAGAAACCAGAATCCTTGGGAAAATGATTGATTCTTTAGGAAGAATGCCTCCCCTCCGCAAAGATGTCCACATCCTAATTCCCAGAATCTGTGAATATGTTATTTGAAATGGTAAAAGGGAATTAACATAGGAGAGTTGGTTTAAGGTTGCCAATCAACGAACTCTAGTATAGGAAGATAATCATGAATTTTCCATGTAGGCTCAATGTAATCACAAGGATCCTTAAATGTGAAGAGGGAGACAGAAGAGGAGAAGCAGAAAGATGGCAGCATGAAATGGAACCAAGTTGCCATTACTGGCTTTCAAGATGAAGGAATGGGGCTGTGAGTCAAGGATGTCAGCAGACTCTAGAAGATAGAATAAGGAAAGTAAGAAATCTCCCCTAGATCCTCCAAAAGGAATGCAACCCTGCCCACATCTCAATATTACCTCAATGAGATCTGTCTTGGAAATCTGACCACCAGAATCATAAGGTAACAAATCGGTGTTGTTTAAAGCCACCAAGTTTGTGTTAAGTTTTTACAGTAGTAATAGTAAACTAATACTGTTAGGAAATATACAACAGGACTCTACAACATCCTATAGTGCCAGAAAGTAACGAAGTGTTTAAAACTCTCACAAACAGGGGTGCCTGGGTGGCTCAGTCAGTTAAGCATTGGACTTTACCTCAGGTCATGAACTCACAGTTTGTGAATTTGAGCCCCTCGTCCCACTTCAGATCTGGTGTCCCCCTCTCTCCCTGCTCTTACCCCACTTGTGTGCTCTCTCTCTCTCTCTCTTAAAAATAATTAAACATTAAAACACACACACACACACACACACACACACACACAGCTACCCACACACCAAGGAGGTATGCCATAGGGACATAGACACAACTTGAGCAACCAAATAAGTAACATAGTGTTGCTATAACCCTAAATATAAAACAAATATTCATGGCATGCTGATATAAATAAATACATACATACAAATATCCATGAAAAATTCCAAATAATTCTGTATATACTCAGTCTGTCCTCAAGGAGAGGGAGTATGACAACCCAATCTTTAAGTGTGGGCTGCACATAGTGACTTCCTTCCAAAGAATATGGTATAGAAAGGGGGAAAAGAAAGTAACTTCCCAGTGGAGAAATTTGACAAACACATCAGCCAGATGATCAAGGTTAACATTAACAGTGATAAGTCATGCTGACAGCATCTACTCTTGATACAGTGTGATGAGAATGGCACCTTGCCTCTATAATCTTCCTCTTCAAAATTCAGTCTCTTAATCTTATTATGAGAAAAACTTCAGACAGACCCCACCTGAGGGAAATTCTACAGGGTACCTGAACAATATTTCTTAAAACTGTCAGGGTCATCAACAATACGTAAAGTCTGAGAAACTGTCACAGACATAAAGAGATTATGATATATAACTAAATGTGATGAGGTATCCTGCATGGGGTTCTGAAACAGATAAGACATTGGGTAAAAAATGTAAACGTCTGAACAAAGTATGGACTTTAGTTAAAAATAATGTTCAGGATTCTTTTGTTAGTTGTACCAAATGTACCATACCAATGTCAGATGCTAATAGTAGGGGAAAGTGGGTATAGAGTATAATGGAATTCTCTACTACTTTTGTAACTTTTCTGTAAATGTAAGGCCATTCTGAAATGGAAAAGTTAGGGGTGCCTGGGTGGCTCACTTAGTTGAGGTCTGACTTCGGCTCAGGTCATGATCTCGTGGTTTGGGAGTTCAAGCCCTGCATCAGACTTTGTGCTGACAGCTCAGAGCCTGGAGCCTGCTTCGGATTCTGTGTCTCCTCCTCTCTCTGCCCCTCCCATGCTCACGCTCTGTCTCTCTCTGTCTCTCAATAATAAATAAATGTTAAGAAAAAAAAAATTAATGGCAAAGTTATTTTTTATTTTTTTATTTTATTTTTTTTGTTTTTAAGTTTATTTGTGAGAGAGGGAAAGAGAGAGTGAGAGCAACCACGAGTGGGGGAGGGGGAGAGAGAGAGAGAGAGAGAGAGAACCTCAAGCAGGCTCCATGCGGTCAGCACAGAGCCTGACTCAGGGCTCAAACCCACAAACCATGAGATCATGACCTGAGGCAAAAGCAATAGTCAGACGCTTAACTGACTGAGCCACCCAGGTGCTCCAAAAAGTTATTTTTTAAGTGGCAGAAAGATTTCAGGGAGAGAAATGTTTCATGAAAGATGTTAAAGGAAGTAATAACTGGTTTGGTGATTAATTGGATAAAGCAGATAAAAACATAATTAATGAGTCATAGATTGTTGCCAAAGTTTTAGGCTTCAATTGTAGAGAGAATGTGATGCCAGTGACAAAGAGGAAAAGTGAAAAAGGAAGCTTGCTGGTAGTTGAGCAAATGGTAATTTGAGACCAAAGTGGATAATTCAAGTGTAAATATAATCAGCAGCTGGAGATAAAGAATTTGATTTTGGATGAAAGTTCATGAATGGGAATGTAGATTTAGATTTAATCAACAGACCAGCAAATACACACAGAATAACTGCTGATAAGGCCCTGTATGGAGAAGGAAAAGGGAGTATAGACTAAAGTGGAAATCACCAGAGAACCAAGGTTTATATCTACATAAAGATAACAACAGAAAATGATGCAAAAACATGCAGTGTAGGTGTTCAGGATAGTGGCCTGAGCCTGCACACTTTGTCAGGGTAAATGGGATCATCAAGGACACAGATAGTGTTATAAACAGAATATTTGTGTCCCCCTAATATTCATGTGCTGAAGCCCTTACCTCCAGTGGCTGTATTTGGGGCCACTAAGGAAGTAATTAAAGTTAAATGAAGTGATAAGAGTGGAACCCTGATCCAATAGGATCAGTGTCTTTATAAGAAGAGACACCAGAGAACTCTTTCTTTCTCTTTTTCCTTGAGCGCGCACCAAGCCATGTAAAGACGTAATGAGAAAGCAGCCATCTGCAAGCAAGGAATAGAGCTCTAACCAGAAACCAAATTGGCTGAAAGCTTGATCTTAGACCTTGAGCCTCTAGACCTGTAAGAAAATAGATTTCTGTTGTTGAAGCCTGTGATATTTTGTTATGGAAGTCTGAGCAGCCTAAGAGGGCAAATGAGGAAATGGGAATTGGAGAGTAACAGGGAGAAAGCCAGGGCAATATAGCACCAAGGAAGCCAAGGAAAAATAAGGTTTCGTTTATTTCTTCATAAATATTCATTGAGAATTTATCTTGTGCCAGACATTGTACTGGATCCCAAAGATATATAATAAAAAAGACACACTCCTATCTCCATAGAATGTACATTTGCCAAAAAGAAATAAAAGACAAATGAATAAGCCATGTAGAGATCATGGTGGGTACTATGAAAAGAGATGTAATAAAGAGTAACCATGTACAATGTAGATATGTCTTGAATGGTCAAGGAGGCATCTCTGGGGAGATGCCATTTACGCTGAGACCTACAAAATGAAAATGATCTAGCTATGCAAAATGTTGAGGTACGAGTTTTGTAGGCAAAGAGAACTGGAACTGCAAAGGCAATGGTTCCAGAAAGCACTTGGGGAATTTGAGAAATGGAAGTGAGGCTAATAGGATTGGTAGTGACTTTGTAAAGGTAGGAAGAAGCCACATTATACAGTCTTGTAGGCCAGTCCTCAGAAGCATGAATCTATTTCTGAAAGAGTGAGAAGCCATTGGATGAGTCTAAAGATCACATGACATGGCCTGATTCATGTTTTTAAATAATTCGAATTGCTATGTGAAAAAATATTTTTGAATAAGAACAAGGAAGAAGGCAAAGAGACCAGTTGAGGAACTATTTCAAATAGTACAGAAAAGAGATTATGGTGGTTTAATTTAGGACAGTTGTATAGTTGGAGGGAAGTGGCAAAATCAGATATTTTTGGTGGAAGAAACAAGAGAAATAAATGATGGATTGCGTGTGGGGAATTGCAGAAAAAGAAGTTTTATTTTAAAAATTGATGGGAGAGCCTGGGTGGCTCAGTCAGTTGAGTGTCTGACTCTAGATTTTGGCTCAGGTCATGATCCCATGGTCTTGGGATTGAGCCCTGCACTGGGCTCTGCACTGATAGCTTGAGATTCTCTCTCTCCCTCTCTCTCCCCCTCCACATTTCACTCTCTCTCTCTCAAAAATAAACAAATAAACTTTAAAAAAGAAAAGAAAAAATGGTTGAATGATGGTGCCAAATCCCAAGATGAAGAAGAGTAGTGGAAAACTAGATTTGTGAAGAAAGTCACAAGCTCAGTTTTGGACATTGGGCTGGAAATTCAATTTTGAAAACCATTAGCATATAGAAGGCACTTAAATATGCCACTGAGTGAGATCACTTAAGGAGAAAGTTCCGATAGAATTGAAAAGAGGGCTCAGTCCTGAGCCTTGGCAAAGAGAAGCAACAACAGTGAGGTAAGAGGAAAACCAAGGGAAGGGAGCCAAGGGAAGAAAAGGTTTCAAAGACTGTGTGTTTGTCAGTGTCAGATGATGTGAAGCATCAAGTGAGAGGACAGAGAAGATAGTTGTGGCAATGCAGGAACTGTGGGAGACCTTGACAAAAGGAGTTTCATCACAGAAGTGGATATGCAAACCACATTAGAATGGGGTGAAGAATTAATTGGAAGTAATGAAGAGCAGTTCAAGTTTATGAACTGAACCAAGTTCAAGTTTATGAGAAAGATACAGAGAACTTGGGCAATACCTGCAAGACAATGTGGGATCAACAGACGTGTGTTTACTTTTTTTTTTTTTTTTTTGCTAACATGGGACACACTGGGTGGTTTATTGATATGGTCCGGTAGAAATGGTGAGAAGTAGAGGAGCCGTATCTGTGAGAAGGCAAGAGGGAGTAAATCCAGAGAGAAGTAGGATTTGCATTTGATAGGAGCAGAGTATTTCCTTCACTGCAGCCACCAAAGCACAGGTTCTATTTGGTTAGATTTAGGGTGGGAAGATGAGCGAGTTTGATACCTCCTGTTTCTCAGTTAAGCTCAAGGAAGGAGTGTTAAGGATGAAAAGACTTGAAAGTGAAAAGCAAACTTACTAGGAAGACATACTGGAGTTCTAGGCAGTATTGAATGGGCGTTTAAAATTTTGTCATGAATTTCAAGTATTATCAGCCAAGTTTTTTCCACCAATGTTCTGCTACTGAAGTGCAGACAAGGAGAGGGATCTGTAGATTGGAGGTTACTATGTTGTTAAAGATCTGCAGCAATGAAAGGCCAGGATGAGTAAAATTGAATAGGAGGTGATGGTCACGGAGTAGGATATTTTAAATAAAGGCTGATTTCTTTCCTGATGATGACAAATTCCAGTGCTCATGAGGGTAGTGGCAAAGGTGGAGCTGAGGAAGAGAGTGAAGAAGGAGAGGTCAAAGAACAGAGAGGCTAAAGTTTTGTGTATTTCATCCACATGGTTCTTGCAATCACTAAGAACAATGACAGGAATTAAGATGTACAGGAAGGCAGTGAGTCAGTAGTTGAGTCTTAAATGAATGAGGAAAAATGATTAGGAAGATAGTTAGGAATTACCACCGAAAAGGGATCACAGGATCACAGGTAGTAAAACTATATGGGAATCTACAGAGTACCTATTCAGCTAAGTTTATAAGGATGTTATCATAAAGACAAAGCTGCATGGCTCTATAAATATATATATATATATATATATATATATATATATATATATAAATATATATATATATAAATACACACACACACACACTATTATTTAAATAATAACACTGCCAACAGTAACTGTCTTCAGGGGTTCCTGGGTAGCTCAGTTGGTTGAATGTTCAACTCTTGATTTTGGCTCAGGTCATGATCCCAGGGTCATGGGATTGAGCCCCATGTCAGGTTCTGTGCTGAGCATGGAACCTGCTTAAGATTGTCTCTCTGCCTCTGCCCATCTCCCCTGCTCATGCTCTTGTTCTCTCTCTAAAATAAAAAAATTAAAAATTAAAAAAAATTAACTGTCTTCATTTTTTTTTTAACGTTTTTATTTATTTTTGAGACAGAGAGAGACAGAGCATGAACAGGGGAGGGGCAGAGAGAGAGGGAGACACAGAATTGGAAGCAGGCTCCAGGCTCTGAGCCATCAGCCCAGAGCCCGACGCGGGGCTCGAACTCACGGACCGCGAGATTGTGACCTGAGCTGAAGTCGGACGCTTAACCGACTGAGCCACCCAGGCGCCCCACTGTCTTCATTTTTTAAATCACACTCCTATCAATCAAGAATTTTAAGCATATCCAATATTTACTTATTTATAAATTATATATATTCTACTCCAAAAATAGTTGTTACAAAAGAAATTTTAAAGGATGAAAATGTATATGAAATAAGCTGTATTTAAAACTACTCTTGGGGCGCCTGGGTGGCTCAGTTGGTTGAGTGTCCAACTTCAGCTCAGGTCATAATCTCATGGTCTGTGAGTTCTAGCCCAGCATCCGGCTCTGTGATGACAGCTTGGAGCCTGGAGTCTGCTTCAGATTCTGTGTCTCCCTCTTTCTGACCCTCCCCTGCTCACACCTGTCTCTCTCTCTCTCTCTCTCTCTCTCTCTCTTTCAAAGGTAAATAAACATTAAAAAAATTGTAAACTACTCTTTCATTTTATCATTAATATTATAAAATCCCTTTGCTGTCACTAGAAAACTATTATTAAACATTTTACAATAGAAAAAAATATATATATATATTTAATCCTGATTTTAACTTTGTAACTGAGTGATCTGAAGTTCTGATACTAAGTTTAGTTTATTTCAGTATGTGATTTTAATGACTTTCCAGTCTGAAAAAGAAACCTCACAAAAACACTTAAATCCAAAAGAAAGAAGTATATTGTTAACTCTGTTTACCAAATTCTGATACTTGATTTCTAATCCCATCTATCAAATGCACAAAAGTTTCCAGTAACTTTGATGTGGTAAGTTTTAATTAACCCTAATATCAGTTTTCCTAAGCCAATTGAAAGGAATAATATTTTTGTGTTTGTAACTGGTGAATTTAAAACTCACTGACATTCTCTATTTGGATAATTTTGAATACGTTGGAAAATTGTATTTTAAGTATGCAGGTAAGGGAGTATTTATAGGTACTGTACTTAGTCATTTGCAGGTATGATATCACATCAAGCTGAAAATTTTGTAAATGTTTATATTCAGAATGTTTCCTCATAACAAATTTCTCTCAAAAATATTACTTTCTTACTAACTACTGACATGCCCCGATTCGAAAGACCCCCCGAAAACAAACCACCAGAGTCCAGAGTCAAAGCCAAGCGGCAAGGGTCGTTTATTGCAGGTTCAAACCCGGTCCTCCGCGCACTCGTTGCCGGTGACGCAAGAGGCCCCGAGCAAGGATCTTACAGCTTCTTTTATAGACAGGCACAAACAAGTTAGGGATTTTTTTGAGGTTACAGAGTTGTTATAGGTTGACATTTAAATTTGAACGCTCAGCAGAACTTGATTGGTTCCCGCCTTTATTTCAAACCATTCAGCAGAACTTGATTGGTTCCCGCCTTTATGTCAGACGACGACCGGGCGCACCATGGCTGGTTTCGGAACGGCGGGGGAGGGGAAAGATCTTTTCTTTGCAGTTGTGAGTACACCTGGTAATTTTTCTCTTAGCCTCTCACTACTAAAATACCCTTTTTTTTCCTTTAAGGAACAGATTGAATGTACCTTTCTTTCGCCCCTAAAAAGCTGCTTAATAAAATGTACACTTGTAACAACTGTCTTTTTGTAATGGAAAGATAATTTACTTATCTTGACCTCACTGGCCCCTGGGGTTTCTGTGCTTGTATTTATTCTAGCAGCCACTGCCACAACATACTCTGTGGACCCAATACATATTGGTAAATTCATACAGGTAAAATTTAACAGCACCTCTCCTCCAGCCCTGGGATTCTTTTTGGACGTTGAAGCACAAAATGCCACAGGACTACTCCGTGGTCACACATGGACAAGCCAGAAGCTCAAGAGAATGAAAGTCCCACAGGGTGAACTTTTATTTTACTTAGGGTTCTCCAGAGAAAGAGATTAATAGGATATATTATATACATGTGTGCAGGTATAATGAGGTTTACTGTAAGATACTGGCTTATGTGATGTGGAGGCTAGGAAGTTCCATAATCTGCCTTCTGCAAGCTGGAGGACCCAGGAAAGCCACAGGTGTGGTTTGAAATCCCGAGAGCTGGAGAACCAAGGATGTAGATTCCAGTCCAAGTGTGAAGGCTTGAGAACCAAGAGCACAGAGAGTGGTAGAAGGTCAGTGTCTCGGTCAGACAAAGGGCAAATTTTACTTTTCTGTGCCTTTGTGTTACATTCAGGCCCTTCAGATTCAAGATAGCGCCCACCCACAATGGGGAGAAAGGTCTGTTTTAATCATTCTACTGATTCAAATGCTAATTTCTTCCAGAAACACCTTCACAGACACACCCAGAATGTTTAACTAGATATCTGAGCATCTGGTGGCCCACTCGAGTTGACAGATAAAATTAACCATCACAATCTTTGATTAACAGAAAGGGGACAGAAGATAATTACTTCTCCATTTCTCCTCCCAAGGGACAATGAAGGCAAGAAAAAGTTCTTTATACAGTGTCAGGGAAGATGATACATGAGTCTGAGTTGTGACATTTGATCCTTACGGTGCACACTTAATAATACAATTTGCATTTGCTTTCATCCCCTGCCATACTCCCCTTTTCTATCACTTCTAGGTCCTGAAGATAGCATTGCCGGATGAGAATGAAACCCAAGCTGATATAAATATTTTTTCCTGAGATAAGGTATAAACCTCTTATTTTATAAAATCCGTTCATGGAAACACGTCCTCTAATTATATAATATTTCATGGAATAAAGGAGATGTAATCATATGACCAAGTCGAGAATGTATAAACTGCATTGTGTGCTAAGATGATTATACACAAATGTGAGTGCCAGTATAAAATCTTCTAACTGTGGGACTCTTTCATCAGCCATACTTCACATACTATGTATGAAGAGTAAACATCTGACAAACGTTGGATTTTAGTCACATCCATATATCCATATAGGTAAAGTTTGATATCTCCATTTGCCTATCGAATTGACTATGCACCCCTTCTTGGAGACATACATCTCACTATGGAGACAAGTGTTCTAGAAGCTGTAGTCAATGCCTATATTTTAACAATTCCCTCTAAGGTAGTGGTGAAGTCATCAGACATCTAAGCCCACAAAGAAGGGGAGAGTTACAGCTCAATAGATGGGAAAATAATATTCATACATTGTGAAAATTAATTTTATTTGCCTCCTGAAAAGATAGAAGTCAATACTTCAAAGCAGAGGATCCTTTGCTCAAACAGTATTTGTTAATTTCTCATTTAGCATTTAAAAGTACATTAATTGGGGCACCTGGGTGGTTCAGTCGATGGAGTCTCAAACTTCAGCTCAGGTCATGATCTCAGGGCCCGTGTGTTTGAACCCCACATAGGGCTCTCTGCTGAGTCCACTTTGGATCCTCTGTCCCCCTCTCTCTCTGCCCCTCCCTTGCTTGCACTCTATCCCCCTCTCTCTCAAAAATAAATATTTTTTATTTAATAACTAATTGTCCATTTTGAGATAAATTGCTCTATCATATGTTTGTATATCATCTATCACTAATTTCATACTTTAAGTATAGCTATTAATTTTGAACCTCAATTAAAATATTTGGCATTACACATGTATTTATCAGGGATTTATTTAAATTATATTTTGCCTAACAGATATGAATCATCTCCTGAAACTCATTTGCATTTTAGCATTTAAATTGATACTTTTCTGAGACACCTGGGTGGCTCTGTCTGTTAAGCCTCAGACTTCAGCTCAGGTCATGATCTCATGGTTTGTGAGTTCAAGCCTCTCGTTGGGCTCTTTGTTGACAGCTCAGAGCCTGGAGCCTGCTTCAGATTCCTTGTCTCCCTCTCTCTCTGCCCCTCCCCTGCTCATGCTCTGTCTGTCTCTCTCTCTCTCTCAAAAATAAACATCAAAAAATTTGATACTCTTCTATTCTATAAAAAGTAATTGTGTTAATCCACAAATTTTAATATTTATTATTATATATACAAACATTATTCTGTAAAATGGGAAACTTATTCTGAATTAATATGTATTTAATTCATAATAAGTTTTGCAAGCACTTGGGGAAAGTTTACCTCAGACAATGGACTAAATTCTAATATCTGCATACTGGCTAAAGGTAAAAAAAAAATCACAGATGAGGTAAATACTGTTGTTTGAAATTATAATTTAATTACCAATTATAATTAAGTGTATTTAAAAGTTTGATGTCTAACTTGAAAATAATTGTATGTCAACAGATATTTCAATCGTAACCTCCAATTAGCAGAAATATTGCATCAATCTTTTAAAAAATTCCATTTTGTTCACTTTACATCCTTCTACTCTGACTCCCCTAATGCAGCCAGTTATAGTATTGCTTTTACTAGTAATAAACTATTTGCAATAACATTTATATTAACTCCTCAGGAAAGATGGTTCCAAATTAGGCCACTCTGTTAACATGGGCTCCCAAGAAAGCACAGCCTGGCAACATCTTATACACTATTGTTTTATCATAGTCCAGTCCCAGGGAAGAAAGAGTGAGAAAAAAAAAAAAGGGTGTGAGGCAAGGGTGCTTTAGGAAGCATGCATTATCCAGTTGTCACTGTCTGCTATCAAGCCAAACTGATTACTTGTCAAAGAACTATCTTCTGAGAGGTTACATAAATTACTGTTTCTCAAGACAGTCCATAGGTAGGAAAAGGTAGAATTTACATGCCAGCTCTTATTTCCCCTTGAAAAAAAGTTCTCTTGCTGGGAAATTACTCTCCTGGCATTCCAAGTTGGACATGCCTGGGTTTTGAGAGGGTCCTACAGGCTCTCATGATTCGGAGGCAACAGGGAAGTCTTGGAGAAGAAGTCAAGAAGCAAATGGCACAGTCATGAGGAAATGTGCTGTTGCATTATAACCCTAAGAGACTGGTTATCTAGTTGCAGCACAGGATAGCTTATACAGTGTTAATTACAACAGTGGTGGCTGGGGTAAAATAAGAATGTCTGAAGAAGTACCTAAGAGTTGTCTGATATAGTCACCAACTGTATACAATTTTCCCCCTCACTTAAAATTAATTGCAAAATTAACACAGATTTATTACAGAAAAGTTGAATATTTTAGAAAGAAAAAAATACAACCAAAAATATAGAACTATTTATATTTTGTTGAATTCTTTTCCAAAATTATAATTTGTCTCTTTTTATTATTCACATGATGGATATCTGACTTTTTCTAAAAGTATATATAATTTATACATAATTATGCATAATGTACATAAGCATACAATCTCAATGTAAAATTTTCACACACACACACAAAAGAAATATATAGAATTACAAGTGAAAACTCCATCTTTACATCTCAAGCTTCTCTGCCCCAAAACCTCACCCTTGTCAGGAATAATAGTTTAATGTAAAATTCTGCCAGACTATTTTCTTTTTTTTTTTCTTTTTTATTATTTTTTTTAGGTTTATTTATTTATTTTGAGAGAAAGAGAGACAGCGAGCATACGCGGGGGAGGGGAGAGAGGGTGGGAGACAGACTCCCTAGCCAGTTCCATGCTCTCAGCCTGGAATCTGACGCAGGGCTCTATCCAATGAGCTGCAAGATTATGACCTGAGCTGAAATCAAGTCAGACGCTTAACCCACTGAGCCACCCAGGTGCCCCCAGACCCTTTTCTATGCATACATATACAGTTATATACATATACAAGTATAAATGTAAATACATATAGACTATAAATTATATATTTTTATTTTTACATAAGTGGGATTATGTTACAGGTATTGTATTGTGACCTGCATCATACACTTAATTAAGTCTTTCCATGTGATAATAAATATATGGAAATATGGTAATCTTTTTAAGTTTTCAAGTATTACATAATATGAATACATATGCATTTCAGTCACTTTTTAATGACTATTTCAGTAGTTTTCATTTTTTCACATTGCAAATAAATTTTTAAACATACATACGTCTTTATATACATTATCAGTTAACATTATGAGTTCTGGAAATAAATCTGTGTTCTAATCCCAGCTATGCCACTTCATCATTGTGTGACCTTGAACAAGTAGAAAACCTCTCTAGTCCTCAGTTTCTTCATTTGTAAAATAAATAATAGTATTTCCTTTATAGGTTATGTTGTGAAATTAGCTGCTGAAGATTCAGAAAATTCCTACACATAGCAAGCAACCAATTCATGTTAACTACTATTATGTGCAAGTATTTCTATTGGTGCACTTCCAAAGTGAGATTGATAGCTAAAGGGCATATGCATAATACATTTGTATGGATACTGCCAAAGTACCCTAAAAAAAGGCAATACCAGTTTTCATTGCCATTAACAAGGTATCAGACTGCCCATGTCCATACACTTACCAACATTGCATATTATTGAACTTAATTTTTGTCAGTTTTGTGAGCAAAAAAGATATTTTATTTTGCATATTTGGTCATTCGTATTGTCATTACTATTCTCTGAATTGCTTTTTTATATCCCTCGCTCATTTTCAAATTGAGTTGTCTCTATCTTATTTATCTGTGAGTGCATGTTATATACATAGATATATTTGTGTATATATTATATATTGTATAATATAGATGTATGTATATATAATATACGTATTAAATTTGATATGTAGAATGCAAATATTTCTCCATCAGTGCTTTAAGTTTTTAATGGTCTCCTTTTTTTTGCAGAAATTTAAAATTTTATGTACTCAAAACTGCCAATATTTCCATTATCTGGTTTCTGAGTCTGACTTAGTAGGCATTTCCCTACATAAAGATTATGAAAAATTTTTTCTTCTAATGTATTTAAATTAATTGGTTTCATTTAATGCTAATTTATCTTAAAATTTTCCTATGTATGGAGTAAGATAGCTTCAGAAGTTTTTTTTTCTGTTTCACTGATCTAGTCATCTATTTATGTAACAGTTTAACATTCTATTTTTTCTTCACTATCTCTTTAATTTTTAAAATAATTCTTTTATTTTTATTAAAATGATATGTTTTCAATATAAAAAGTTTGAGTAATAAAGAAAATAGACATAAAATGTTACCCCAATTCCCACTGTCAACAAATGTTCATTAAGCACCTCTTTAGTGCCAGTCACTGGTCTAGAAACTGAAGATCTAGCAGTGAATAAATCCAGTACATTCTCCTGCCTTCATGGTGCTTATATTGTAGAGGCTCATAAATCATATTTTACATTTGGGATAACTATCACCCCAGACATCCCTTTACACAAATAAGCACATGAAAAGATAGTGATATAGAAAATGCAATGCTATTATGCAGTGTATTTCAAATATAAATAGCAAAGCTAATTTTAATGACATTTTACAAAGATAAAAGGTCCTAATGTGACTAAAAGAATAAACAATGGATAAATGTTTCTTGCTTTCCAAAGATATTAAGGATTTTTAAAAAATCACTGTAGCTTAGGAAATTTTATTAAAATCATTGAGTTTGAAGTCATTGTAGGTTGTTTTGAATTTCATGTTGCAATTTTAGTCATTGTTGATTGAGTGCCTCGTAGTGAACAGAGGAAGCCAGCGTGCTTAGAAACTTCCTCCTGTCTCCTTTTCATCACCTCCCAATTCCTATTGGTGTTTACTTCATCAACTTGAATAATATCTATGCTCTGTCCTCTGACATAATATCCACATTGTTTGCTTTTAGTTTTATATTTAAAGAGATATTACATTCATTAGAGTTCTTTTACCACAGTATCCCCATTCCTGAGTTTTATTTTGATTAATTTTTTTGTTTGTCTGTATTTAATTGAACTGCAACTCTTTCCTGGGTCTCCAGCCTACCAGCAGATTTTGACTTGTCAAGCCTCCATAATCACATAAGCCAACTGCTTTAAAATCTCTCTTGTGCTCTACTGTTGACATATACAGAAATGTATTATTCATTCACCCATTAAGGGACAATTAGATTGTTCCCAGTGCTTTTACGATCTATGTAGCAACATGGGCCTTGTGTATGCCTCTTTGTCCACATGTGCAAGATTTACCTATGGGACATAGGAGTCAATATGGAATTCCCAGATTTTAGAATAAGAACATGTTCACCTTTACTATATATCGACAAATTGCTCACCAATGTAGTAGTGACAAGGAGGATTGCATTTAGCGGCAAGTGTAAAAGAACCTAACAACCACAAGTGATATGTCTGCATTTCTCTTAGAACACTGAGAACACTCTTCATGGCAACAGGAGAGTTGCCGCAGCTTCAGATCATTTGCTCACTTTTGAGTATAAATCAGAAAGAAGGGTGGACAGGGATAGATAGAGACAGCAGAAATTTTCACAGGAACCCCCCTCAGAATATTTTTCCTTATGTCTCATTGGCCAGAAAAGTTTCATACCGAGCTCCCATGTGCAAGCACAGCTGAGAGAGATGGGTTAAGATGGCCTTGATTGAGGTACACTAGTCATGAGCCATCATCTGGAACCCAGCTCTTTTTGTCCTGCACAAAAGTGTGCTTCTGGAGTTTCGGAAGAAAGAGGGATAGATGTTGGAGAGTCAGCTCTCAGTATCTGCTATAGCAGTTGTACAAATTTATGCTATTAGCAGGCTTTCTGGTTTTGTGTTGTGTTGTGTTGTGTTGTGTTGTGTGTATGTGTGTATATGTGTGTTACATGCTAATGTGTTAAGGGTTTTTCCCCAGTCCTTCCAAATTTGATCTATCTGTTCTGTGTTATATATTAACCTAGTTGTTCATATTGGCATTTTCCTGATGCTAAAATACTAAAATAGTTAGGCATTTTTTCATATGTTTATTAGCCATCTGGGTCTCCTCTTGTGTGAACTATGTTTATGGCTTTGTCCTCTTTTTCTGTTCTTCGTTTGTCTGAGGAGCTCTTTATATAATTGAGATATGAAGCATTTTATAAGTTGTATACATTATAAATATTGTCTTCCTCTCCATGACTTACCTTTTAATTTTATTTTGATGTCTTTTATGGAACATAGATTTTTTTTATTTTAATTTATCAAATTGACAATATTTTTCTTTTGTGCCTGGTTTATGAAATCCTTCCCTACCTCTGAAGTCATACATAACTTCTCCTTTATTGCTCTAAAAGTTTTAAAGTTTTGTTCTCTTCATTTAAATTTCGTTCATCTAGAGTATATTCTTACACATAGTGTGAGGCAGAGATTTTATGTTTTCCCATGTGGCTAACAATGGTCCCGGCTTCAGATTTGAGGAGTCTGGTCTTTTTGCACTGAATTATAATGCCATGCCTGTCATACGCCAAGTTCCTACATATGTGTTTGTGTTTGTTCCTGTCTCTGAGTTTTGTTCTATTGGTCTATTAATTTATTCCTGAAGTAACAGCACATTTTTATGAATATATATTTGGAATATCAATATCTTATGGGGAAATATCAGTGATACTGATTTATGCATTGCTTGGAATAATGTCAATTATTATTATTGACACATTGGCATGTGTCACTCTCACTAGCAGCAGGCGTATAGATATTCTATTGATATTGGTACCTTGCTCTTGCATACAGAAACTTTGCCTAACTCTCATATTAATTCTTGTTGTTTGTCTTTAGACATTACCATATGTTTCTTTGCAATAATCTTCAGACAGTAGGGGCGCCTGGGTGGCCCAGTCGGTTAAGCGTCCTACTTCGACTCAGGTCATGATCTGGTGGTTTGTGAGTTTGAGCCCCGCATACGGCTCTGTGCTGACAGCTCGGAGCCTTGAACCTGCTTCGGATTCTGTGTCTCCCTCTCCCTCTGCCCCTCCCCTGTTCACGCTCTGACTCTCTCTGTCTTTCAATAATAAATGAATGTTAAAAAAAAAAAAACTTAAAAAATAATAATCTTCAGATAGTAAGTATTTGAGTCTTCCTAACCTATACAACTGTTATTTCTTTCTTATTTTATTTCACTGGTCAGAAACTCCAGAGTAATGATGGTCATTGGCATGATTTGCTTGTTCCTACTACCAATAAGAATTTTATAATCCTCAAGAATTCCTGGGATAAACTATCCTTGACTATAGCCTATTTTTTAAAATACCTGTTTGATTCAGTTTGTCAATACTTTAAGATATTGGCATGTATACTCATAAGGGAGGATAACCTATAATTTTTCTTTTATTATTTGTTTTTCTAGTTTTAGTATCTAGAATACATTAACCATATAAAAGCTGCTGTATAATCTGCCTCTTTTTCTATTTTTTATCATATTATATTGAAAAGATGGATTTTTCTGTCCTTTGATGTATTGCTAAAACCTGTCTCTAGAGCTGTCTGGACTTGGTGCCTTTATTTTGGATAGTTTTTTTGCCTGCTGATTCAATTTCCATGATTGCTATATCCTCAGATATAGGTTTACTCTTCTTGAGTTAATTTAGGTAATTTAAATTTGTATAGAAAATTTTCCATTTGAGTTTAAAAATTTATTTTCATAAAATTTTAATAAGTTTTTTATGATTTTTGATATCTGAATTTGTGCCATATCTATAATTACTTTATTTTTATTACTAATACTATTTACCAGTGCCTTCTCTGCATTATTGAACAATCTTTCTGAGGATTGTCTATTTTATTACTCTTTGGGAAGAACCAGGTTCTGGTTTATTGATCGATGCAGTTAATCAAGGACTTAATCATCTTATTGTGGCACACAATCTTCATCATGTGGTCTCCAAGGCTACCTCAGAATGGGAACGGAAAATGGAGGATGGAGCATATGAAAGGCTTTTGTGTACCAGGACTAGAAATGGCATAGATCACTTCTGTCCACATGACATCAACCCAACTGTAAGAGATCTGAAAAATGCATTTAAATTTGTTGCCCAGGAAGAACAGAAGGAAAAAAAAACTTCTATGATCATTTCACTCTTACTTCTACATGAAGAATATACTTGTCTCCTCCCCAGAGAAGACAACAGAAAGTCTCTTCTACTCAGTTTATTCAACTCACAGTCCACGATATCCAAGGAATGTGCAGTCTACTCCAATATATGAATATTTGGCTTCTTCTGAAATGAAATCCTATGAACTGAAGACAACTTATCTTTACCACCACTCCCAAAAACACGCATACGCACATCTAATATAAAATATCATGGACTGAACTAACTATAATAAAAACTCAGATCAGTAAGGGGGAAAATGGAAAGCACATAGCAATACCTAGTGCCTAACAATCTTCAACAACAAATTTCCAAAATTACTGCAGAGTGGGAAGAGAGTCTTAAAGGTCACAAATCAAAAGAGTTAATGTCAGACCTAGAAGTGGCAAATACCTTTTGGACATATCCCAATGGCTAAAAGTCAACTACGCAGTCCCAATAAAGTTATAAGAAGCCTATGAAAGTATTTTAGTTGTGTGCTAAAAAATAAGAGGAGAAAATGGATATTGGTCAGCTCCAGAAGTCCCTATCATCATGGTGAATTGATCATTTTATAATTAAGTTATCAACTTTTTAACCTTAATAATGATTGCTATGAACTGTTTTTTGTCTTTTTTCTTTTCTTTTTGGCATTTTTTAAAAGTTTATTTATTTATTTTGAGAATGAGAGTGAGAGAGAGAGAGCATCAGGGAGGCGCAGAGAAAGAGGGTGAGAGAGAGAATTGTAAGTAGTCTCCGCAGTGTGGACCCAATGCGGGGCTCCAACTCATGAACAAAACTGTGAGATCACTACCTGAGCCAAAACCAAGATTTGGACACTTAACAGACTGAGCCATCCAGGCGCCCCTGAAGTGTTTTTTCTACTTTGGTTGGATTTTTTGTGTAACTATTTTCACCCATTACTCTCCATTACTTTCAAACTTCTGAGGTTATTATATTTTAGGTATGATTCTTGAAAAAAATACATAGCTTAAACTTAGATTTTTAAAATCCAATCTGAGAATCTCCTTAACTTTCTGGTTAATATAACCCATAGTCATTTTTAAAAGTTTGATGCTGGGGAAATAAATCTCTTCAAAAGATAAAACTATCATTCAAGATTTCTTGTGAAATAAAGACACTTTTTAGAAAAAGACTTGTTTCTACTTGCAGACCCTCCTTAAAAGAACTGCTGTAGTATGTGGGATACAAGAAGGAATGTCTGTGTGATGAAAAAAAAATTGGTAAATCTGGTTAAACACTGTAAAAAATGACCAATTTGGGGGTGCTTAAATACAATATAATCAAAGATGTTAATGGGATATCAAGCTTAAATTTTTCAAACTTGAAATTGGGGAGAATTGAATACAAATATTTGTGGAAAATATGGGCTATGGAAATAGATTTGGCAACTGGTAATAAAGAGAAGAAAACCATGGGAGCATTTTTGGATGAAGCACTTCCCCTCATTGGACATGAATCAAACTCTAGGTAACATAGCAAAGTAGGTGAACAGCTCTCATGAAAGGACTCAAAGTATCCAATGGCTCAAACACAGTACAAATTTATTTTTCTCACACATAAACATCCTCAAAGAGCTGCAGGTTAACGGCTAGAGCTGGAAAAGATTCTGCTTTATGCAGTCATTTATGGACCCAGGCTGAAGAAATAACTTCCACAAATAACTTTCAGGGTCATCCTGAGCATCAGTATCTAGCCATTGAAAAGGAAAGGAGCATATCTGAGCATGTTGTACACTTCTCAACACATCTTGAAGGCACGTGAAGCTAATGTCTCCAAGTTCACATCACCTGTAATGAGGCATATCAACGTCGTGTGCCTCTTGCCATGATGTACTGAGAAGGGCACAACACTACTCTTATGGTAATGTTGCCAAAAATGACTAATCTAAATGTAAACATGAGGAAACATCAGACAAACACAGACTGAGACACATTCTTCAGAAGTGTCTGGATTATCAAATACAAGGAAAGACTGAGGAACTCTAAGATTGGAGGAGACCAAGGAGACATGACAACTAAATGTAATGTGTGATCAATTGGTGGCATTTGAATAAGATCTATAGATCAGTTAGTATTTTCTCAGTATTAATTTTCTGCTCTATAATTGTCCTGTGGTAAGACGTTAACATTTGAACTAGCTAGGTAAAGTAAATACAGAAATTGCTTGTAATATGTGATAACTTCTATACTCCTGACTTTTTTTGTCAAAATAAGATTTAAAAAAAAAAAAATAAGTCAATAGTCTCATCATGTTTCCACATAGATGGACAGCTATTATAGGGGGTAAAAAGGATTGTGAAGACCACTCAGGTACCATTACACTTTTTGTTTTTCATCTTATACCTAAAGTATCATTAGATTAGCTTCATCAGTATAAATTTATTTATTTTTAAATGTTTAATTTAGTTATTTTTGCGGGAGAGAGAGAGAGAGAGAGAGAGCAAGGGAGGGGGAGAGAGAGAGGAAGATAGGATCTGAAGTGGGCTCGGTGCTGACAGCAGAGAGCCCAACTGGGGGTCTCAAACTCACCAACCAAAAGATCATGACCTGAACCGACACCAAGAGTCGGACACTTAACCGACTGAGCCACCCAGATGCCCCAGTATAAATTTATTTTTAATTAGAGTGCCCCCTACCCTTTTTGCAGTATAGAAAACATACATTTGTGCTTGCATCAGATTACAGACCCTCAAAAGGTTGGTTCTTTTTCTCCACCTTTTTCAAATCCACCCTCCCTATCCTTCCCAGCTAACTTGTGGCAACTATCATGAAATCAATCAAAAGGACACTCCTTTTAAGGTCCACCAGATTCCCTTTTTTTGTGGTTGCTCCTTTTGATTTCCCTCATTTGAGACAACAAAATTCATGGAGGAAATTTCTGTGAAACAATGCAAACCATTCACATAACTTTTGGAAAGAAATACAGGGGTTTTTTTGTTTTGTTTTATATTTTTAATAATGCTAACCCCAAAGCATTATCTTAAAAATACAGTATGCTGTACTAAGAATACTAAGACAACTATGGGTTGCCTATGTATTAAAAAGCTAAGTTGAAACAAAGTAGTTTTCCTGACTGATAGTCACTTTTGCTCCTGACTGTTCCATTCTTCAGAAGTCTATTGGATTCAGATTTAGAAGACTTCACTCTTGTTGCTGATCTGCCACTTAGTAACTATGAATTTTGGAAAACTACTTTCTTTCTATATTTATCTGTAAAATAGGGATAACAAGAACTGCTTTGCCCCACCAGGATCTTATAAGATAGAGATGAGATGCAGTATATAATAGTTTTAAATCACTATACAGATTACATTTTTACATGATCACTAATGGTCTTAGGATGAGAGTGACAAGGTCTGACCTGGGGTGTTTTCTTATTTCTGACATTACCTCATGCTCTTGGCCAAGGTTGTTGAGCTTCAGGGCACTATGCCAGAGATACCTTTTTGTGTTTTTATTCCGTTCCTGGTTTCCTGCTAGTTTGTTTTACTTTTGTTTTTTATGTAAAACTTCATGCTTTAGCAAATGCATTTCAGTTTATTGTGATTTTTATTTTTTATACAACAGAGCTTGGTTATTTATAAGTCCATTTTAAATTTGTAAATGAATTCATTTCAAAATGATTAATTTAAGAGACGTAGAAATGCTCAAAAGGTGCTTTTTCCTATGCATAAATAAATACGTAAATAAATGGAAAGCCATTGCTGTATCTTAGTTATTAAAAAGTGGGTTTTTGTGACAAACTTTTATTATTACAAAGAAAAAACATAATGAAGGAAACAGCTAAATCTCGTCATGTGATCAATGGTAATGAATAACAATGTGTATATAAATCCAATGATTATAATGTAATGAAAAAATACATGGAAAACATTAAGTTTTCCATGCTCACATATGTTCCTTTATTTTCAGATCACTGCTGCAGAGTTACGGGTTTACTCAGACTTTCCCTAGGAAATAGTCACCATCTGCCTGATTAGTCTGTTTCCTTGGTATCCTGCCCATTCTAGCTATTTAAGTTTCTTCTCTATTTCAAGAAATGCACTCATTAGGATGGTCACATCTGTTATCATTCGAAAAGAAATACACATACTCATAAAACATAGAATAGAACCTTGATATTTTATTAGCTATAAACAGGAAAAGTCTCCTTTCAACTACCTTACCTTAAATGCTAATAAAAGATGGCATGATCTTTAAGGTCCCTCCCTCAAATTCCATGAATCTAAAATAAAAAAAGGTGTGCTGAAATGGTAAAACTACAACTTATATATTTTCAATATGTGCATGTTTATAAGAAAAAAATGCCATTTGTTAAAAATAGTTAACTGAGTACTAGAAGAGAATAATAAATATGAAATAGGTATATTAGCCTATTCTGATGACTTTCTATCTGGATATTCTCTAAAGCTCCTGAAATAATAGGATACCTTTATATTATGCATAATTTTCTATCTAAACTTTCTAGAATGTTTGTTCCATGTGGACTGGTATTTATAGATTTGATTAGATAGATAGATTTTTTTTTTCTCTAATGTGTCCAAGTAATGAGACACATAATAAATATCTCTCTGGGGTAGAACTCTAAGATGGCCTTCCAAGATTCCTGGTACATATATCCCCTGATATATGTATACCTTCTCCACTTATTCAATCAAATACTAATCTGTGTATTACTGTAAAAGGATTTTACAGATGTAATCAATGTCCCTAATCTGTTGACCTTAAGATAGGGGAACCATCCTGGTGGGACTGACCTGATCATATGAATCTTTTAAAACAGAGTTTTCTCTGCTGATCATAGAAGAGGACAGAGAGACACATTCTGACTGGTCTAGAAGAATGTAGCATTTGGGTGGCGGATAAGGCCATGTTCTAAGGGTGGCAGATAAGGGAACAATGGGCAGCTTCTAGAAGCTAAAAGCAGCCCCCAACTGAGAGCCAGCAAGAAAGCAAGGACCTCAGTCCTGCAGCCACACAGAATTGAATTCTGGCAACAACTTAGATGAGCTTGGATGAGAACCTGAGTGCCAGATAAGAAGTATAACCCCAGCCAACATGTTGTTTTTAGCTTGATGAGACCTTGAGCAGAGAATCCAGTCATGTCATGCCTGGACTTCTGACCTACAGAACTGTGAGTTCATAAGTTTGTGTTATTTTAAGCTAAGTTTGTGATAATTTGTATAAGCAATTGAAAACTTATTGCCCTATAGTAGACATTCAGGAAGTATTTGCGGAATAAATGAATGAAATATTGATACGCTATATAGTAAGGGTAAGATAATTTTATAAAAAAGAAAAGTGTAAGATGAGATAGAGAGTGAAGCCAGCTGGAAACTATGGAACAGCTTCAGTGTCCTGATCCGCCTTCATACTGCTATCTCTCTATGTTGCTCTTGTCCCATAAGCACAATGTGTGGTGGCAGCTACTCACTCAAAGTAGTAACTGTACTGGAGTCTGATTGTAGTTAGAGCTGTGGCCAGACAAGGCAGGATACTCACCACAAAATTCTTGTGATTTGTGAGCTAAGGTTCTGATATTTTCAATAACCACACATCTTGTATTATATCGATGTGACATTAATATGTCATCTTTAAATAGAAAATTAATACTAAAATTAAAATATCAATGGTGATGCAAGGAACAGATATGCATAAAAATACGTATATCTCCACTAATATTTACATTTAAATGAAAGAAGCTTAGAGTAAATAAGTCTACAATCCTATCTCAAATCTATTTTGAATGTAGTTGAAGTATAATTTTTGTATATATTTATAGTACACGAAACAAGATTTATTTCATTCAGAATAACTATACTATTAAATGTAAGGTTGAATTTGCAATCAATACTTTGGAGTTTTACCCTATCTTCTTCTTATCAGATATGTTATATCAAATTGGAAAATATTCAAGTAAATACGCAATCCATGCTCTCAGAAATCAGTAAAGTTTCAAAAAGATATCAACATGATAAGCTGTTAGAAAGAAAGTAAATCAGTGTTGGGTGGCTTGATGTTACATATAAAACAAGGTTATAGGATCAGGAAGGGTGAGGGGCAGGATTTTAAAAGATGATATGTAGCACTTTTTAAATATTTTGGCTTCTCTAGTATTACAGAGAAGTGATACCTGTTTGTCTAAACAGTATTTACTTATACACCAGTACTTTTCAAAAAGGATTTGAAAGGAGAAGATAAGTCATTCACAAAGTTGAATAAACACAAATAAAAAAATGATGAAAAATAGCAAAATTGTTCATTTCACTGTCTAATATAGTTGTTATAATTGAGCATTAAATTTAGCTCTGACTACATGTTATAAAGAAGCAGCTATACTATTAAAACAATATTGAATAAAAAATATAAATAATCCTAAAAATTCACTGTGATCTGGCAACTCCTATGATTTCTTTCTTTTTTTAATCAAGAAGAAAGATATATTGCCCTTGGCAGATGTATCTTGGGCAACTTTACATGTAGCTTTACATGAAAATAATATAATAAATATGAATGTATTGTGATAAAAACTTAAAGTATCATTTAAAACACAGTATCATCAATATTGCATTTAAATATATTATGTTGTCCCACAGTACCAGAAAGCTTATCTTTCACGTGGAGGCAATCTAGCATTAAAACAATTTAAATCAAAGAAATCCTGGGGGCACCTGGGTGGCTCAGTGGGTTAAGTGTCTCTTGATTTTGGCTCAGATCATGATCTCTTCATGAGATGGAGCCCCATACTGGGCTCTGCACTGACAGTGAAGAACCTGATTGGGAATCTCTTTCTTCCATGGTCTCTGCCCTTCCCCCCCCCCCCCCCCCCCGTCTCTCTCTCTCTCTCTCTCTCTCAAAAGATATTATCAGAACAAAGTGAACATAAAAGCAAGAAACATTGCTAGTGACAATGAGGGAAATTTTATAACAATAAAGAGATTAATCCACCAGGAGAATACCACAATTTAAAATTTGAATGCACCTAATAAAAAGCTTTAAAATATATAAAGCAAAAAGTGATAAATCTCAAAGGAGAAATACACAAAGCTACAAGCATAATAGGGTACTTTAATAAACTTCTCTCAAGAGTCAATAAAAATAGTAGACAAAATATCACAATGAGTGTAGAAAATTTAAGCAAGACAATTAACAAACTTGAACTAACCACCATAAATCAAGCACTACATCCAACAAGAATAGAACAGAAATTCTTTTCAAGTGCCTGTGCAACAAAAATAAATAAAAGGCACAAAGATCAAAAATAAATAAATAAAATTGCTACTAATTGCAGATAATATGATTGTGTACATAGAATATCCAAAAAACTACATACCAAAATCAATCCCAAATGAATTGTAGAGCTAAATGTGAAAGGTAAATTATAAAGCCTCTAGAATGAAACATAGAAGAATATCTTCTTGTCTTTGGAGCAAGCAAAGGCTTCTTAAATGGAACACAAAAGTGATAAACTAAAAGGAAATAGCTATCACTTTTGTGTTCCATTTAAGAAGCCTTTGCCTGCTCCAAAGACAAGAAGATATTCCATATATATATATATATATGGCCTAAACTAAAAGGAAATAAACTAAAGGAAATATAAACTAAATATAAACTATATATATATGTATATATGTGTATATATATGTATATATATGTGTATATATGTATGTGTATATATATATTTCCTTTTAGTTTATATATATATATATATATACACACACACATAAATATATGTGTGTATATATATATATGTGTGTGTGTATATATATATATATATATATATATGGCCTGCTTTAAAGTTTAAAACTTCTATTTATCAGAAGACACCATTAAGAAAGTAAAAAAGTAAGCCCTATAGGGTGGGAAAACATATTTGTTTATGTATTTAACAAATAACTCATATCTGTAGTATATAAAGAACTCAGACAAGTAAAAGAAAGAAAAAAGGAATGATAATCCAATACATAAGTGAACAAAAGACTCAAAAAGCCCTTCAACAAAAGAGTATATCCAAATAGCCAATAAAATATGAAGAAGGTTGGCAACTTAATGATTTGTCAAGATAATGAACATGAAAACCATAGAGAGACCCTACTCTATGTCCCTAACACTAGATTAGATGAGAAAGAGACAATATCAAGTGCTGGTGAAGATGTGGAACAACTGGAACACATGTATGCTGCTGAGAGCGTAAACTGGAACAACCGCTTTAGTAAACTGGCACCGACTACTAAGGCTGAATATAGGCATACCATATATTTTAGGAATTCCTAAATATATTTCTTGGCAAAACCCAAAAGAAATATATAGATGTGTTCAACAAAAGACATGGGTAAAAATGTTCATAGGTGCACTATTTGTAATAGCTAGAAACTGGAAACAAGCCCAATGTCCATCTACAGTGGAATAAATTATTACAAATTCATACCACAGAATACTGTATGGCAATAAGAATTAATGAATTATAACTACAACAATGTAAATGAATCTCACAAACATAGTGCTGAGTGAAAGAATCCAGATATTAAAGACAATATGCTATATGAGACCATTGACTTAGGTTGAAAACAAGTGAAAAGAATCTGGGCTGTTGGAAGTCAGGTTAGTGGTTACCAGCAGGGTAAGGGGTGTAGGAACTGGAAAGGGGTTTCTGAGTTTCTGTTAATGTTCTGTTAGTTGATCTGGTTGATGATCTCTTGGGAGTGCTCATTTTGTGAAAATCAACTGAGCAGTACAGCTATGATTTACACACACTTCTGTGCACATGTTATATGTCAGTAATACCTTATTAAAAAGTAAAATCTCACCAGCAAAAACCGTCAACATAACAGCACTTCACTGACCCATTTCTCTGTATCTGAAAATGTACATTAACTAGAAATTAACCCTTGAAAAACTTTAAGCCTATTGCTAACATTTCAAATGAAACTATATAAGCACTAAATATCTATTTGAAATTAAAACGCATACCAGTAACCTATAGATATGTCACTCACACACACATAGTATCATTCCTTTTTTGAGGCACCGAAGATGACTATTTATAATTATTTAATATTTGGTCATCAGTTTGTATCTCAAGCATGTGACTAAAAATATTATTTGTTTTTTAACGTTTCTTTATTTTTGAGACAGAGAGAGACAGAGCATGAACAGGGGAGGGTCAGAGAGAGGGAGACACAGAATCTGAAACGGGCTCCAGGCTCTGAGCTGTCAGCACAGAGCCCGACGCGGGGCTTGAACTCACAGACCGCGAGATCATGACCTGGGCCGAAGTTGGCCGCTTAACCGACTGAGCCACCCAGGTGCCCCGTGACTAAAAATATTATTAATCAAAGTATATGATTAACAAATATTGAAGAGAAGGTTATGGTTTGTCAATGATAATTAATCTTCTAAAAAGATGTTCTAAAAAATTAAAATGATAATCAAAAAGCAGTTGAGCTAACAATTTCTGCCAAAGGTCATTAAAGTCTACAATTTGGATAATTACAGACAAGGAAATACATAAACAAGGGTGATGTGTTAGTTTTCCATTGCTTCATAAAAATTACAAATGTAGCATCTTAAGAACAACACAAATTTATTATGTCAATTTCTATGTGTCAGGGGTCCAGGTACAAGTTAACCAAGTCTTGAACTCAGGCTCTCACCAGGTTGAAATTACGGTATCAACTGGAGCTATGATCACTTCTGAAACTTTAGGGTCTTCTTTAAAGCTCACTGGTTATTGGCAGAATTCATTTTCTTGCCACTGAAAGACTGGATTCCTTGCTTTTTTTTTTTTTCTGGCTGTCCACTGGGGACTGTTTGCAACTTCTAGAGGCTGCCTGCCATTCCTGGACATGGGACCCTCTCCACAATATGGCAATTCCTCAAGACCAGAGGAGAATCTGTCCCTTTGATTGGCTTAGATGAGGTCTTATACAATATAACTTAATCAAGGGAGTGGCTATCCCATCATATTAATAGGTCCTGCCTATATTCAAGGTGAGAGGATTCTACAGGGCTTGTACATCAGTGAGTGGGGATTTTAAGGGTTGTTTTAGAATCCTGCTCACTACAGGTGCACATTGGTCATATGTAAATTCCCAACATAAGGAATGTATTTACATAATGTAAAAATCCACTCTGTTCTTGATATGAAAATTAGAAAAAAATGTGAGAGAGATATTTAAAGAAGGAGGAAGAGGAGGAAAAATTGTGATGGCTCAGTGTTAAAAATTACAGAGATGAAACAATGTAAAAATAAAACTATGTACATTTAACATTATCATGCTAGAGTATAATATACAATTAAAAAATAGGAACCCACTTGGATTACCAATATTTTTACTTTTTACACTAAAATAGTTCATTTTAAGAGAGAACCCATGCAAGAATGTTATTAATTTTTTCTAGTTTTTTATAAAAGGGATAACTCTAGAAATCATTTGCCAGAAAATATGAAGAATAATATTGTAGCTAACATATCTGTGAAACATAAGCTGTTATTGAACTTGTGTAATAACTACAAGCATTTACACACACATATCTTAGAGCTTAAATTGGATTCAACATTTCTAAAATAAAATGCAGCATTTTCTTCCCTAAAACTATTCTTCTTTCCTAATCTATTTTTATTTATGGCATCACCATCCTCCCAGTACTAATAATGGAAACTTCAAAGTCGTCTTCCATGCCCTTCCCTACCGTATACCTATAACAAATAGTCTCTAAGTTTAATGTCATTCCCCTCATTCATTAAATAAACATTTACCAAGGGCCTGCTGATTTTAGGCACCATGCCAGGCACCAGAATGGCCACGATGAGTAAGTCACCAGTGGTTTTACAGTGTTTCCTGTAATTTCTATTCTCATTGCACCTGCTTTATATCAAAAGCCTAACTAGTTGCCCTGCCTCAAAACTCTCCTCATATCTAGCTCATTCTGCATACTATTGCCAAGTGAATCATTCATTCATTCTTTCCTTGACGCCCCTATTAGGAAGTGATCTAAATGCTAAGAAGACAGCAGTGCATAAGACTCCTGCCCTCAGAAGCATATTTTCTAGTGTGAGAAGAAACATACGTATATAAAAGAGTATTTCATATAATATCTTGGAGTGACAATTATCCTAGAAAGTCTTTTTCCTTACGTCATGGTCTCAATCTTCATCTGCTCTTAATGCTTAAAATATAAGTCCTTGACATTCAGAGACTTCCTCAATGTGCTTTTCCCTCCTTTTTACAAAGTACCCTCTTGTTAGGCTAGCCTTCTCATTTCTTCATTGTACTGCTTCCATGACCATCCCTATCTTTTTTCCCTGTCCTCTGGCTACCTTCTTTCCCTCCTACCTAATTCTACCTAGTTATTCTCACATTTGCTGTGAAGTTTTTCCTGACTAATTCAAACCAAGGGGCTTTCCCTGTTCTGAACTTCCAATGGTATTTCTTAACTGTAACCATTGTTGTTGTTTATTTTAAACCACATATTTTCTGGTAACACAGTCAGCTGCTTTTCTTCAAGTGTGTATATGTTTCATATATCCAGCAGATTCCCAGGTTTTTTAGGGGAAAAAACTGTTTATTTTGTATCTCAGCATCTTCAATACTAGTTTCGACAAAGATATGGATAAACTTTTCCTTCTTTAGGAATTAAATTAATTTACTATTCAATATAGTGTATTTAGACAGTAGCTATTCTCAAATAATTAAACCATTTTATATACTGGTTTTTCCTCAGAAAGGGAAGAGTACTTCATGTAAAACAACTATGATTACTAATACAAAAAAATGAAAAGTCTTTGAAAAAAGTATTGATAAACTCCTATTGAAACCCTACAAAAATAACAAGACAGCTGTGTCTAACCTATTTCTGTTCTCCAAAGTGCACTCTTTCTAGAGTTTTGTAATCTTTAAAGTACCAAGGCTTTGACACCACAGTCACTTATCCAATGATAACTATCTGTGTCAAGCACTAACTGTACTTCAAGCACTGTGCTGGGCATTTTATAAATATTAATCTTCAAATATTACCCTCATCCTATAATAGCCACTATCATTCCTATTTCACTTAGAAGAAGGCAGACTTTCATTACCAGCCTTATGGTAATCTGTATCTGAAAAACCTCCCAAAAAGTACACACAAAAATACAGGTAAAATATAACAAACATCCTTTAAATGCATAGCTGAGCTTACAAGAAAGTAAAGGAAATCCTCAGAGATCAAATGTGGAGAAAAACTAAAAATTAGAGCTACAAATTGTCTTAGGGTTGGGGCATGCGAGGTATTCTCATTCATTATAAGCATAGACATATGCGGAGGCAAGGTTTGGACGAGATGAGATGGGGGTTTAGAACTGAGACCCTTGGTAAGCAGATGGTCCTACAGCAATGGAGCAAAAGGGTGAAGTAGAAAAATAAATAAATAAATAACCCTGTAACACCAAAGACAGAAAAAGCTTGTCCTCACTCTGCATTCTGGGTCAGAAAACAAAGTCTTCTCAGAATTTACTTTAGGACAACATTCAGTTTTGAGATTAGAATTTATACTCTCTCTAGGGTCTGGAAACTTTTAAGCCAAGAAATTTCCAGCCTCAGTGCCAACTCCTTGCCTCTTATTCCACTAAGGCCTAATCTTTTCTCCCTGTTGTCCATTAATATCAAAGCCAATAATACTCATGAGAAGAATTGCAGAAGAAAACACCAAATCAGCCTATAAAATAATTCTCTTTACCCTTGGTAATATTTTTTTTTCTGTGAAATCTAGTTTTCTACTATTAATATAGCCACTCCAACTTTCTTATGGTTAGTGTTGGCATGGTATATCATTTTCTATCCTTTTATCTTTATGTTTTATAATTAAAATGTGTTTTTTGTACATAGTATATAGTTAGGTCTTACTTTTTTGTCCAATATGTTAACCTTTGCCTTTTAATTAGTATGTTAGATGTGAGGATACCCTCTACAGTTCTCTGAAATTCTCTCCCTCTGCAGCTCTTCTCCTGAACATTCTGATTTGTAATCTCTAGCTTTCTTGGCTTTCTACTTTCCCAATTCCATCTTTTCACCTCAATAAAACTGCTGAGCTTTTCTGGGTGCCCTTTCCCCAGAAACCCTCTTAATCATGGAACTTACCTCATTTAATTCCCATCGCTGAGAGACCATTGTCTTTGTTGCTTAATGTCTTTAATAACTGTCTTCAATAACATTTAATAATAAATGTCTTTAATAACTGTTGTTTTATATCTTTTGTCCAGAATTTTAGTTGTTTCAGGCAAGAGGGTAAGTACAGTCCCTGTTACTCCATCTTGCCTAGAGGTAAGAGTACAAACCATTCTAGAAGGACATCATGCAGGATTCCCACAAATAAAGCTCTGATTTAAACGCACTCACAATCCAAAATTACGAAACACATGAGAAAATCATCCATCAAGAGTTAGAGTCAACAAACACAACAAACAGCATTCTTAGACCCCAAGAACTTTAGAAAGTAGAATTATTAGATATTGACTACAACAAAATATGTTCAAATATTCAAGAAAAAAAAAACTTAGAAAAACAAATGACATTCTCAAACAGTACCAGGCAATTTCGAAAAAAATACCAAATGGAACTTCTAGAACTAAAAAATATCATCATTGAACTTAAATATATAAAAAATAGAAACCATTAAGTTTGATTTGCCTAAAATCACCCACCTTTTACGTGGTACATCTAGAACTCAAGCTGTTCTAAGTGAAAACAATGCTTGTGAACTTTTCACCCTACTGTATCTGAATTAACAAATGAATGAACAATGAGGGTTTCCAATATATAAAGCCTCCTCTCAGTATTTTGATTTAACATTAACTAATATTGAGTCACTGACAATAAAATTAACATAACGTCTTCTTAAATAGTGACCTTAAGAAGGAATATTAACACACAAGCTTTAGACTAACACAAGTGAAGCTCATTTTATTGAATTGAAAATTGAATAAAACTGCGCCTACTTTATTTCAAATTTAGATAGATCTATGCCAACCTAGAAACATATCTAAAATAAATACAGACATGACTCTAAAAGCAAATTATGCCTATTCCAATCACTCTCCAAAACTTCATAAAAACCTTCTTTATATATCTCTTTTCCTCAAAATTAATTGTTCTCCCTGCCTACCAAAATGAAACAATAACAAAATACAATTCCCTTCCCACCTTCATATTGTTTTTTCTCTCCTATCTCTTCCTTCTGTTGCCGCTTCTTATTATTTAAAATGAGTAATTTCATATTCCAGTTCCTCTCATTTACATCTTTGTGACATACTTGAAAATGGTTTTGATTTTTTATGTTTCTTGGTCCCTTTCAGCCCACTATCTCTTTTTTTTTCTTTTCTGTCTCTCTCTTTTTTTTTTTCTTGGAAATGAAGATGAGAATAAACATGATATAACTTTTAGCTTGAATCACCTACAAGAGAGATCTGGCTTGGGAATGAACCCTATCTCATTTACCAACATTTTTCTCCTGTTCTTTTAATTAACATTTTTGCAGAACTGAATACTGATAAAAATGAAGCTATAAGATTAGAAAAATTTGATTGAGAATTCAGTACAAATGTGGCTTTAATGAACATTGAGCTATTTTATGTTTCATTCTTAGTTTATTTCAAATCAAAGAATATTTGAATCTTAGAATTGAAATGGAAATCAGAGGATATATATGATTGATATATAATTAATATATCATATTTAATATCATATATATAATGTCTGTTAATTAATTTGGGTCCTTAATAATCTAAGTGCCATTCTGTTTATATTTTAAGATTCTGTATTTGTCTGGCCAGCTCAAAACTGTAGTGAAGAGAAAGACCCTTTGTTCACAAAAGAAATAATAAATAGCTACAAAACTATGACATAATGTCCTAAAAGTTGGGGTGTGATGTTGACTCATAACAACTAGTCAGCCACACTAATGGAGTATTGTAATACAACTTTAGTCTAATGGAAAGACACTGTTTTCAAGAAAGTTTGGTAGTTGTCTTCAGATCCCTTTTGTATTACATTCTGAAGATTTTGTACTGTTCTCCTTTCAAGCTTTCCTTCCTCCTGGGTGGACAAGGGTTATTTCCAAATGTTTGGGAAATGATAGCTTTATTTCCAGTTGTTAATTGATATGAATGCATCCCTCTCAGGTGCACCCTCCTCACCTCTTACTGGAAGCTCCTCCCCCATCGTTCTAAGGATCTTTATACAAAATAAGCTGTAAATGACTACCAAATGTTTAAAATATCCCTCTTTTCATTATGAAACTTTTCAAATGTACATAAAAGTAGAATGAACAGAATGATAAACTTCCAAGTACCATTATCACCTACGTTCAACAAGCATTCTTGTTTGCCAGTTTTGTAAAAAATTATCTTTTCTCAAATCCCTTAATATGGGTTCATGTTATTTTAAAGGGAATCTTCCTTAAACTTGTGTTCCTAATCTAGACCATAACTATAAATGGTTGTATTCTATTTCTATTTATAAAGAGAATCATGATCCATTCAGAGGAATAGGGGATGTATGAAACACATCTCCTCTACAAAAAGCAAGAAGTGATTCCTTCCTTTGATAAAAATACAGCATTTAACTACAAAGGGCCTCTGTTTAACTTTTAAAAAGTGTAATGCCAGAAATCTCTTTGACACCCAAAAAATTTTCAACAGAATTTTGGATAAATCATCATATTTCATGTATATTTATGGAAGTTCCTTTTTTCCTCCTTGGTATTTTCACTCTAAAGTGGATGTTTATATAAAGTGAAGGAAGGAAGAGGTATTTCAAGCAGGTTGTTCTTGATCTCCCATTTCCAAACTTTTAAGTATAATAGAAGCTTTCCCTGAATGCCAAAGATAATTAAAATGTGAGTCCTAATGTTACTTCCTTCTTTTAATAATACCTCACTCTGAGAATCAAAAAATGTTTTAAACCAGGGTAAGTGTGTCATGGGAAAAAAAGTAAAATAAAGACAATGACTAAGTGTATGAAAGGATTAAGTTATATTTAGAGAGAAAGAAAAACAAAGGTGGATGACTATTTCACTCCTTATACCAAAATAAATTCCAAATAAGTTAAATATTTAAACAACCTAAAAATGGAAACCATAAAAGCACCAAAAGATAACTGGGAGAATTTCTTAAAATGGTGAAATAATGGCAAAGGTCTTTTTAACTGTGACACAGATCCAGAAACCAAAAAGGAACCCAAGTGGATCCTAGGTCATGTTGAGTTGCAAGGGTGCCTGGGAATTTAAGTGTCTGCCAAAGGGAACAGGATTGCTAAAGACTGGCTGGGAGCAGTTGGGATTCATTGCTTAGGCTAGACTCATTGCCATCCTAAACGAAATCAAGATTCAGTTAGCAAAAAAAAAAAAGAGGTAGGAGAAGGTTTATGGATAAACAACTAACAAGTTCTGCCATAATCACAGTGTTCTTTTCCTAGAGAATCCTTAAATCTTGTCATAGCATTGCCTGGTTCTATCTTCTCCTAATATTTTACTTTATCTTATTTTATTTTATTTTATTTCGTTTTATTATATTTCACTTTATTTTATTATTTTATTTTATTTAATTTATTTTCTATTTGAGAGAGAGAGAGCATGCACTAGGGAAGGGAAGAGGGGAGAGAGAGAATCTTAAGCAGGCTCCCCAACACAGGGCTCGATGCTATGACCCTGGGATCATGACCTGAGCCAAAATCAAGAGTCGGATACTCAACTGACTGAGCCACCCAGATGCCCTATCTAGCATTTTATTTTAATTACAGAAGTAAAAATAAATGCTGATATATCAAAAAGTAAACAAATATAAATTATGAAATATTTGCTGTAACAATATAAAACTAAAAATATAAAGTTTTTAGAAGTAAGTACTATTATAACATGGAACAATATGATAGTCTTAACATATTTATCTAGTCTGTATAAAATGAGACAAAATGTTAACATTTTATCAACTTATCAAAAAGAATATTTTAATCATAGGTGCCTGGGTGGCTCAGTCAGTTAAGCATTAAACTTTGACTCAGGGCATGATCTCATGGTTTGCGAGTTTGAGCCCTGCATCGAACTCCCTCCTGTCGGTGCAGAGCCTGCTTCAGATCCTGTCCCCCTCTCTGTCCCTCCCCTGTCTAAAAAATAAATAAACATTAAAAATAGAATATTTTAAATCAATTTAAAAATAAAAGTAATTACTGTAAGGGACAGCAAATTGTTTTACATGAGGATGAATCACACATTTTTAGCCCTTTAATAAGTCTCAGAACTTTTCTTCACATTTGATGAATGATATAATATAAAGCCTTTATAGATCCAGAATATAGAAAAATATTACATATGACCACATAATCTTCCAAAACTTATTTAATTAGGTAAATTTATTCCTGTAATATTATCATAATTGGTTTAGTAGAACATTTTGAAAAGCTGAACATACTATATCATCTAAGAACAAAGATTATATAAGCAGCATATTGTCCATGATCTCAGTCAGAAAGCTCAGGAAATAAGATCATCAATACATAATGCATTTAAGAAACTTCAGGCCAAAATCATCTCATGGTTTGGTTAATGCCAAGTTTTAAAAGACTGAATATTTTACTTGAGTGAAACACAATTTTAAATAAGTCAAGCTATATGAATAAGTCATAAATTTTTAACTGGCTAGGTAAATAACATGGCACTGTATTTTTTAACCAAGTATATTTGTTTTGGTTTTTCAAACAAACATAAAAAATCCTTGGTGTGTTTTTCTAGTTGGTTCAAGCATCTCCAAAGTATAGAAATTTCATGGATTTCCTTTTTATTGGCTAAGACATAAAAAATATTTATACCAAATAACAAAGTACATATTTGGAAGCCCTTGTCAACTTTAAGATTTATTAATAAGGCAAATGGAGAAATGACAAAACTGAAAATCCAAAATCAATTTCAATACCTCAGTCCAAAAGAGCAAAGACTCCCCATCCCAAACAAAAACCTAATTATCTATTCTGTCTCTCATCATTGTTCCAATTCTGTCTACAAATTAATGCACTTTGACTGAGGTATAACTATGTACACAGTTATCCAGATGATTCAGATTTTAAAGCATTTTTGTTCCTCAAAAATTTTCATTTTGGAAAATATCTTTTGGAAGATATTTTTGGTTATTTCCTAATGGTAGTAAAAGCTTATTTATAATTTAGATTCTAGGCTATGTAAACTTGTAGCATTTTCTGATCTATTAGCATAATCCTAAATGACCATTACTTTTTACTATATTTGATTGTTATGGACCCTTTGCCTTTACTAGCCGACTTTGCTTCAGTAACAAATGATCCCAGAAATCTGTTCCTTAAGATAACAATGACTTGGGATGGGTTAGATGGACAATGGGTATTAAACAGGGCACTTGTTATGATGAACACTGGGTGTTGTATTCAAGTGATGAATCACTGAGTTCTATTCCTGAAATCAATATTGCACTGTATGTTAACTAACTAAAATTTAAATAAAAATTTTAAAAATAACAATATTCCTTAGATAAAGATGGGAAGAATACTGCCAGAGCAAATAGTCACCCTCCATAAGAAATGCCAGCTCTAATTTCTAAATCTTGTCTACCATTGTGCCATTTGCAGATGTTTAATAAAAACTATTTTATCTCTGATTAAAAAAAAATAACGACTTATTCCTTCCTCACATTACATGTTTGCCAACAAGTTTACCTGTGGTTTTGCTTCATTGTATCTTCTTATTCTGGGACCTTGACCAAAGGAACATTTTTTGTGTAGAATATTCTATTCTAATGGCAATGGGAAAGAGCAAGAGTATTGGAAGAAATATCTATTGGCATATTTCATTTCTGTGTATATATATATCATTGGCCACAGCAAATCACATGGGCAAACCTGTCAATGGGGTTAGAAAGTATACTCCATTGTTAGATAGGCACTACAAGTCATATGGTAGTATGTGGGTACATATAATCTTCTTACAGATAGGCAGAGAGCAACTCATGACAAGTATAATCTACCACTCCTATCTTTGACTTAATATAGTGGAGTTATTAAAAAGGCAAACAACAACAACAACAACAACAACAACAACAAAAAGCCAGGGGCACCTGGGTGGCTTAGTTGGTTAAGCCCTGGACTCTTCTTGGTTTTGGCTCAGGTCATGATCTCACGGTTTGTGAGTTTGAACCCCACGTGGGGCTCTACTCTGACAGCACAGAGCCTGCTTGAAGTCTCTGTCTGCCCTACTCCCCTCCCTCCCCTCAGCGCTGCTCGTACTCTCTCTTTCTCCTTCTCTGTCAAAAGAAATACTTTTTTTTAAAAAGGCAAAAAAAAAAAAAATCCAAAAAACCTCTGTCTTCTTTGCTTTTCACATCCAGTCAGTTACAAACCTCTTCCAATTACTTCCCCCAATCTACTCTGAGTGTGGCTTGATTGGAAATCAACTTCAGAAGGACCTGTGATCCAAGATAAGTTAGACAATACTAAATGGGAACATGGTAGCTTTAAATGAGCTCCAACAAAAATCTTCATAAAAATACATCTTAGTCTAATGAAAGAGCTTACAGGTGTGATAATGGATTCCTGATGAGTTAGATCAGTTGGTGTAATAATTACAAAAGAATCCAGAAGATAGATATTGGATACATGTTCTGACTAGAAGAGTACTGTGATATAGTGTGACTTTGGCAAGTAGTTTAAACTTGGAAGCTTTGGTTTTCTTTTTTTTTTTCCAATTTTTTTTTTAACGTGTATTTATTTTTGAGAGACGGGGGAGGAAGGGGTAGAGAGACAGTGAGACAAAGAATCCAAAGCAGGCTCCAGGCTCTGAGCTGTCAACACAGAAACCTATGTGGGGTTCGAACCTACAAACCGTGAGATCATGACCTGGGCTGAAGTCAGATGCTTAATCGCCTGAACTACCCAGGCACCCCTGGTTTTCTTATTTACAGAATGGAAATAGTCATATCTATTCCATAAGGTATTTTTTCAAAATCACTTATAATACACATAGGAATAAGGTAAAGGTAGGCTAAGAGGATTTTTTGCTTGTTGAGCAAATTACCTAAATGGTATTAAATAATGGATTTATGTCTACATCGAGAGGTTGTTAGCTTTGTACTTGCTCCATCCATTGAATTACTAATTTCTCTTTGAGTGATAATATACATGATTTACTTTTCACATCTGAGAAAGCAGGCCAGCAAATTAGAAACTTCGTAGGAGCTTACATTGCAGTCTTGAGGCAGAATGACTCCTCTAGGAAATTTCAGTTTTTGCTCTTAAGGCCTTTAACTGATTGGGTGTGACCCACATGCATTATTGATAGTAATCTTTCCTTATAGTTAACTGTTAACCAAATCTTCAAAATACCATCACAGCAACACCTAGGTAGGATTTAATTAACTGGCTAGTATAGCGTAGCCAAGCTGATGCCTAAAATTAACCATCGTATGCACCAAATAGGTAGAAGACATAGTCAATATATTGTATTATATAACGTGGATTTAAAAATTTTTTTGAAAGCTTGAAGTACTAAACACAAACTAGAATATACCAGATTAAATACTGAGTTGTACAAATATAGCACTGAGACTTGACAATTATTCATAGGGAACATACTTCAGTGATAATTGTTGTAAACTCAATGTTTTTCAACAGTGGGATGTGAATTCCCCCTAAATTCTAGCTCCTTTTTTCTTCTTTCCTTTTTTTCTGTTCATCTTTCATTCCACAGAGACTGATTGAGCACTTACTATATGGCGGATACTGTCCTAGGTAAGTGGAATATAGCAGTTAATATAGGCAGAAATCCTGTTCTCATGAAGCTTATAATGTATATGTTGAGGTGAACAATAAACAAGTTAACAAATGAAAATATGCTATAACTTGAGGCATTGAAAAGCACTAAGAAGAAAAATCAAACAGCGTTAAGTGGAAGGTTTTTGTGGTTAGAGTGGTCATTGAAGAACTTTATGAGGACATGATGTCTGAGCAGGCTTCAGTGAAGTAAACCAGGCAAAACTGCAGTTTAAGAGTGTTTTATGCAGGGGGTATAATAAGTCTAAAGGCTCTGAGATAGTAGGATTCTTGGTATATTCAGGAAACAGCCATAGATTCAGTGTAGCAAGACTATAGTCACGAGGTGAAGGTGCGTGGTAGGGACTGAGGTTTAAGGAAGAGGCAGAGGCCAAGTCGTGTTAAGGCTTTATAGGTCATGGGAAGAAATTTGCATTTTATTATGTGTGATGGGAGGATTCTAAAAAGGAATGTGAGGTGATCTCATTTGCATTTTAAAAAGGTCAGCCTGGCTAAGATGTGTAGATTAGACAAGAGAAGTAAAAGTGGAAGCAGGAAGACTGTTATAAATTCTATTACAGAAGTTGAGGTAAGGGATGATGGTGGCTTAGACTGTGGTGGTAACAATTAAGATTAAAATGCAATGAAATGTAAGATATATTTTGAAGGCAGAGCCGAGAGGATGCACTGATAAGTGTGAAACGTGACGTCCGAGAAAAAGAGGAATCAATGATGTTATCTAGGTTTCTGGCCATGAGGGGAGTGCTTGGTACCATTTACTACCACATGGGGACCCTGGAGGGAGAAGTTTTATGTAGAACAAATCCAAGACTTTTATTTTGGAGATGAGGTATTCAAATAGAGATGCCACGGGACAGTTTGAGCTAGGAGGAGAGACTGAGGTTGGAGATTGTAATTTTGGAGACATCTGCAAATATGTGGTATTTAAAGTCATGAATCTGGCTCAAATTATTTAGAAATAAATAATTATTTCTTCACTATGAAGAAAGGCAAGGGTACTCCCAACATTTAGAATTTAAGAAGATGGCTTGGAGGACTTATTAGTTACCTTCAAGTATTTTAAGGGCTCTATGTTTAACATAAATGTAGAAACATGAACTAGGGCCTGTGTGAGGAAATCACGAGCAGTACATCTCTGCTTAATAAAGGGAACCACTTTCTAACACAACTAATGCCGTATCTTAACATCTAATCACCATAAATGTTCACATTTTTACCAAGTCACAGACTTCTCTAAAAAAGCCTTTTGTGTTGCGTAGGACTTATACTAGATGAACTCCAATGTTCCTTTTAAGATCTAGTACTTGATGTTCATCCTTAGATTTTTTTGTTACCATGATGATCTTCCTTATTCAACAATCTTTGGCAGCTGCCTATTTGCCTTAAGATGAAATCCAAATGCCTCTGATTAGCTTTTTAAAACCTCCATGCCTTTGTCCTAACTTACAACTTTACCTTCATCTTCCTTTCTGATTAATTCTCTTCTCTAGTAAGGCTGGCTCTTTCCTTTTTTACCACAGAAAAATGTTCATCATGTCTTCTCACTTTTCCTGATCTCCTTTCGTAGGAGATCTAGTCCTTCTTTAACTACTAGAGGAATCAATAGAGAAAGATAAATAGAAGCTCAAAAAAAGAAAAAAAATGAAAACCAAAAAACAGCTTTGACCTTTTTCTCCAGGACACAAACTGACTCTTCTACTACCATTGCAGTAATGTAACATGTTAACTCATGTTAACAATTATATATTGAATTTTACATTGTCATGTATTATTACGTTACTGTTTCATAAGTGCATTTTTATCCTCTCAACATGACTTTTATCCATTGTAGTGGATACAATTTATTGAATTCCTATTCTGTTCCATTATCTCAGTATTTCAAATCCCCATGAAAACCTCCTAAAGGTAGGTTTAAAAGCTCTCAGCACCCCGCTTATGTTCCCTTGTCACTCACTACTCTAGTGCATGGTCATGGAGTCTACCTGGTGACTGTCTGGGAACTCTCTTGCCTGTGAGCATGGGACATCTTAGACATGTAGGGAGTTAAAGAATCTCAGAGCAGCCTTCAAGGTACATGGAAGGAAGTTGGAGAATAAGTACTCCCAGCTTCCTCACTCCTCAGGTGGGTTAAGTCTGACATATGTTTAACATGATTTCACATAGATCCCTGTGGAATTGAGTCCCCACAGTGATTACCTGTTTGGTGACATACCCTTTTTTGGCTTCCTTCCCCTCCTTGTCTCACTTACTTTCCCTGCAATGGAATTTCTTGGGATCACCTCCCAAATAGTTTATAATCCAACTCTCATATTGGGATCTGCTTCTGGAGGAACCCAACGTAAGGCAACAGATATTGCAATCCATACACATAATAGATGCGGAAATTGAGACTCAGGAAAGTTAAGAAACTTGACCAGAGTTATAAAGCCAGCAGTGGCAGAGGAGGGATTTAAATAGTCTATCTGTCCCAGCATCCCAGATTGGGGGCTGATACATCCCTTGCATTATTATACTGCAATACTCTGTGAACATTCAACAAACACTCTGTTTAATGACCATAAAAACCACAAAGATTTCAAGTTGTTTAGTTTTTCTTTCCCTAATATAATTTATCTTACTGTTGGTGCTTTTATTTTATGTGGTTAGTTGATTAAATGTCTGCCTTCCAAATTGTATGCTCCATGACAGCAAAGATGATGCCTATTTTGACTCATCATTGTTTCCCTGGCACTTAATATATTTTTGTAAATGGAAACAAAGAAGTAGTAGACACCACAAATAAGCAGGAATATTGAGACAGAGAGGTGTGAAGAGCACTGTTTGATACCGGGGGTATAGTCAGAATCAGTAGAAGCAGTGTCTGTGTTGAGCAGAGAAACAGAATGAACTACTGACCGAGCACTTGAGCCATAACAATGGTGCTGCCATTGGAGGAGATAATAATATGGTCCCCATTCTTCAGGCATTACCACAAGCATTCCAGTTAGTTCCCTAGAGCTGCTTCTGGGTCCTGAAAAATAAAGATATTACAGTTCCCTATGAGACCAGACTTTTATTGTGGGACAGTTTTTTTTTTTTTTTTTTGTTTTTTTTTTTTTTTGTCTTGCCTTACTTCCCCAGGCATCCTTATAATAAACCACCATTACTTGAGGTGAATTGACCACACCTTTGGAACTCAAAAGCTTACACATCTGTCAAATGAGAATAATAATATTGTCATACCTTTTCAGAGTTGTGAATAAAACAATGCATGAGAAAGCACTTTGATGACAAAATTTTTTTTAAATGTTTATTTGTTTATTTTGAGAGAGGGAGAGAGAGCATAAGCAGGGAAGGGGCAGAGAGAGGAGAGAGTCCCAAGCAGGCTCCACGCAGTCAGTGAAGAGCGGGACCAAAAAGGCTTGAACTCACTAAACATGAGATCACGCCCTGAGCGGTAACCAAGAGTCAGATGCTTAACTGACTAAGCCACCCAGGTGCCCTGTGATGATTTGAAAATTTTCTACACATAAAAGGCCTGAATTTTGAACCACTTTTAATAAAGTAAAACATACTATCAAATTATTTCTTCAAAAATGCCATTTAATTTATTTTTTTTAAGATATTTTATTTTTTTTAACGTTTATTTTTGAGAGAGAGTGATTGTGTGTACAAGCAGGGGAGGGGCAGACAGAGAGGGAGAGGGGATTGGAAGTGGGGGCTCCCTGCTGACAGCAGAGAGCCTGATATGGGGCTTGAACTCATGAATCTGAGCCGAAGTCAGATGCCTAACTGACCGAGTCACCAAGGCACCCCCAAAATGCTATTTTGACATCCAAAATAGTTTTTAGTCTTTTCCATTGGTTATCAATAAGCTATTTTAGGACAAATGCGTTGTCACTTTTGCTTCTATAATCTAGATCAAAATACATGTAAAACAAAAAAAGAACACAGGAAATATGTTTGATATCAAGCATTAAAAAGAGAATTTTAGAAAACCACTGCCTCTGGTCAGCTTTGCTCCAGTGATAATATGCATTGCTGGGAAATGTTGAGTTGAGTTCTCATTCCAGCTACAACATGGTTAACGCTGAATACGTCTCTTAGCCAGTTGTGCTAAATAAACTTAGGAGGTCATAGAGTAGGATAAACTATATATAAAATGGCTCAAGCATAACAAATGATATTCCAAAGTACCTAGATTTATCAGAAATAAGTTCATCACAGAGGTTCTCAAACCCTGGTATTGTAGGTACTGTCCTTGCCAACCCCATACCCCTTTGGCACTCACCTATTCTATGCAGGCAATAGCCTGTCAGTGCAAACACCAGTTAACACTCTCCTTGAGGGCTTTCCCCAACCCTGGGGAGACACTCATCCTGCAAAGAGGCGAGTGTAGAGGGATTGGAGATGAGATACTCTTGGAAGTAGCCCTCAATAAACAACAAATGAACATATGGGAGCTGCTAAGCAAAAACTACAGTTTCTTTGACCCTCACCTGTGATACTCTCAGGTGGATTCTGTGTTGTCTCCCAGAGCTCCCTGGTGGGAATGAGCCTCAGTTGCTATTAGCAGTAAGCTGCTCATTAACACATCCTGTTCTAGCTTTCTTCCCTTCCCTACTGTCTTTCTGAAACTTGCTGTGATCACCTCCCAATAAATGACTTAACGCTCAAGTCTTACTCAGATTCTGCTTCTGGAGAAGCCCAAACTAAGATACCCTGTCAGCAAACTGAGGCCAATTTTTAAAAAATCTGTGGCAGGGGCACCTTTGTGGCTCAGTTGGTTGAGTGTCCGACTTCGGCCCAGGTCATGATCTTGAGGTTCATAAGTTCAAGCCCCACATCGGGCTCTCTGCTGTCACCCTGTCAGTGCAGAGCCAGCTTCAGATTCTCTGTCCCCCTCTCAATGCTCCTCCTCTGCTTGCACTCTCCCCCAAATAAACAAATATAAAAAAAAATCTGTGGGAAAATAAAAAGGACATAATATATGATGAACGTTTCATGAAGCGAAATTTATGTAATTCAAAAGACTTCTCTTTCTGGAAATTACTTCCTTCCCTTTATTTTTCTCCTTCCCTTCCCACCCCTCTGCCTTTCTTTCTGCCTTGAAATGTCCTTTTCTTTTATGAAATAAAGTGGTAGGAAATAGTAGTTAGTAACAACAATGCAACCAAAAGTTAACAATCCTAATGATTTAATAGTCTCTCAATGTTTGTTGAATCCAGAAATCTGGAAATCACTACCTTTCTATGTGTTATATTTCACTGTTATTTTAACAATTAGATAAGGAAGGAAAAGAAAGTTTAAAGAAAAAGTGTTGTGTTAAGATAACAGGTAAAGTTGAAAATTTCTTCAAAGGGACATGAATTGAGAAATAATTGTAGTTAGAAATATTTAAGAAAGGTAGTTTTAGTTTTGTAAAGTTATATTACTCACAATTTCTTCTGATGTACTTAAAACTCTTGCCTTATTTTATCTGTAATTAACTCAAGGCCACACTTAACCTTTTCATTGTATGCTTATTTTAAAGACTATTAAAGAGGCACCTGGATGGTCCGTTTGGTTAAGCATCCAACCCTCCATTTTGGTTCAGGTCATGATCTCCCCTTTGTGAGACCCAGCCCTGTGTTAGGTTCCATGCTGAGTGTGGAGCCTCCTTAAGATTCTCTCTCTCCCTCTCTCTGCTCCTCCCCTGCTCGCGTACATGCATTATCTCACAAAATAAGTAAACAAACATTGAAAAAAATAAAAACTATTAAAGAAGTTTGTATATTCAATGTGCTAACTGAATTTAGAGATGGAGGGGTTACCAGGAGATTTTTAGGTAGACTTAAGAATGCAATGAGTTAGAGATTTTGTAGAACTCCTAAACTGAAGAGGCCAAAGATTACTTGGATTTCACGATGGTGCTTCAGGTGATATTTAAATTGTGGCTGACACAGGAAAAGAATGGGAGTGTAAATATGAGGAAAATATGGACCAGAGTCTTACTCATCCTGACTCTCCCATTTCCCTTTCCTCAAAACCATTATACTTCCTTTTTTCTTTTACTTCTCCCATAGGGAACTATCACGTAAAGGAACCAAAGTGCAGTCAGGTGATACAGAAATATTTCTGGTTAGAGGAAAATAGTAGCCAAAGAAAAATAGACTGGAAATAATTAAAGAGGAGTATTGCTAATAAAGAATAAATAAAAATCAGCCAAATAAAGACAGTACAATAAGAATAAACTAATAAAAATTAAAGACATTTATCTATTCTTCTTGCAAGAGAAGGAATATTTAGATCCAACTGCTCTAAGTTCCTTTAGTCATCAGAAGACTTCTGATAATTTTCTTTGAAGTGTATTTTATAGCCTCAGAGATCTTACTATTCTCTAAATTCTTCACAGTGTTTATAATTTTCATAAATCTTATTTAGTTAATATGCCACATACTGTAATCTCTGCAGAACTATTTACTTTTTAGTCAAAATAATTTCCTTTAACCTCTGTCTCCTCAATGTTATTTTCTCACATCTCCCTAATAAGGAAAAATGTGCTCTTGAAGATTCTAAGATGAGGTCAGCAAATGCAATAGGAATATTAGGGGTTAGGAGTAAAAGCTTCTTTCCAAAATTTTTTGGGTCAATGGAACCTTTTGGTATTATTTAGATAAACTTGGAAGCCTATTTGTATAGCTGAGGATGTGCTAGGGCATGGAACACAATTTGGGATTCTTCAAACACAGCTGTAAGCTCTTTATTACTTCTTGATCAGTTTTCCCCTCAGAAACAACTCATATATTTGTACTAAACCCCTTGAGGTTCTCTATAATTATATAACTGCCTAAAAATGACCTTTTTACATACTGAGGTATCAAAACTGAAAAATATATTGGAATGTATTACATTCATATTTAAGTTGCCAATAAAATCAAAATGAGACAAATTCATTTTCTAAAAATTAAATGTTCAGATTCTTTTCACCCACAAGTCTTTTCCCAGCATTTTTGATTATTTATTTTTCACTAAATACTATATTTAATTCAATATCTGGATAACTTTTCTAAAAGCACAGATATCAAAGATTGTTTTACTAAAGCTAAATGTTATTTTGAATTTTCCTCTTTTGTAAATTGTTCTTTTTTTCAGTACCTCCTTGTTTAATATTATCTGTAAATTTAATTAACAGACTGTTTACTTCCCTTTGTTAACTGATGTTACATAACACCACATCTAACACCAATTGCTGCAGAATCCCTGTAATGCCTCTCTCCACATAGATATTTTATATATTTTTTAAAAGATGTTCTTCAGTTTTTGACTCACGAAACTTTAAGGACTTTGACTCATGAAAGCTCAAGGAGTCAAGAAATACAGGGGCCTGGAAGAAAAGAAAAGGAAACCCAGAAACAGAAATTGAGGGAGAAATACGTAGGAGCAAAGAGAACATGAGACCACAAATGAGAGAAGGGCAGAGGGTCAAGGTGAATAGAAAAATAAAAAAAAGGCAATAGACAAAAATAAGGTATAAACATTTAACCCTTCTATAAAAATAAAATGCCACTGAAGATGGAAGACTGACTTGAGATTCAGGAAGCACACAAGTAATAGTAAAGATCAAAGCCTAGATCTGTCTAATAAAAGGAGTATATAAGATATTTGAAAATAACTGATGAATGATAAGTGGTAGTCTCTTTGGATAAAAAGGACAGCACAACTCTAAGATTGAATATGGTAAGATACTGGTATTAGGTTGATACACAGATATAGTAGGTGTTTCGTACTAATTGAGTAATTGGTATCCGAAGATGTGAGCTGATCTAATCCAGTATTTGTTAAAAGGATGGAGACCTGTTCAAAGCTGTTGACATGGATGTCTAGCACTGGGCTAGGCAGTAGAACACATACTGTATTTGCAGTCTAGCTTCGTAGATACATAAATCTAAAAGTAACTAGAAAACGATGTGACTCAGTCTATAATTGGTGTTGGCCAATTAAATATTGGCTTTTAATTGCTAAGGAATTTCAAAAGGGGGAAGAAGACAATTCTGCAAATTAGAATAGTGAGCTTGACTTGGAATCTTAGGCGCATACAGAAGAAGTATGAGCACTCAGAGATCTGTGATAACAAGAGCTGGTCATAACTTGCCAGTCCAGTGCCCTACATTCAAAGGCTGTTGTGGGTAATTGGGATGAGAGTGTTGGAGGACTGAAGTGGTAATTCACTGTGGCTTTCAAGCACAGGCTACATGAAAATTTGTTGGCAGTTGGTGGAATATGCACTTTGAAGTTCTCTTCCTACTTTGAGGGTCTAAGTTTAAAAGAAAAACTGTTCTCATGGAGGCCACTGTAAGAAGTAGGACCAAAATTATTAAGTATTATGGAATTACTTCATTATGCATTTTCTCATTTCCCAACCTCCTTTCTAGAATAGTCCAGGGCTTAGCAACACAATACCTATTTCTGTTATCCACCTACCTAATGAATGGCATTGAGTTGGGTTTCTCATCTATTCTTCTTTGTTTCAGAACCATTTTTTAGGTATTGCATACCTCCTTCTTGATTAGCATACTATAGTATAGTGGTTCTTAAATGTGTAAACTTGGGGAGCCTAGTAAAAGATTCCTGTGATTTCTGATTCAGAGGGTCTGGGATGGAGCCAAGAATTTGTATTTCTAACAAGTTCCTAGGATAATGCTGGTCTAAGACCACTTTTGTGACTAATCCATCTTTGCTCTCACAAGTGGTATGCTGTATAAGAGGTAAGCACAATGAAGTCCTCAGGATTACTTTCTAATCAACTTAGTCACTGATTTGGCAAATAGTGCTTATGCAAACTTATATAGGAAAGGAAAATATCTTGTGCATACCTTGCCACCTCTTTTAGTGGTCTTTTCCTTTTTTCCTGGGCCTCTGTTATAGCTCCTACCCATCCCCTTCCTTATGTGCTTCTCTCTTGGTTTGATCATCGTTGGCAGAGAAAACATCCATCTCAAAGACCAATATTTATTTATTTATTTATTTATTTATTTTTTTCAACGTTTTTTATTTATTTTTGGGACAGAGAGAAACAGAGCATGAACAGGGGAGGGGCAGAGAGAGAGGGAGACACAGAATCGGAAACAGGCTCCAGGCTCCGAGCCATCAGCCCAGAGCCTGACGCGGGGCTCGAACTCACGGACCGCGAGATCGTGACCTGGCTGAAGTTGGACGCTTAACCGACTGCGCCACCCAGGCGCCCCTCAAAGACCAATATTTAAAGGTATTTAATGTAGGATTCCTTCCGAGAGAATTAAAAAACAAAACAGTATCATTTGCCAAAGGGCAAATTGCACATACTATGATTTCAAACAATGGTAATGATTCCTCCATCTATATGCATGCATGAGATAGTTTATATATAGTCCAGCATGAAAGACAAAACAAACCCCATCTCTCTGGCTATATTTAGGGTGAGAAAGCAGTTTATTGATAATTTTTGAAGCTATGCATAATTGTATATGGCACTTTGGAACCTTGATATTTGCCTGGTTCAAGGTTCTCTATGCTTCACATGTGCATTGTGGACCGTGCCCCGCTGTGTCTGCACGCAAATGAACGTCACCCCTCATCTCCACACCACATTAGTACCCAACATACCTGCGTGGCACTGGTGTGTGTGTTGGGCGGGAATAGAGACAGAGAGGTATGACAGGGGAGATGGCGATTGTGGGAAACAAAACAAAATGTGTAGTCTCAGAAATCGCACTTTACAACTATTATTTCCACCAAAATTTTTAGGTCACCCCATATTACTTCCCTATTTCGTTTGAGTTTCAGAACGTAGTTTAAAATTTCATTTTATTTTTTAATATGGAATCCAACGAAAACAAAAAAACAATTAATAGCAATGCCTCGAACTTCGAGGCAATCCCTCATCCCCGGGCTTCGCGTCCAGTTTCTGCACAGCTGGGTAAAGGTGTTTTTTTCTAGCAGTCAGGAAGCAGAGAACTGGCTTCGCGGCATCTTCCTTTCCCTTTTCCTCGGTTCCTTCCTCTCCACCCCTCCTGGTCCCTCCTTTCTCTCCTGCTTTCACAGTGCAGCAACGGCCGCGTGCTCGGGTACCCACTCCTCCCCTCCGCCCATCAAACAAAACCCAGAGAGGCAGGCGCGCCCTGCCGCCGGCGACACCCACGGGAGAAACGGCCACACCACCACACGCTCGTACCACAGCGAAACAGTGAGCACGGCCGCGCACCGCGCGTCCCCGCCGCTTCCTTCCCTCCCGACGCTTCCTTTTCCTCCCTCCAGTCCCAGCGCCCTCACCCCCGCGCCAGGAACGCGCCTGCGCAGAAGTTGCCCTCGCCCTCCTCCCCCGCCCTTCCTTCCCTCGGCTCCTCCACTGGTGCCCCGCCTTCCTTTCTCTCTAGTCGGTTTCACTGAGCACTCCAGGTTGGGAGCAGTTCAGTCGATTTCCCCGCTACCCCGCCCCCCTTCCTCTTGGCTCCCCACCCCTCCCATCTCCAGCCCGGTGGAGGATGAAGCGGCTGCAGTGGCCCCAGCCCCAGCAGCGGCACCGGCGGTGGCTGCGGTGGGGGTGGCCGGAACTAGGGTGGTGAAGAAGCGGTGGCGGTGGCGGCGGTGGCTGAAGGAGCGGCAGCCGCCCCAGCCGCTTCCTCTGTGCTTCCCTTCCTCTTTAGTGCAGCCAGGAAGTTTTTCACTTCTGTGCATGTGTGTGTGTGTGAGTGTGGGTGTGTAAGGTGAGGGCTTGGGGCGGCGTTTGTGCAGGCGTTGAGTTTTTTGCCCACTTCGCTTCCCGTAACCCGGGCAGCTCCGGAGCCGGGGCTGTGGCCCGAGGAGGGGGCGCGGCGGCGGGCTCTCTCCTTTTGTTGTTGTTTCCTCCGCCTGGGGAGCTGAAGGGGGGACGCGCCTGGGTGGGGCGGCTCGGAGCCCGGGCCTGGTGGCCCCCGGGGCTCCCGGGCGAGCTGGGTAGGGCAGAGTAGATCGGGCTTCAACATGATGGCGGCCGAGGCCGGCAGTGAGGAGGGCGGCCCGGTGACCGCCGGGGCAGCAGGAGGCGGCGCAGCCGCGGGCTCGAGTGCCTATCCGGCAGTATGTAGGGTGAAGATACCCGCGGCCCTGCCTGTGGCTGCCGTACCCTATCCTGGGCTGGCGGAGACCGGAGTAGCCGGGAACCTGGCTGGCGGAGCCGCTTTAGGGTCAGGGTTCCTGGGAGCCGGGTCTGTGGCAGGGGCAATGGGGGGAGCCGGACTGTCAGGGGGAGGTGCTGCCGCTGGCGTGGCTGGCGCCGCTGCCGGACTTGGAGGAGAGATGGGTCTTGCCAAGGGGACCACTTCGTTGCCTGCTGAGACCTTCGGGGCAGGCGGCGGATTCCCTCCTCTGCCGCCGCCTCCTCAGCTGACCCCTTTGGGCGCCGGCCTGGGAACGGTGGACGAAGGTGACTCTCTGGATGGACCAGAATACGAGGAAGAAGAGGTCGCCATCCCGTTGACTGCTCCTCCAACTAACCAGTAAGTCAGGACAGCTGTTCAGGGACTGGGGAAGCTGGCTCCTGGAAAGAAGTGGGAAAACCTACCTCGTTCTTTCAGCTGTGATTTGTTCTGAAAAGTTTTGAAGCTTCAGGTTCCGCGCGTAGGAATTTAATTTGATAACTCATCTTCCCTGCGGGCATACTCCCTGGAGTCTTTGTATGTTTATTGTTACTCTGGGAAGACGTAAAGTTTTTAAGATGAGAAGCATGGGGAAAATGTGTATCCATTGAGAACCGGATATAGTTCTGCCCCTTCCAAATTTAGGTGGCGTCCTGGGATTCAGCTGAGCTTGCAGCTGCCAAGGCAGTCGGAGTTTGTATTAACCTATGTGTGTATTCCCTGGTGAAGCCCGATTATTCGTCAGAAGCTTTGAATATACAAGTATTTGAATGAGTTTTGTACTGATAATCACTCGAAACATCCATTGGTCAGAACGCTTTGTTTCTGTGGCACTGCAAATCCCCATTTATGCCAATTGAAAGCATAGCGATGCAGCAGTCTTCACATCATTTATGAAGATGTGGGTCAGCGAGAAAGGAAAGGGTTCTGTGAATTACAGGTGTGATTAAGGGCTTATCCTCCAACAACGTCTGTAACTTAGGCTAAAGAATTCCCATTTATTATTAGTGTAATCTTTTACAGTTGAGACTTTGTAAGTACAGTTTTGAAGTAAAATAAAATTAAAAGTGTGCTTCTCTTCAACACTTTGTTGGTGACCAGTACAATGTTATATTTGACAATTAGTTTTGACAGAATATTGCTGAACACATAGGGCAAATGGCTTTTTCAAATAGTGAGTACGTTTCCCTTCGTCAGCGAACATAGGTATGTATTTATAAAGGTGGACCTTGATGGGAGGAAAATGTTGATGGTAGTAAATAAATAAAAAGTGGTTAATGATGGCAAAACTGTTTTTATATAGATCACTCAAGTAAGTATTAATTGACCTTTAGATTTTGACACCCTTAGTGTATCAGAAAAAAAAGATTTGGTTCGTATGTTGACATTCACTATGGACAATTGAAAGGTTTGTTTGTTTTGGATAAGCTTTGGAGGATTTGGAAGGGACTTAAAAAATGAATTAGAAAAAGATTCTGTAATACTAATCCATTTTTGACTTCAGGCTACTTTTTTTTGATACTTAAGGTGGAAAAGTAAAATTAGTCTTATTTATGTCAGCCACGATATAGCAGTATTGTATTCTTTTCATATTGTTAAATGAGAATTTAATTTTTTTGTCTGGTTTTATTCCAACTTGCCATACTATGTCTTTGTTTTATAGACTTCTGAAGGTGTTCTGGAAGTGTGAAAAATTTGAATTTTACAGCACTGTTTACACACCTCCAAGCCTTTTTGAAAGAATCAAATATTTAGGTGCCCACTACATTGCTCAGCACTGCAGTTATAATAAAGTGCAACTTTGCATACTGAAAGAATATTGTCTTATGCTAGTGTTCATAACGGAATTGCATTAGGCATGTTCAGTGTATTCTAAATTTTTTTAAAAAAGAATTTTGTAGAACAGTTTTAGTTTCACGGCAAAATTGCATAGAAAATAATATAGTGTTCCCATTAAATTGATAATAATAAACATGAATGAGTACTTAGGAAAATTTGTGTTTGTGAGAAGTCCATTGTGTGAGATTTCCATCATTATTAGTATGTATTTTGGAATAAAAATATTTGTATGACTATTGAGAAATGTTCATGTTCTAAAAAGTATCCTCCATTTCTCCTATGTTTTTTAAATTTGTCACTGAGAAGTACAAATTTCCCTCTTTTCTTTATCTTAGATATCAGCCCAGAGTCACTGGAGGCAATACAGTGTAGTGGTTAAGCGTGCAAATTCTGAAGTTAGACAAGATTTGGGTTGGAATCCTGACTCTGCCACTTATAGCTGTGTGATCTTGGAAAGGTTAGTTTCCCCACCTGTAAAATAGGGATAATAATGGTACCTCCATCATATGGTCATCTTTAAGGTTTAATGAGAACCCAGAAGTTTTCAGCATAGTGCCTGGCGCATAGTAAGTGTTCAATAAGTAGTATCCCTAAATAACAGTAATATTATTTTATTGTCATTAAATTGCCTACTAATTCTGTTGGTACAGGGACACCCTCACTAATCGTTACTTTAGAGAATGGTTTGAACTCCAAAGGCCTATCTACCATGATTAATTATTTTAAAAATTATGACTTTTTAATGTTTATTTTTGAGAGAGAGGGGCAGAGAGGGGGGCAGAGGATCCTAAGTGGGCTCTGTGCTGAGAGCAGAGCAAACTGTGAGATCATGACCTGAGCTGAAGTTGGACGCTTAACCAACTGAACTATCCAGGCATCCCTAAAAATTATGACTCCTTAAGGCTTCCAATAGGTTAAGTAGGTTTGGAGATGAAGTTCAGGTCTTTTCTATAAAGTTCTATTTTAAATTGAAACAAAAACTTTAATGATTTGGTTAAATAATGTCAAATCTTTTATAAAGCTATTGAAGAAATATTCTTGGATTAAATTAATATTTGTTTACTAGTGACTGGTCACCTTAGTTATTGGATAGCATGATATTAAGGAGGTTCGGGTCATAGGTTTGAGTCCATAGTAGTTTGTTAGAGTAGGATTCCCTGGTCACAGTATTCAACCGTGTATCCAGCTAGTTTGGTGCTGTTGGTCGCAAGAGAGTCAAATGACAATATGTAGATAGATAAGTACAAATATATTAATGCCATTCATATTTTGTACCTTGTTTTTCTGTGCATGGTGAATCATTGTCTCATGTGTATTACTGAGCATTTACATAAGTTGGGGTAAGGCTGGAGAAGTTTGTATAATTTTAACTATTACATTTATTTGAATATTTTGTTTTCACAAGTTTTGAGGAAAAAACAATTAAAAAGCAATGAAATTCTCCCTGTGTATTTTTATGCTATAGAACGTGCTCTATCTAAAACTAACAGATTTCCTTTTCAAGAGAGAGAAAAGTTAAAGGAGTTTGTCACTGGTAGGGCTTATGATTTTATGACCTGCTCTTAGTGGCCTTGGTTATTTTTTGCCTCTTCTCTAGAGGTAAGGGGTGACAGTAAAGGAGCATTGTTCCCTTAGTCCACCTTCAATTTTATGTAGAGACTTCTTAAATTTTTATTTTATGTTTCAGAGAAAGAGCATGCACACGCATGAACAGGGAAGGGACAAAAGAGAGGGAGAATCTTTTTTCTTTTAATTTTTTTTAATGTTTGTTTATTTTTGAGAGAGAGGGACAGACAGATCACAAGTGGGGGAGGGGCAGAGAGTGATGGGGACATAGAATCAGAAGCAGGCTCCAGGCCCTGAGCTGTCAGCTCCGACTTGGGGCTCAAACTCATGAACTGTGAGATCATGACCTGAGCTGAAGTCAGATGCTCAACTGGCTGAGCCACCAAGCACCCCAGAGAGAGAGAATCTTAAGCAGGCCTCGTGCCCTGAAGCAGGGCTCAATCTAAGGACTCATGACCTGAGCCAAAAAATCAGGAGTTTAATGGTTAACTAATGGTTAACTGACTGGGCCACCCAGCACCCCCTACATGTAGAGATTTTAAACTGTCACCTGCAGTAGCAGGATGCCCTTGGAATGAATCCAGTCCACAGATCTATATTGTGTGCTTTTGGTGTAGTTGGAACATTTAGTAAGTAGTTGCTACCATTTAAAAAATAGGAAGACGTCACATTTAAGAAGTCTTAGTTTCTAGCACACTTCCAAAATCACAGGATTTGGGGCTCCCTAGTTGCTGTTCCTGTTTGAGAGCAGATTGCCAGAGCTGAGTAATGGTTGCCCCTTTTAGGTGAATTCTGAGCTCTAGTTTGCGGTAGTCTCTATGAGGCTTGCTTTGCCTTTGGGATTATGTGCCTGGCATGTGGCATAGATCTTTCCTTGGACCTAATATGCTGGCTTGTCAACCCTGAAACTTGAAGGAAGAGGAAATAAGGAATGTTAAGTGGTACCTTTCTTTTCTTTAAAAAAAAATCCATCTCTACAAAAATAAAATCATAATTAAGCCAAATAATTATTAGAGGTTAATGTTAGGACATGTAGTATTTATTAGCTTTGTCACTAATTGCATTATAACCATGGGTGAGTCATTTTTTCTTAATAAACGTAGGGGTGAGAATTGCAGAGATTAGTTAGGTACAGAGCGGTTGCTGACGAGGACCCAGATATTTTTTACAATATTTGTATGAATAGTAGAGCAGTGTAGTAGGTGCTTAATTTAAGAGATAAAAAAATGAGTTGGATGCCTTTTTCTCAAGTCTCTCTTTCTGGGCAGTTATAGATCTAGTAGGAAGTTAAGTAAACCAACTACTCTGATTCAGGCTAGATTAAGATAAATATCATGAGCGAAGAATGAGCAAAGAGTCATGGGCTTTAAAAGAATAAGAAATTTATATAATTAGGGTCAGTAAGTCTTTGAGGAAAAGTACCAAGTATGTTATCCCGGCTGCTCAATTTATTTTCTAAACATGACCTTTTTGGTCCCCACTCTCTTTGCCTAATGATTATATCAGATAAAAAAGACTTAAAGGTTAAATGAGTATAAACTTTTGGCCCCAAGAGAAGAGTCTGTCCTACTGAACTCTTAATTACTTACCTGTGGTCTGGAAGGAGATTGAAGGAGGTGTCTGTAGTTACTGGGAATACAGAGCACGGCCAAAGGCTGGAATTGGTTTGGGTCATTGATAGGTACTTTGGGGAAATTAGGAAAGCATTATTGACAGAGATAAAAAGAAAAAGGACAGCTGTAAATTAGGAAGAAGAAAGGGAAAGCAAAATGCAGGCCTTTCTGGTTGCTTTACTCTTGCCTTTTTACTGGCCTTTAGGGGGTTGACAGACTGCCTTTAAGAGCAGCTCTAATACCCAAAAACAATACCTTGGTAGTGGTGAGGGGGACTTATGACAGTATTAATAATAACTGTTATTACTGCTGACATTTTTTGGTTGCTTACTACCTAACAAGAAATGTTCTAATTGGCTTACATGTGTTGGTTTAGTTATATATTGCTTCACTCCAAAACTAAATGTTTATCTGTTCTTGATTCTAAAGTTGGCAAGGCTTGATGGGGACTGCTGCGTGTGTCATTTGTTGGCTATCATATCGAAGGTGGCTTCTTAATGATGCCTTAGCTGGGACGGCTGGAACAGCTGATGGATAGCCGGTTCTATGGCTGCCTCTCTCCTTGTATACCCTTCATTCAGCCTTCCCCCTTAATTAGCTTGAGCTTCTCTACAACATGGCAGCTGGGTTTTGCGAGGGAGCATGTCAAGAGGGCAAGCCTCATTGTGCCAACACATATCAAGTCTCTGTGTTCTTCAGTGTTTGCTGATGTTCCAATGGCCAGTGCTAATAAACATGACCCAGTTTAGAGTTAGTATGGGTGGGACTGCATCACTACCGGAAGGTGAGATTTGTTGAGGGCATCAAAGTAACAGCCTACTTCCTATGTTACTCATTTACATGTAATATAGATAATACTAGGATAGGAGTGGTGAGGGATGAAGTGGGAGAAAGGGCAAGTACTTAAAAATTCTTCCCTTAGGCTTGACGTGGTAAATTGTCTTTCATTAAATGATTCAGATAGCCTCACAGTAAGTAGATTTTGCTTCTGACCACCATTATCTTAATTTTAAAGCAAGTTATGGAGAATGGATGCTATTATCGCTCATTGTTTGAATGTTCAGTGTATGTATGGTAGGTGTATCATCTTGAAATCACCTGCAGTACATTTCAATTGTGGGCTAAGTTAGAAACAGTTATCAGATACAATTTACTGGTAACTTCTCCCTATGTCTAATCATTATCTCAACAGGATTTGGGGCATAATTTTAGGCATTTCAGTGATTTTTGTGAATAAAACAATGAACATTTTAGGGGGCAGAAATATAAAAGAATGTACAGTCTACTTGAGAGATGAGGCATTAATGACAGAGACATAAGATGAGAAATTAATCTTAAAGATGTGTGGTACAGATACATTTTTCAAATTAGGAGATAGTTGTGGAAGGATTTAAAGAATGAAAGTATCTGAACGAATAAATTGAAATTTCATACTGTAATCCTCTTAGTGGAGTTTTACAGAAAGTTTGAATAGTTTTTGTAGTATTGTTTATTTGATATTATAATCATAAAAGTGGTATTCATAGATACATAGTGTTTAAGTGGTAGATGAAACTCTCATTTGCCGAGATGCAGAAGCAGACTGGCAGACAGCCCATATGCAGAACTAGAGTGGTTTGGTTAAAGTCACATAGCTAGGTAGTGGCAGAACTGGCACAGAATCCAGTTCCCATAATTTTTCAGATATGTTTAGATTTGAGAAATATTTATAATGAATTTGGGTGGGGGGAGGAAGGTAGAGGCCCAGGATTGACTAGTCCTTTACTCTTTGCTGGGCACTTTACATAGATTATTTTGTTTAACTCTCACAGCTACACAATGAGAATAGATATTCTTCTCATTTTTAGTGTTCAGAAAACTGAGTGATGGAATTCTAATACAAATATTATGCTTTTTCCTTTGTCTTGCCTCCTTCCATTAAGTATAATACGCACTATGCACAGTCATAGAAAACATATACTTAAAGGCTGGCTGGTCACTGAGTATTATGGACTGAATTGTGTCCCATTAAAACTCCTAGGGTTGAAGCCCTAACCCCCATGTGGTGATTTATGTATAGGGCCTTTAAAGAGGTAATTAAGATTAAATGAGGTCATAATGGTGCGTCCATAATCCTGTTGGACCTTATAAGAAGGGGAAGAGATACCAGCAATGCACATGCACAGAGAAAAGGACATGTGAATTCACAGTGAGAAGGTGGCCATCTGAAGCCAAGGAGAGTGGCCTGATTAGAAAGCACCTCTGTTTTCACTTTAACTTGGACTCAGCCTCCAGAACTATGAGAAAATAAGTTTTTGTTATTTAAGCAATTCAGTCTGTGGTATTTTGTGAAGGCAGTGCAAGCTGACTGATAGGATACACTAGATAACCCTGCCTCTTTAAAAATGGCTTTGGGTGATTTTGGAGCAGATTAGATGCACATTTACTACTTGAGAAATAAGGTCCTCATTTTTTTTTTTTTTTTATTCCTATCTTTCACTGTAGAAAAGAAAAACTTCCCTTATACTTTACCTTCTTTTCTTATGTGTTAGTGAGGTCTACCCTGTGTTGAAAGATGGAAAAATTATTTAAATGCATGTCTGATTATTATAGTGTGAAAAGATCCTACATATGACCATGAGTGGTAGCCAGGGAAAATCCTGTGGGGGAGACATTACTCCAGCAAAATTTCTGTATTCACTCTGTGTTCATTGTTGTATTATTCAGTGTTACTTTTTCATGTATGTATACGTGCATATCTTTATTATTATTTTGTCTGGATGTCAATAAGATAAATACCTGCTCAGTGTTTATCAAGCTAGATTCTCAGTTTATTACAAAAGATATAACTCAGGAACAGTCAAATGGAAGAGAATCCTGGGACAAGTTATGTAGAAAAGGGTACAGAGCTTCTGTGCTGTCACGGGGTATTCCACTCCTCAAACCACTCTCCCACCTCCATGTGTTCACTAACTGGAAGCTCTTTCAGTGTTACTTTTGAAATTGTCTTTCTCCTACGTATCTGTCTGAAGCTTAAGGGAGAGACCTAGAGATCTCTCTCAACTCTTAAGTCTCTTTGTAGGTTCAACCTGCTAGACTGCATTCACAGCTAAAACGCTTGTATAATAGACCATGTCTCTTCTCCATCTATGTCTATCTGTCTGCCTATTGATTTATCTCTCAGATTTTAAAATTAAACTTTTAATTTTGAGGTAATTGTGTAATTTCACATTTAGTTGGAAGAAATAATACAAAGTATGTGTCCTTCACCATTTTTCCTTAGTGGCAACATCTGGTATGACAACTAGGAAATTGACATTGATTTCGTTGGCTTGGCATACAGTCATGTGTGTGTCTTATATGTTTAGTGTGCATTTAGTTGTGTGCAGTTTTATCACATATGTAGATTTGTGTAACCATCACCTCAGTAAATATAAAGAACATTTTCATCACCACCCGGGTTCTTTGTGCTGCCTTTTTATAACCAAGCTCACCTACTTCCTCCTCTCCCTCATCTCTAATTCCTGGCAGCCACTAGTCTGTTTTTCCTTTTGTTGCTTCAAAAATGTTATCAAACAAAGAAACACAAAAAAACTACATTGTACAGGTGGAATCATATAGCATGCAACCTTTTAGGACTAGCATTTGTTTTTCAACATAATTCCCTCAAGATTCACTCAAGGTGTTGCATGTATCAATATTTTGTTCCTTTTTGTTTGCTGAGGAGTATTTCATAGTATGGATGTAGGACAGTTTAGCCATTCACCCTTTGGAGAACATTTGGATTATTTCCAGTTTTGATTATTAGGGAAAAAAAGCCGCTATGAACATTTGTGTTTATGTTTTCACGTGAAAAAAAAGTTTTCATGAGTGCACTTGGCTGGATTGTGTGGTAATTGCATGTTCAGTTTTATGAGAAACTGCAGATCTGTTTTCTAGAGTGGGTGTATCTGTTTACATTCTGACCAGCAATGTATGAATGATGCAGATTCTCTATATCTTCACCAACATTTGATATGGTCATAATTTTTTATTTTAGGTATTCTCATAGGTGTTTAGTGATCTCACTATGTTTTGTTGTTGTTGTTGTTGTTGTTGTTGTTGTTTGGTTTTTTTTTGAGAATGTGGGGATAGAGGATCTGAAGCGGGGCGGGGTTGGGGAGGCTCCCTGATGACAGCCGAGAGCCTGATGTGGGGCTTGAACTCAGTAACCATGAGTTCATGACCTGAGCCTGAAGTCTGAGCCACCTGGGTGCATTGGTTGTAATTTGTATTTCTCTAATGGCTGAGGATGTTAAAAATCTTTTCATATGCTAACTTGCTATCTGTATGTCCTGTTAGGTGAAATGTTTGTTCGTACCTTTTGCCCATTTTCCAAATTGGGTTGTTTTGTTGAGTTTTGAGAATTCTAAATATTAGTCATTTGTCTGCTATGTGCAAATACTTTCTTCTGTTCGGTAGCTTGTCTTTTTTTCCTTTTAACAAGGTCTTTCTATGTGAAAGAGTTTTTAAATTTTTTTAAAGTTTATTTATTTTAGGACAGTGCAAGCAGAGGAGGGGCAGAGGAAGGGAGAGAGAGAATTCCAAACAGGCTCTCATCAGGCTTGAACTCCTGAACCATGAGAAAATGACCTGAGCCGAAATCAAAAGTCAGATGCTTAACCGACTGAGCCACCCAGGTGCTCCAAAAGTTTTTAATTTTGAGGAGACTTCATTTATTAATATTTCCTTTTGTAGGTTGTGCTTTTGGAGGCAAGTCTAAGTAAGAACTCTTCACCTAGCCTAGGTCTCAAAAGTTTTCTACTATGATGTTTTATAAAAGTTTTATAGTTTAATGATATAATGTTAAGTCCATGATCTATTTTGATTTCATTTTTATAAGAGATAAGATGTTTAAATTGAGGTTCCTGTTTTGCCTATGGATATCCAGTTGCTCCAGCACCATTTGTTGAAAGGTAAATATCCTTCCTTTATTGAAGTGGTTTTGCACTTTTGTCAAAAATCAATTGGCGGGGCGCCTGGGTGGGTTGGTCGGTTAAGCGTCCGACTTCGGCTCAGGTCATGATCTCATGGTCCGTGGGTTCGAGCCCCGCATCAGGCTCTGTGCTGACAGCTCAGAGCCTGGAGCCTGTTTCAGATTCTGTGTCTCCCTTTCACTGTGACCCTCCCCCGTTCATGCTCTATCTCTCTCTGTCTCAAAAATAAATAAACGTTAAAAAATTAAAAAAAAAAAATCAATTGGCCATGTATGTGTGGCTTTACTACTGGGTTCTCTGTTGAGTTCTCTTCGTTTATGTCTCTATCTGCTAATATCACACTCTTGATTACTATAGCTGTGTAGTAAACCTTAATATCAGGTAGAGTTGTTCCTCTCACTTTTCAATATGGTTTAGTTATTCTAAGGCTTGTGTCTTTACATAAAAATTTTATAACAAGCTTATCCATATTTGGACCAAAGCGTGTCCACACTTGTACAAAAACTTTGCTGAGATTTTCAAAGGAATTGTATTAAACCTATAGATCAGTTTGGGAATTGATATCTTTGCTATATTTAATGACATGCCTTCATTTTTTTAGGTCTTCCTTGATTTCTTTAATCAGTGTTTTGTAATATCAAATCCTAATGTATACTAATTGTTAAATTTATACTTAATTATAATGTTTTTTGTTTTCTCTGGAGCAATTTTGTGAATATTGTTATGTTTTTTATTTCATTTTCCACACGTTCATTACTAATACATAGAAATAAGATTGATTTTTGCATTGCTCCTGTACTCTTTGACCTTGCTAAAATTACCGTTTAGTGTCTAGAGGTTTTTTTTAACAGATTCCTTGGAATTTTCTACATAGACATGTCAACTGCAAATAGGGACAGCTTTCTTTCTCATCTGTATACCTTTTATTTCTTATTGTGGTGGCTAGAACTTACAGTTCTGTATTGACTAGGAGTGGTGAGAGCAGACATCCTTGCTTTGTTCCTTGCCTTAGGTGGAAAGCATTTAGTATTTCATCATTAAGTATGTTTTTTTTAAATATTTATTTTTGAGAGAGAGAGCGCAAGTGGGAGAGGGGCAGAGAGAGAGGGAGACACAGAATCCGCAGCAGGCTCCAGGCTCTGAGCTGTCAGCACAGAGCCTGATGCTGTGCTGGGACTCGTGAACCATGAGATCATGACCTCAGCCAAAGTTGGATGCTTAACTCACTGAGCCACCCAGGCAGCCCAAATATGATGTTAAGTATAGGTTTTTGGGGGGTGTAGTTGGGTAGATCCTCTATCAAGTCAAGGTAGGTCACCTGTCTGCCTAGTTTTATTGAGAGTTTTTATTTTGAATGGATGCTGGATTTTGTCAAATTCTTTTTCTGACTCAATTTATATGATAGGATTTTTTTCTTTAGTTTGTTGATATTGGAGATTACGCTGATTTTTTTTGTTGTTGTTGTTCTAATGTTGAACCAGCCTTGCAAACATGGAATAAATTGCATGTGGTTTGGATGTGTAATGTTTTCACATATTGCTGGATTTAGGTTGTTGATTTGTTTGAGAATTTTTGTGTCTAAGTTCATGAGAGATGCTGGCTTGCAGCTTGTGGTATCTTTGTCTTGTTTCAGTATATGGGTAATTCTCGCATCACAGAATGAGCTAGGACACTTTCCTTCCTTTTCTAATCGTTAGAAGAGTTTGTGAAGTATTGGTATTCTTTAAATATTTGGTAGAATTCTCTGGTGAAAACATCACAGCCTGGGATTTTTTTCTTTTGTTTTTGAGATTTAAAATTATGAATTCATTTTTTAGTGATTATAGGATTATACATAATATTTGTTTTGGTTGAATTTTGATAATACAAATGGTCCCTGACTTAAGATTTTTCGACTTTATGATGGTGTGAAAATGATATGCATTCAATAGAAACCGTACTTGGCATTTTGATTTTTTCCTGGCCTTAGCAATACGTGGTAGGATTCTTTCTCGTGATGCTGGGCAGCAGCAGTGAGTCATAGCTCCCTGTGAGCCATGCATTCACGAGGGTAAACAGCCACAACTGATACACTTAAAAAGAATTCTGTACCCTTAAAACCATTCTGTTTTTCACTTTCAGTATAGTATTCAATAAATTACATGAGGTATTATTCAACACTTTTTTTTTTTTTAATAAAATAGGCTTTGCATTAGATAATTTTGCCCAATTATAGGCTAATGTGTTTTGAGGATGTTTAATGTAGGGGGGCTAAGCTGTGATGTTTAGTAGCTTAGGTACATTAAATGAATTTTTGATTTATGATATTTTTAACTTACAGTGAGGTTATTGGATATAGCCCTATCATAAGTAGAGGAAGGTCTGTATGTGGTTTTTGAGGAATGGATTCATTTGTTTTAATTAGTCTAATTTCGGAGCAAACTTGTTTCTATTTCCTAATTATCCTTTTAATGGCTCTACAATGTTCAATTATATTTTCTTTAATGCTGATGTTGATCATTTATGTCTTCTCTCATTTTTGTTTTGTTGGTCTTGCTAGAGATTTATCAATTTTATTAATTTTTTCAAAGGATTAGCTTTTTCATTAATTTTTCTCTGTGGTTTTCTTGTTTTCTGTTTTACTGATTTTTGCTTTTATTTTTATTATTTCCCTTCTTATTGCTTTGGGTTTATTTTACTCCTATTTTTTTTAGTTTCTTGAGGTAGGGATTTAAGATGATTGATTTGAGACTTTTTCTTTTTGCTCATGTTATAAGCTCATGTAATAATGCTCTACCTTTTCCTCTTGGCACTGCTTTAGTTGTGTCACACATCTTTTGATGTTGTGTCTTCTTTGTTGTCTTTTCATTTTTTATTCAATTCTGTGTTTCTTTTTTAATTTACTTAGAGAATTATTCTTTGATCCATGGATTGTTTAGAAGTGTGTCAGTTTAATTTCCAAGTGTTTTGGGATTTACTGGTTGTCTTTTTGTTATTGATTTCTAGTTAGAGTCCATTATGGTCAGAGAACATACTCTTATGATTTCAATACTTTAAATTTGTTGAAGTTTGTTTCATGGCCCAGAATATGGTCTGTTTTGGTGAGTGTTCTGTGGATGTTTGAGAACACAAACAAACAAAAAGTATGTGGCTATTTTTTTGGTGAAGTGTTCTATATATGTCAGATCGTTTTGGTTGATTGTGTTCTTCAGAACTTTTAAATCTTTGCTGAGTTTCTGTTTGGGATTTCTGTGGTCTCTGAGAGGGGGATCTTGAAGTTTCCAACTATAATTAATTTGTCTATTTCTCTTTTCAGCTCTATCAGTTTTTCATGTATTTTGATTGGTGTGTGTCATTTAGGATTGTTATGTATTCCTGATGGATACGTCCTTTATCAGTATATAATGTTCTTTTGTTTTTAGCAATTGCTTTTGCTTTAAAGTTTACCTAATATTGAGGGGCGCCCGAGTGGCTCAGTTGGTTACGTGTCTGACTTCAGTTCAGGTCATGATCTTACGGTCGGTTCGTGGGTCAGAGCCTCTTGTTGGCCTCTGTGCTGACAGCTCAAAGCCTGGAGTCTGCTTTGGATTCTGTATTTCCCTCTCTCTCTCTACCCATCCCTGCCTCGTGCCTCTGTCTTTCAAAAATAAATAAGCATTAAAAATTTTTTTAAAAAGTTTATCTCCTGCTTCTATTTTGTTTACATGCATCTTTCCTCATGCTTTATCATGTCATTTTAAGTGAGTTAATTATAAACAGGCTGTTTATAAAAAGCCACTTGGATCATTCATTCTTAAGTCCACACTGCCAACATTTGCTTTATTTGGTGTATTTTAACATTTATAGTAATTGTTGATGTGAGGGCTTTTTTTTTTAAGTTTTTACTTTAATTCCAGTAGTTTCAGGTGTACAATATAGTGATTCAGCAATTCCATACATCACTCAGCGCTCCTCACTTACAAGTGCAGTGCACTCCTGAATCCCCATTATCTATTTAGCCCAACCCCTCACTCCCCCTTGCCTTGGGTAACCATCAATTTGTTCTTACTAAGAGTCTTACTAAGTAAGAGTCTGTTTCATGGTTTGTCTCTCTCCCTTTTTTTCCTTTTTGTTTGTTTGTTTTGTTTCTTAAATTCCACATACGAGTGAAATCATACGGTGTTTGTCTTTCTCTGATGGACTTATTTTGCTTAGCATAATAGTCTCTGGCTCCATCCATATCGTTACAGGTGGCAAGATTTCATTCTTTTTTAATTGGTAAATTATATATATATATATATATATATATATATATATATATATATATATTTGCATATAAATACCACTTTTTCTTTATCCATTCAGCAGTCAGTGGACACTTGGGCTGCTTCAGTGTCTTGGCTACTATAAATAATGCTGCTTATAAACGTAAGGGTGCATGTATCCCTTTGAATTAGTGTTTTTGTATTCTTTGGGTAAATACCCAGTAGTATGATTGCTGGATCGTAGAGTAGTTATATTTTTTAATTTTCTGAGAAGCTCCATACTGTTTTCTATACTGGCTGCACCTGTTTGTATTCCCACCAACAGTGCAGGAGTTTTCCTTTGTCTGCATCCTCACCAGCACCTGTTTTTTCTTGTGTTGTTGATTTTAGCCTTTCTGACAGGTATGAGGTGATAACTCATTGTAGTTTTGATTTTCATTTCCCTGGTGGTGATTTTGAACATCTTTTCATGTGTCTATTGGCCATCTAGGTGCCTTTTGGAGAAATGGCACTTTATATCTTCTGTCCATTTTTTATTGGATTATTTGTTTTTTGAATGTTGAGTTTTATAACTTCTTTATATATTTTGGATACTAACCCTTTCTCAGATATATCATTTAGTCTTAGGGCTTCTGCCATTTTGTTTTCATTTCTTGTTTTTTTCTCTCTCATTTCTTTGTTTCTCTCTTCTTTTTATGGGTTACATGAACATTTGTTGTTTCACCCTGATGCATTTATAATAATTTTCAAATTTATCACTTTGTGGAGTTTTCTTAATGGTTGCACTGGATATTAAAATATTTATATGTAACTTACTGCAGTCTATTGGTATAAAGTTTATCAGTTTGAGTGACGTGTGGAAAGAACTTCTCCATTTAGATTCTTTTACCCTCTCATTTTGTAAATATCATTGTTTTGAATATTTCTCCATACATTGAGCCCTGATCAGATGGTGTGAATATATTTTTCTTTTGTGCTGAAATATACATGACATAAAATTTAGCATTTTAACCATTTCTAAGTGAACGGTTCTGTGGCATAAAGTACATTCACATTGATGTGCAGCTGTTACCCATCCATCTCTAGAACTTTTCTGTCTTGCCCAATGGAAACCCTGTACCCATTCAATACTTACTTCCCATTTCCATCTCTCCCAGCTCCTGGCATCCACCATTTTACTTTGTTTTTATGAATTTGATTACTCTAGGTACTTCATGTAAGTGGAGTCATACAATATTTGTTCTTTTAAATTTTTTTTTTAACGTTTTATTTATTTTTGAGACAGGGAGAGACAGAGCATGAACAGGGGAGGGTCCGAGAGAGGGAGACATAGAATCTGAAACAGGCTCCAGGCTCCGAGCTGTCAGCACAGAGCCCGACGCGGGGCTCGAACTCACGGACCGCGAGATCATGACCTGAGCCGAAGTCGGCCGCTTAACCGACTGAGCCACCCAGGCGCCCCAATATTTGTTCTTTTATGACTGACATTTCAATTCGTATAATGTTTTCAAGGTTTGTCTATGTTGTAACATTTATTGGAATTTTCCTTTTAAGGTTGAATACTCTTCTAGTTTTCTCCCACATTTTGTTCTGGCATTTACCTGTTAATGGACACTTGGTTTGCTTCTACCTTTTGCCTTTTGTGAGTGATGCTGCTTGAACATGGAGCACAAATATCTTTTCAAGTCCTTGCTTTCATTTTGGGTGTGTACCTAGAAGTGGAATTGCTGGATCCCATGTTAATTCTGTATTTAAGTGTTGAAGGAATTGTCATACCATCTATGGTAGTGTCTGTACCATTTTACAGTCCCACCAGCAATGCACAAGGATTCCAATTGCTCCACATTCTCACCATTACTTGTAATTTTCTGTTCGTTTCTCCTCCTCCTTTTTCTTCCTCTTCATAGTAGGTGTCCATAATGAGCTATCTCACAGTGACTTTGACTTGCACTTCCCTAATAAATGAGCATCTTTTCATGTGCTTATTAGCCATTTGTAATATCTTATTTGGAGAAATGTCTAAGTCCTTTGTCCTTTTTTAAATCAGTTTTGTTGTTGAAATACAGGAGTTCTTTATATATTCTAGATATCAACCTTTTTCAGATAAATGGTTTGCAAATAATTTGCTTCTATTCTGTGAGTTTCCTTTGTGCTGTGTTGATAGGGTCTTTTGATGTACAGAGGTTTTTAAAATTTTGATGAACTCTAACTTACTTCATCCCTCTCAGCTTTGGTTTTAAAACCTCTTGAATAGAAGGGTAATCTATTGAATCCACAGTTTTTACTGATATTCTTGCTTTTCCCATTGTTCTTTCTTCTTTCCTAATGTTCTCAGATTCCTTCTGTGATCATTTGAAAGAACTTCCTTAGCTGTTTTCAAAGGATACATTGCTAATGACAAATTAAGTGTTCCTTTGCCTGTTTATGTCTTTATTTCCCCTTCATTCCTGAAACATAGTTTTGTCAGATATAGAATTAATGGTTGACAGTTCTTTTCCTTGAGCACTTGAAAAATTTTTGTTACTGTTGTCTGACCTTTGTGGTTTCAGATGAGAAATCTATTATTTGAATTCATATTCTCTTATCAGTACTGCATCCTTTCTCTATGGTTGCTTCCAAGATGTTTTCTTTATTTTCAGATGTGAAATAATATGGCAAGGTGTAATTTCTGTGGGTTACCTGTTTGGGGTTCTCACTTGAGTCTGTAGGTTTTTGTTTTTCTCAAAAATTGGAAGTTTTCATCCATTATTTTTATGAATACATTTTCAACTCTACCCTCTTTTTCTTCCTTTTATGGGACTCCATTGATAGGGAGTGGTATATTTCATTATTGCTCCATAGATCTTTGAGTCTTTGTTAGTTTATATTCAGTAAATTTTCTCTTGTTCAGATTTGGTAAATTTTATTGATCTGTCCTCACATTCACGAATTCTGCCCTTTATAATTACTACTTTTGAGCCCATCCAATAAGTTTTTTTTTTCCTTTATAGTTTTCAGTTCTATAATTTCTAATTGTTTTTTTATAAGTTCTTTTTCTTGGCTTAGGTTTTCTTTTTTTTTTTTTTTGTCTTTTTCAAGAGAATTTTAATTGAATGATGAAGAATTTTTATGATGGCTGCTTTCAGATCTTTGTTAGATAATTCTAATATGTAATTCATTTCAGTTTTGGCTTTTGTTGATTGTCTTTTTCTCTTCCAGTAGTGATTTGGTTTTTAGTATGATGGGTGATTTTTGATTGTTGGACATTTTTAAATTACCTTTCTCCCTAAGACTGATTCATATATTTTTATTGCAGAAACTTTGCAGACTTGGAAAATACAAAGAAAAAAATCGCTCTTTTGCTACCAAAAGTAGCTAGTGCTTTTTGTATACTGTATATATATATATGTACACACACACACATATACATACATACATATAAAGGAACTATGTGTATATTTCCATCCCCCCAATATACTTATAACTAATACTTTTAGATATAATATATAATATATATGTATGTGTGTGTGTATATATATATAATATACATATATATACTATATATATATATATACTATATATATATGTATATATATACACACACACACATATATTACACACAATATATATACACATATATACACGCATATATACATATATACACACAATATATACATATATACATATACATATATACACACAATATATACTATATATATATATATACACACACACACATATATTATATAAAAAGTATATGCAGAAATTGAAGTAAGAGTTTTAGGTAACTTTCTCAGATCACAAAGCTATCAAATGATTCAAACCAAGCTTTTGACTGTAAACCACTATGAAACAGCCTGTTATGTTAATTCTTTTTTAAACCATTTAAGATAGGTTTTTTTTTTTTAATGTTTTATTTATTTTTGAGGGAGCACAAGTGGGAGAAGGGCAGGAGAGGGCGACAGAGGATCTGAAGTGGGGTCTGCCCTGACAGCAGCAAGCCCAATGGGAGCTCGATCTCACAAACCCTTAGATCATGACCCTAGCTGAAGTCAGAGATGCTCAACTGACTGAGTCACCCAGGTGCCCCTAAGAGAAATGTTTCAGTAGGAGAATGAACTTTGAGGAGGAATCATCAATAAATTTATAACATTCTTAAAATATTTTGAATAATGTTTTAGTAATTCAACATTTATGTTTATAAATATTTGAGTTTGTTTATACATACATATATTTTGAAAGATTACCTTACATAGTAGAGAAAAAAGCTTTTATACCTCTATTAATGCATTCACATGGATAGTTAAATACATGAATACTTCTTTAAATTTGAATGGAAAGCAATAATAGGCCTTTTTTTTCCTTTATAGGTTTGTATCTCCTTTCAAGAGCAGTAGTGTGTTTTTAAAAGCAGATCCTTGTTAGCTTTATTTCTTGAACAATTGTGAAGAAATTCTTCCCCATTTATTTTCACTTAAGTGACTATAAGGTCACTCATTATATACATACAGTGACCTTAGTTGTTTATCCATATCAGTTGAGTTTTAGCATGGCTGCCTAAGAATGGATTTAGAGGAAATTCCTAATCACTGGGTTAAATAGTGACTTTATGAAGGCTTAGCAATATTTTACTGCCTTTTAGTTCTTAGCTAAGAAAACTAATCCAGATATCTAGAGTGGAATTGCTACTGTACTTATTTATGGGACATAGTAATGCTTTTGATTGGTGGTAATAGAAATAGAATTAAAATTAGTTTTCAGTATGGTTGATCTTTGAACAATATGGAGGTTAGGGGCACTGGCCCCCCTCTTCCCCCCCCCCCCCCGCACAGTCAAATCGGTGTGTAATTTTGACTCCCCCAAAACTTAATTACCAATAACCTGGTGTGAACTGGAAACCTTACTGATAACATAAACGGTACATAAACACATATTTTGTATGTTATATATATTTTATACTGTGTTCTTACAGTAAAGTAAGCTAGAGAAAATAAAACATTACTAAGAAAATCATAAGGAAGAGAAAATACATTTGCGGTACTATTCTATACTTCCTGAAAAGAATTTGCATATAAATTGACCTGTGTAGTTCAAACTGTAGTGCTTTGGAATCCTATGAAGAATTGTCTCTATTTGTCATTGCCGGCAATTAAAGGCAAGTTAATTATGATTTGATGTTTGTTTTTAGTCCTTACATGAATGTCTCTTGAAATTCAGAAGAAAGGAACACAGATCTCACACTGACAGGAGATTGCATCCTTTAGTTAATTCCAAAATTCCTGAATATCATCCTCAGAATGTTTTCATCATGAAACCATTTTTGATATAATTTTATTTTCTTTTAAAAATTGTTGAAGTTTTATTTATTTAGACAGAGAGAGAGAGTGGGAGGAGCCGAGAGAGAGGGAGAGAGAGAATCTCAAGCAGGCTCTGCATTGTCAGTGCAGAGCCTTATGCAGGGCTTGAACCCATAAACTGTGAGAATCGTGACCTGAGCCAAAACTGAGTCAGATGCTTAACCGACTGAGCCATCCAGGTGCCACTTGATGTAATGTTATTTATTTTTTATCTAATAATTTATTTTTTATAATTAACATTCAAGTTAGCATATGCTGCAACAATGATTTCAGGAGTAGATTCCTTAAGCTGCTTACCCATTTAGCCCATCCCTCCTCCCACAACTCCTCCAGCAACCCTCTATTTGTTCTCTATATTTAACAGTCTCATGTTTTGTCTCCCTCCCTGTTTTTATATTATTTTTGCTTCCCTTACCTTATGTTCATCTGTTTTTTAAAATTTTTTTTCAACATTTATTTATTTTTGAGACACAGAGAGAGATGAACACGAGTATGAGCGGGGGAGGGGCAGAGAGCGAGGGAGACACAGAATCCGAAGCAGGCTCCAGGCTCCAAGGCGGCAGCACAGAGCCCAAATGCGGGGCTCCAACCACAAACCAGGAGATCATGACCTGAGCTGAAGTCAGATGCTTAATTAACTGAGCCACTCAGGCACCCCTGTTCATCTGTTTTGTCTCTTAAAGTCCTCATATGAGTGAAGTTATATGATATTTGTCTTTCTCTGACTAATTTCGCTTAGCATAATACCCTCTAGTTCCATCTATGTAGTTGCAAATGGCAACATTTCATTCTTTTTGATTGCCGAGTAATACTCCATTGTATTTATATACCACATCTTCTTTATCCATTCATCCATCAATGGACATTTGGGCTCTTTCCATACTTTGGCTATTGTTGATAGTGCTGCTATAAACATTGGGGTGCATTTGTCCCTTTGAAACAGCATACCTGTATCCCTTGGAAAAATACCTAGTAGTGCAATTGCTGGGTCATAGGGTAGTTGTATTTTAGTTTTTTGAGGAACCTCCATACTGTTTTCCAGAGTGGCTGCACCAGTTTGCATTCCCACCAGCATTGCGAAAGAGATCCTCTTTCTCCACATCTCCGCCAACATCTGTTGTTGCCTGAGTTGTTAATGTTAGCCCTTCTGACAAGTGTGAGGTGGTATCTCAATGTGGTTTTGATTTGTATTGCCCCTTGATGTAATTTTAAAAGTTAATAGAAAATATCTAATATTTTTACTTTCACCTTTTTTAATTTTTTTTTAAGGAACCTATGTGATGTGATAAAAAAAACATTTAACACTATAGTATCTGAAATCATATAGAGTCTTAATGTGCTGTAGGGTCATTAATACCTTATAACAAAATAGTATTAATATTTATGGAAGTGGTATTATTTACCTAGTGAAAAGGCCTATGAGTGAGTGCAATGAAGAAAAATTGAGATTTAATAGTTTGCCGACCTATCGTGGTATGCTTTACATGCCAGGCTAAGGAGCTTGTGCATTGTAGTGTAAAATACAGAGAGGAATCCTGTTCTACTTCTCAAAATAGTTGTTCTTTTTTTAAGATTTCAGTCATTCTGGCTTTCTTTTTTTCCTCCTACTCCTATCTAAACATTTATTAAGATTGTTCTTTTCTACCTCCTAAATTGCTTCCAAACTTTTTTTTTTCTTTTTCTTTTTTTAAATCTCCTATGGCTTCAAACCCTCATTTTCTCTTTCCTCCTTTTGGAGTAGTTTGTTAATTTTCTCCTTGTCCCTCATCTCTTTTTCTGCCAAGTAATCACTCTCTTTATCAGTAACTTCCAAAATTTCTTTTATTTCATCCAAGTAAAAATTAAGAAATTCATTGTATGTTGTGATACAGAATTTATCTGTGTGTGAAATACAAAACAATGAGACCAAAACGCATGAAATATACCCTTTTTAATTACTACTTAGGATGCATTTTATTTTCTTTGTAATGCTGTTCTGTTCTACATAAACCTACTGGTAGAGAGTAACTGAATTTAACTCCAGACTCCCATTAGCATGAAGAGCTGCTTTGTATTAATTGCCAGTATAATTTTGTAAAAACAAATTTTCCCATGTTTTTTTCTTGAAACCTTTCCTTCCATGAATCTATATCATCCAGAGAGTAATGACTTTCAAATCTCATTTTGACTGTGACTCACCAAAAAAAAAAAAAAAAAAATTTGTTCAACCAGATTTTTACATCTGTGACCTAGTATACGCATATAAACAGACATTTATAATGGAAACAAAAGTTCAATGAAAAAAATTTACCCTTACTGCCTGTGATGCCTTCTATTTGCTATTCTGTTCTCATCTTTTTCACTTAAAAAAAATGCTGATTGGACCTACACAATGGATTTCTTGACCCAATGGCTTTTGAGACATGCAGGTTGAGACAAAAAAAAAAAAAAAAAAAAAAAAAAAAAAAAATTAAAGCTTACTTTAGTATGACAGACAACACCAACCTACCTTGTTTTACAATATTGTATATTTCATCAGTACTATACTGTTTATTCCTTAAACCTGACCTGGTATTTTGTCTCTCCATTTACCATGTCTCCTGTCTGGGGTGCCCTTTTCTCTTGATAGTGTGACAAACTCTCATTCATTCTTCTGAATACAGCTGGAACATTACTGAAAGCTGGAACATTACTGAAACATACTAAAAATAAAGGTTTCTTCTTAAGCAGTGACAACAATGATTTCATGAAACAAATTTGAGAAGAAATGTTTTCTTAAAGAATTAAATGGCAATATATTAATTAACATGGGGTGAATAAAAGATTTCTGGCTAGAAAGACCTAGCAGTAATGTGGTTGGTGCTATTGATATATTTAAGTAATGGAGGTTTTAGAAAATGACACTGTCATAATAGGCTCATAGAAAATGGAGCCATATTAAGGTTAATTTTGTCAGTGATCATCTACATTCAGGGGATTGGGTTTTTTTAAGCCCAAAGATAAAACTTGCTTGTTTCCGGTGCAGTTATTTTTTTATTATGTAAATACTTTAATTAAATATATGAATTATCTGTATCTTTTTGTCCAGATTTCATGCTCAATAAGTAGCATTCTCTACTAATTTTGTTTTGAAAAATTTCATATCTGCAAATATCATTTACCTTTATATTTTGCTGCATTTCACTTATCTGTTTGCCTTTATACATGTATATTTTGCTCAACTATTTGTGAGATGCTTGCAGAGATCATGTTTCTTCACTCTAAAATACTTCATTTGTATAAGAATAAGGACAGTAGCCTACATAGCCAAATATATTGAATTTAACATTAATATTCATGTTCAGGTATCTGCAGTTGTTCCTATAATGTCTTTTTTTTTTTTTTAATTTTTTTTTTTTAACATTTTATTTATTTTTGAGACAGGGAGAGACAGAGCATGAATAGGGGAGGGGCAGAGAGAAAGGGAGACACAGAATCTGAAACAGGCTCCAGGCTCTGAGCTGTCAGCACAGAGCCCGACACAGGGCTGGAACTCACGGACCGCGAGATCATGACCTGAGCCGAAGTTGGACGCCTAACCGACTGAGCCACCCAGACGCCCCCCTATAATGTCTTTTTATGTCTGCTAATTTTATTGTAATGAATTGCATTTGTTATGTCTCTTTAGTCTCCTTTAATCTAGAACAGTTCTCTCAACTTTTTTTTTTTTTTTTTTTTTAAATGGCATTGACATTTTTGAAGAGTCCAGGACAGTTGCTTTGGAGAATGTGACTCAGTTTGTATTTGTTTGATTGTTGCTTCATAATTAGATTCAGGTTAACTATTGGCAGAAATACTTCATAGATCATGACTTCTGTACATTGTATCCAGGGGCACATGATGTCACTTGTCCTACTGATGTATAGAAGTTTGAACTTGGCTAAGGTGGATTTCATCAGATTTTGCCATTAAAAAAAAGGAAATTAATAAATAATAAATACCCATTGGTTTTAGTATTCATTGATGATTTTTAACTGAATCAGTTATTACTCTGTTGTAATGGTATTGTAGAATGGTGAGGGGTTTTTTTGCCCCTGTTTATTATACCTTTGAAATTTCCTAGTTGGCGGTCTTCATTACACAACCTTGTGGTAACAGTTTGGCTTCTCACTTAACAGGCTTTCTGGGGTAAAGAAAGCTGGGAAGAGAGACATGTATTTTTGTTGTTAATAGAAAAATTACTGTGGTTTCTATATTAGTCATTTATGAATTTTGTTAGAATGGATCGACAGCCTTTGTCTCATCAACTCTTGAAACTTAACTAACTTTGAGTTGCAGACCCTGCCTATTGCTATGTCATGAAGTGTCTTGGCAGCCAGCAAGTTAATTCTGCCTAGCATCCTTTTGTTTCATGTGTTTTTACAGTGACCTTGTCAAAATAATGAGAGCCAGGGGGATGCATATCAGAAAAGGCATTGGATTTTATTGGCTAAGGTGATGAATAATTAATAGAAGTGCTATTTGAGTAAGACAGTGAATGATTATAGGTAAGCTTAGGTAATTTAGGTAAGTTTTGTTTTGTTTTTTTGTTTTTTTACTAATCAACTTATTTTTCAGAGCAATTTTAAGTTAAAGGCAAAATTGAACAGGAGGTACAGAAGATTCTCATATCCTTGCCTCCACACATGTACAGTCCCTCCCACTATCAACATCCTGTATCACAGTGGTACAATTGTTACAGTCAACAAACCTAAATTAACACATCATTATCACCCAAAGTTCGTGATTTACATTAGGAATCACTCTTGGTGCTGTGTATCTTACGGGTTTTAACAAATGTAAGGTGACATGTTTCCACCACTGTAGTATCATACAGTGGTGGAATAATTTCACTACCCTAAAAATCCTCTATGTTCAACCTAATCATCGCTTTCTCTTCACTCCACCCTCCAAATTTTGGCAGTCTTTTTTACTATCTCCATAGTTTTGCTTTTTTCCAAAATGTCATAGAGTTGGAATCTCATTACAGTTTGTAATCTTTTCAGTTTGGCTACTTAGACTTAGTAATATGTATTTAAGGTTCCTATATATTTTCATTGTTTGATAGCTCATTTCTTTTTATTGCTGAATATTATTCTATTGTCTGGGATATACCTCATTTTATGTATCCATTTGCATACTGAAGGGTGTCTTGGTTGTGCCCAAGTTTTGGGATCAGTAAAGCTGCTGTAAACATCTGTTGCAGGATTTTATAGGGACCATAAATTTTTAGTTCGTTTGGGAAAATATCAAGGAATACAATTGCTAGATTATATGGTAAGAGTATAATTATTAAGAAATCTCCAAAGTGTCTTCCACAGTTGCACCATTTTACATTCCCACCTGCAATGAGTGAAGGTTTGTGTTGTTCTACATCCTCGTCAGCGTTTTGGATTTTGGCTGTTCTTTTTAAATGTTTATTTTTGAGAGAGAGAGAGAGAGAGAGAGAGAGAGAGAGAGAGAGATATACAGACACACACAAAGTGCGAGCAGGGGAGGAGCAGAGAGAGAGGGAGATACAGAATATGAAGCAGGCTCCAGGTTTCCAGCTGTCCGCACAGAGCCCGACGTGGGGCTCAACCTCACAAACCACGAGATCATGACCTGAGCTGAAGTTAGATGCTTAACTGACTGAGCCACCCAGGTGCCCCTGGATTTTGGCCATTCTAATAGGTGTCAGTCTTTTGGTTAGATTTGTATTTTGCAAATACTTTCTTTGAGCCTGTGTCGAGTATTCTCATTCTCTTGACATTGTCTTTCACAGAGCAAAAGTTTTGAATTTTAATCAAGTCTAGCTTAGGTATTATTTCTTTTCTGAATTAAGCCTTTGGTGTTTTATTTAAAAAGTCATCACTATACCCAAGGTCATCTAGGTTTTTGTAGTACATTATCTTCTAGGAGTTTTATAGTTTTGAATTTTACATTTGCATCTGTGATCTATTTTGAATTAATTTTTGTTAAGGATTTAAGGTCTGGATGTAGATTCTTGTTTTTTCTTTATTTATTTTTTTTTTTTGTATTTGAATATACAGTTGTTCCAACACAATTTGTTGAAAAGACTATCTTTGCTCTGTATATTGCCTTTGCTCCTTTGTCTAAGACCTGTTGACTGTATTTATGTGGGTCTGTTACTAGGCTCCCTATTCTGTTTACTTGATCTGTTTATTCACTAATAGCACTTTGTCTTTATTACTGTTGCCTTGCCATAAATCTTGAAGTCAAGTAATGTCAGTCCTCTAAGTTTCTTCTTCTTTAATACTGAGTTGGCTACTCTGGGTCTTTTGCCTCTCCATATAAACTTTAGAATTAGTTATGACATATTTAGATATGACATCTTGACAGTATTGAGTCTTCCTATCCATGGACATGGAGATAATCTCTTCATTTACTTAGCTCTTTGATTTTGTTCATCAGAGTTTTATAGTTTTCCTCATATAGATAGGTCTTGTACATACTTTGTTAGATTTATAGCTGCGTCTCTCTTTTGAGTGCTAAAATAAATGGTGATATGTTTTAAATTTCAAATTCCATTTGTTCATAGCTGATAATAGGAATGCTGTTGGCTTTTTTATATTAACCTTGTATCCTGCAACCTTGCTGTATAATCTATTACAGTTTTTTTTTTTTTTTAATCGATTCTTTTGGATTTCCTGTACAGAAAACTATGTCATCTGAGGACAATGACAGTTTTATTTCTTCCTTCCTAATTCTATACCTTTTATTTCCTTCTCTGGTCTAATGTGTTAAGACTTTCCAGTATGATGTAAAGGCATGATGAGAGAAGATAATCCTAATAATAATAATAATAATAATAATAATAATTCCTAATCTTAATGGGAAAACTTCAAGTTTCTTGCCATTTGTGATGTCAATTTCAGTTTTTCTCTATACTTGTTTAAAGTTTTAAGATCTTTACCAAGGAAGTTCCCCAGTATTTCTAGATTTTTGGGAGGTTTGTCATATCATTAAGAGGTGTTGGATTTTGTCAAAAATCCAAAAATTTGTCAGATTTCTTATTTCATTGAATTTTCTCTATTGATGTTTTGTTTTCAGTTTCAAAATACTGAGTTTTGCTCTAATTTTTATTACTTTTCTTATGCTTGCTTTGGATTTAATTTCCTCTTCTTTTTCTAGTTTCTGAAGGTTGAAGCTTCAGATATTGATTTTAGATCTTTTCTAATTTATGGATTTAGTGCTATAAATTTCTAAGTACTGGTTTGCTCTATCCCACGATTTTTTTAAAGTTTATATATTTTTAGAGAGAGAGGGAGAGAGAGAGAGGAAGGGGCAGAGACAGAATCCCAACCAGATTTCTCTCTGAAGACTTCTTTTTAACATTTCATGCAAAGCAGATCTACTTTCAACCAGTTGCCTTAATTTTTGTTTGAGAAGTATTTTTTCCTGTGCTTTTGAGGGAGAGTTTCACAGGGTATAGAATGCTAGGTTGGTGGTTTCTCTCAGCACTTTAGAGATTTCATTCCACTCTTGTTTCTTGCATGGTTTGTGAGGAGAAGTTGAATTTAATTCTTTATCTTTGCTTCTCTATAGGTAAGGTGTATTTTCTCCTCTGGCTTCTTTCAACATTTTCATAAAATGTTTGATTTTCTGAAGTTTGTATATGATATGATGTGCCTAGGTGTACTTCTTCTGGCATTTATCTCGCTTGGTATCTCTGAGTTTCCTGAATCTGTGGTGTCTGACACTGATATGGGAAAATTCACCATCATTATTGCTTAAGTATTGCTTTTCTTACTTTCTCTTTTTTTCTCTTCTGTTATTTTCATTAAATATATTATATTTATGATATATCTTTTGTAATTTATAAGATATATCTTTTGTAATTGTCACACGGTTCTTGGATGTTCTGTTTTTCTTTCAGGCAGTTTTCTTTCTGCTTTTCAGTTATGGAAGTTTCTACTGTCATATCAGGTTTGTTCATTGTTTCCTATCATTTCCAATCTACTAATGAGTCCATCAAAGGCAGTCTTCATTTCCGTTACTGTGTTTTTTATCTCTAATGTTCCTTTTTGATTGCTTTGTAGAATTTACATTTCTTTGTTTACATTGACTTTCTGTTCTTGTTTACTTTTTCCATTAAAATGCTTAGCATGTTAATAATAGGTTAATAAAAAAAGGATTCTGGCCTGATAATTCCATCCTTCTGCCATATCTGACTCTGATTTGATGCTTGTGCTGTCTTTTCAAATTTTGTTTTTTGCCCTTTAGCATGTCTTGTAATTTTCTGTTGGAAGGTGGGCGTAATGTACTGGATAAAAGTAACTGTGGTAGATAGGCCTTTAACAGTGTAGTGATAAGGTGTGGGGGAAAGGAAGTGTTCTGTAGTGCTATGATTAGGTCTTAGTTTTTAGGTGATTCTGTGCCCCTGGACTCTGAACCCTAAACTGTTTATCAGTTTGTTTTATCCTTTAGGTGGGACAGGATAGCTATAAAGGGCTAGAGTAGAATATTTCCCTTTCCCTACATTGAAGGCTAGAGCTGGCTTGAGTTGGATATTTCCCTTTCTTTAGGTGGTTTAGACTCTTGATAAGACCCCAGCATGTTAGGCATTGATAGCTTAATTTCTTCCGAGTTCAAGCATTGTTAAGAATATATTGCTCTGGAGAATTTCAAAATGGTTCCTTTCCCTCCCAGTCCCGGAGGCATGAGGTGATTTTTCTCAGATATTTACTATGAGGACGTGATAGTGGTCTTGAAAGTAAAACTCACAAAAGTGTTGCTGCCCTCCCTCCATTACTGGGTACCCTTGGAGTTTTAAACTCTCAGAATTGTCCACACTGAACCTCTAGTAATTCCTCAATAGCAGTTTAGGTTTTCCTTCTCTGGTGCTTGGTTCCCCCAGGGAGGTTTCTGCTCAGGTAAGTTATGATTTGCTTCAATTGCCTGTTTTTCTCTCAGTTTTGGGGGCAGCTTGGGGGCCCTATGACCTCATTTCTCTGATGGATCCAAGCCATCAGAGATCTTGACAAAACAATTGCAAGTGACTTAAAGGAGTTTTAAGTGAAAGGTTTTAAAGAGTTTAAAATGAGTTTGGTTTATGGAAATTTTGAGGCTAAACCTTTCAAAAGAATGGTAGCTAGAAGGCATAGCAAAGTAGCAGCTTTTTCAAAATAGCAAAGAGAACTAATGTGAATGAGACTACTATATTTTAATCCTAGTAAATATTTAAATGTGTTCTTAAGCATTTAGCTTGGGTTTCTTGTTTATACTTTATTGTGTTCAAAAGCAAGTTATGATTTATTTTAAATTATATTAATATATTTAGTCACAACCTAGAAAAATTAAGGCAGAGATTTTATCATTAGGAGAAAGCAGTTTGAACAACTAGAGGAAGTTACTAGCCGATCAGCCAGTGTCCTCTGTTTCTTAAGCACTTCGTAACATTTTCTAAATTGTGCAGTGCATCATTCAGTCATAAGAATTAGTGTTCTGTGACTTTATTATTTTTTTTAATGTTTATTCATTTTGGGGGGTGGGGGTGGGGAGTGAATGGGAGAGGGACAGAGACAGGGAGACACAGAACTTGAAGCAGGCTCCAGGCTCCATGCTGTCAGCACAGAGCGTGATGCAGGGCTTGAACTCCCAAACCGTGAGATCATGACCTGAGCTGAAGTCTGACGCTTAACCAATTAAGCCAACCAGGTGCCCCTGTGACTTTTTGATTGTTAAATAATTTGGATCTATATTCTTAGAAATCCAGAATGCACATGGTTCAAGGATCCCTATGTTTTTAGGGTAAAAAATAAACTTTTTCATTTAACTCTGCCTTTCCTAAACTTAATTACATGGTCAGTGAACACTGTTTGTGGAGCATGTTGAGAAACATTAATTGTAAAGTAGCTAGGTTTCTACCCACCTGGTGTTTATAGGGGAAGTAGTATATAGAGGAAGCTCCCATAGATTAGAGTTTGGAAAACCTGAGTTTCTGTTTTTAATGCTTTTAGTGAATCACTGTATTGGAAAATGTATTTAATTTCCTCTTGGTTCAGTTTTCCTTTTGTAAAATTTGGTAACTTTTCTCCTTTTCTAATTCCCTGTAATGTTGATTGTTCTTATTTATAAAAACAGCTTTTGTAAAAGCACTTATGGATAAGGTTTGTTTGTGATTTTTAGAGAAGGTGAACATTTGACACCTCCCTTATGGAGGCAGGTCACATTGATGTGAATTGGCACAGAAATCAGAAAGCTGTCTAAATATTGAAACAGTAAATTAATCAAGTACATAAGTGAATGCATGTTAACTTTATGTAGAGAATGCAGGGCTAATGATGTGAGTTGTCATGTAATTTTTTTTCACACAAAATAATTTGTGGCCAGGATGAGATAACAATAAAGCAAGAATAAATATACATTTTAGTGTTACTTGTTAAGAGTTAGGGATACGAGGAAATTTCCCAGCAGGAAAGCTTATCCCGCTTATTAATGACAGAAATATGTTAGAAACATGATAGAAAATTTTTGGGTAAAATCATAAGCAGTTGTTTTTGAGATAACGTCTGCATTTAATATAGTTGCTTTGTTCTAAGGAAATGAGTTTCAGAATAATGCCTGTGGTAATTGGGGATGAAAGCTTTTTATATGAAGAGAGGCTAAAGCATTCAGATTTTTAATTACTGGAACAGCTTAAAATGATGTATATGATTTAAGGTTACATAATGAATAGGAAAAGGGAAGAATGGTGACAGAATACTAAAATGTATAAAAATACATATGTCAAAGAGGCAGAAGCATGTATTCCCATCATATATCTGACCTTAGTGGTCATGAATTGTTGGTAACAGGAAGCCAGAACAGGTGAAACAAGAGTAGGTCCTGGCTCTGTCATCCATTGACTCAGCTTCTAGTACTGATCATAGAGTCTTAGGCTATTGCGCAGAATATAATGTAGTTACCACAGTCTTGGCCTGTGCAAACATTTGGCAGTATTAGGGGTTAAGGAATATTGAGTCCAGGATAATGTAATAGATGGGGGTGGAGGGCAACAGTTGGACAATATACTGTTGTGAGATGTCTAATGTGGATATAATTTTGCCTAGTATTGTGTGTATCAAAATATATTTAAGCACGATCCTTTTTAATGTTAAAATGCAAGTTTTAGTATAGAGTTTCTCTGCATTTACAATTACTTTTCTTAAGTATGCAGTTAAGGATAACATTGAATCATAACATATATTAAGTTTAGCATCCTAAGTTTTCATCTCAGTGAATTTTAATAAGTAGTACTTATGTAGTAATATAGCTGTTGTGTTTATATGTGTTGTATATTTTTGATACTATGTTTTAATACATATTAGTACATTATTACCACTTAGTAATAATCCCTGTGTAATCCATCTTTAAATTTGAGAACAGAATATTACCAGCATCCTAGAAGTCCTTTTGCGCCTGCTTCCAGTGTAATACCCATACCACCTCTCTCCAAGATAAACACAATCCTAGTTTCTTATGCCATAGATTATTTTTGGGTTATTCAATTTATGTAAATTAGGTTTTATATAAATTGAGTAATATAGCACATATTCTTTTGTGTTCATAAACTTTACATTTGTGAGATTTATCTATGTTGTTACATGTAGCAATATTTCACTCGCCTTATTGCTTATAGTATTACATTGTGACTCTACCACAGTTTATTATCTTTTCTGCTATTAATGGACGTAATTAGGTTGTATCTAGTTTTGGCTTATAAATAGTGCTACTCTGAATCTTCTTTAATGTCTTTTGAACAACATTTATATGCAGTTGCAGTAGTTGCATCCCTAAGATTAGAATTGCTGGATCATAAGGTGTTCATATGATAACCTTGGTAGATATTGTTAAATGGTTTTGCAAAGTGCTGGTACCAGTTGTGTATGAGGATTCCAGTTACTCCCCATTCTTGGCAACTGTTGGTATTAATCTTTTCATTGTAGCTACTTTAAAAAAAATTTTTATGTTTATTTTTGAGAGAGAGAGAGAGAGAAAGAAAGAGAGAGACAGAGCATAAGCAGGGGAGGGGCAGAGAGACAGAATCTGCAGCAGGCTCCAGGTTCTGAGCTTTCAGCACAGAGCCCGACACAGGGCTCAAACTCATGAACTCTGAGATCATGACCTGAGCCGAAGTTGGATGCTCAGCCAACTGAGCCACCCAGGTGCTCCTCATTGTAGCTATTTTGGTGGGTGAGTGATGAAATAGTCCTTGTGGTATTGATTTGTATTTTCCTGATGTGATGAATAATGTGTACATTTTCATTTTTATTGACTATTTTGATAGCCTCTTCTATAAATTATTCAAGTCTTGTGCTATTTTTCTATTGAGGTTTTTTTTGTTTATTTGTTTTTTAATTACTGATTTCTAGTTGTTCTTTGTCCTGGCTGTTATATTAATCCTTTGTTGGATGTATGTATACCTTACAGAAATCAGTTTGCATCTTAGATCTTTACTATCTCTCTTTTTTTTAAATTTATTTATTGTGAGAGAGAGACAGAAAGTGTTGAGTGAAGGAGGGACAGAGAGAGAGAGACACAGAATGCAAAAACAAGCTCCAGGCTCCGGGCTGTCAGCACAGAGTCCGATGGGGGGCTAGAACCCGGAATTGTGGGATCATGAACTGAGCTGAAGTCAGACACCAAGCGGCTGAGTCACCCAGGCGCCCCACATCTTTACCATCTTAATGCCACCTTTAATGACAGAAGTTGTTAAAATTTATATGGATTTGTGTATGTCAATTTTTTTCCTTTATAATTGGTGGTGGGTTGTTTTTGATTTTTTTGGTATTTTTTTTGGTCACGTTTAAGAAATCTTTGCCTGTCCTAAGGGCATGAATATATTTGCCTATCTTTTTTCTAGAAGCTTTATTGTTTAATTTTTCACTTTTAAAAAAAAAATTAAAATGTTTTTGAGAGAGAGAGAGAGAGAGAGAGAGAGCGAGCAAACAAGGGAGGAACAGAGAGAGAGGGAGGCACAGAATCTGAAGCAGATTCCAGGCTCGGAGCTGTCAGCAGGGCTCGAACTCGTGAATTTGGAGATCATGACCTGAGCTAAAAGTTGAACACTTAACTGACTGAGCCACCCAGGTACACTTTCACTTTTTTTTTTTTTTTAAGTTTATTTCTTTATTTGAGGGAGACATAAACAGCATGAGTTGGGGAGGGGCAGAGAGAGAGAGAGAGAGAGAGAGAGAGAGAGAGAGAGAGAGGGAGGGGGGGGGGGAGGGGGGGGGGGAGGGAGAGGGAGGGAATCTTAAGCAGGTTCCGCACTGACAGTGCAGAGCCTGATGTGGGACTCAAACCCACCAAACTGTGAGATCATGACTTGAGCTGAAACCAAGAGTTGGATGCTCAACCAACTGAGCCACCCTGTATTTCACTTTAAGATGTAACATACATATGGAGTTGATTTTGTGTATCTCTGTGTTTTTCTATATATGCATATCCTGTTGACCCAGCAGCATTTTAAAAACAAAAAAAAATCTTTTTCAGGTTTATCATTGTCATAAATTAACAGCAGTCTATGAGTCAGTCTGTTACATCTCAGTTCTTTCCCTTTCATTTACTTTATCTTTGCAGTAAATTTTGATAAATGATTGCATAACTAGTTTTTCTGTCGGACCTACAGAAAATTTTCCTTTTTATTATTGAAATTGACAGTTTATGACTTTTTTCTTCTGTCTTGTAAAATCCTGAGTTTTATTTATCTTTTCAAAAATCAACTTTTGATTTTTCTTCTGAAGTTTTATGTTGTGTCTTTGTTTTGATTTTATTCTGTTCTTTTCTACTTTGTTTTTTGCCCTTTTTCACATACAACTTTTCATTCTTTAGCTAGTTTTGTGAGGTAGATACTTAAATAATTATTGTGTATTTTCTTAACTTAAGCATTTAAGGTCACATATTTCGCTCCAAGTATAGCTTCAGCTGCGTGTTACTCATAACTTTTATATGTCCTTTCTTCATTATCATTCATTTAAATACTTGGTTTTCCATTGTGATTTCTTCTTTGATTCAAGAGTTAGTTTCCTTATAGTTGCTTAATTTCCAAATAGTTGTTAATAGGTTTTGTTTTTTATTTGTTGATTTAGTTTAGTGATTATTTGACTAATTCCATTGAGGCCAGAAAACATAGTTTGATTTCAGTCCTTTGAAATGAGGCTTTTTTTTTTCTTGATTCAGCCTGTGGCAGTTTTGATAAATGTACCATGTTCATTTGAAAGGAATATATATTATTTTGTTACTCAATGCAGTTTTGTATAGGGCATTCGATTATACTTATGGATCTTGGTCATATCTTTGTATTTACTGATTTTTTTCCCTTCATTTACTTCTTTTATCATTTATTAAAATAGGGAAGTTTGTGCAAAGTTCCCAACCTACAGTGGTGTATATTTTGTTGTTTTGTTTTTGGGTGCTTATGCATTGTTATCTTAGCTTAAATTCCTGGTGAATTGGTCCCTTTATTATTATAAATGCCCTGACTATCTCTAATAACAAACATCTAGTTTGGCTGGCACTTTTTTTTTTTTTTTTTTTTTTGATTAGTGCTAGCATGGTATAACCTTTTCTTTACTTTTAGTCTCGACCTTTTTGTGTTCTTTTATTTAAGATGTATCTCTCATAGTGTGTTTTATTTTTTATCCATTCTGACAATCTTGATCTTTTAGTGGTTGCCTTAGTGATTACAACACATATTGACTTACTGAAGTGTACTGAAAATACTTACTTTTACCACTTCCCTAACAATGCTAAGAACTTAGAACACTTGAACTCTACTTAAACTCCTTCACTTTTGAACTGTTGTCCTGAATTTTCATTGTACGCATGGTTTAATATTTAGTAGAAATTACTGGTTTATATGGTCAATGTTTATTTATATTTACCCTCTTTATACTGCATTTCCAGGTTTTTCTGTGGGAACTTTTTTTCTTGCTTTTTTCTTTTTCTTTCTTTTTTTCTTTTTCTTTTTTTGCCTATAGAACTTTTAGTATTTCTTTTGGTAAACATCTGTCAAAATATTTACTTTCTGTTTATCTGAAAATATGTTTGTTTTTGCTTTTGAAGCAAAATATTATTTTGGGGCATAAAATTCTAGGATTGCAGTTATTTTCCTATGTGAAGATAATTTCATTCTGTCGTCCTTCAAGTATTTCTCTTGAAAAGTCAGCAAAGATTTTATTGTTATTTCTTTGAAGATAATGCATTTTTCTTCTGACTGCTCTTAAAATGTAGTCTTTGTTTTGTAGTATCTTTATTATGATGTGCCTATATGTGACAGGGCTTGGTGGGCCTCCCTCCTTTCCTTCCTCCATGCCTGACTGCCTGCCTGCCTGCCTGCCTTCCTTCCTTCCTTCCTTCCTTTCTTCCTTTCTTCCTTTCTTCCTTTCTTCCTTTCTTCCTTCCGTTTTTGAGGTATACTGAGCTGCTTGAATATTTGGGTTGATATCTTTCCTTGGGTTTGAAAAATTCCTGGCCATTTTCTCTTCAGATTTTGCATTTATTCCTTTCTCTTTCACTCCTCAGAGACTCCACATGCATGTTAATCACTTTAAAAAAAAAAAAAAAATTCTGTCCCACTCATCTTTTATGCTCTGTTCTGTATTTTCTATTCCTCTATTCTTTTTATGCTTCATAAGTTTGTTTATTTTTTTTTTTTAGTTTTTATTTATTTATTTATTTTGAGAGAGACAGAGAGTGTGCACAGGAGGGGCAGAGAGGGAGAGAGAGAATCCCAAAGCAGCTTCTGAACTGTCAGTGCAGAGCCAGAGGCGGGGCTCAAACCCACCAAACGTGAGATCATGACCTGAGCTGAAATCAAGAGTTGGATGGATTAAGTAACTGAGCCACCCAGGAACCCCCTCTTTTTGTGGTTCAATAAGGACATTTTCTCTGTAAGCTACTCATTTATTAGCTTCTTAAAAATATGCCTAATGTGATGTTGATCTTGTATGTAGTTCTTAATTTTGTTAATTTGCTTTTTAATCTTACCAATTTTATGGTTAAATTCCACCTTTTTATTTATTTTGTCTTTTCCTATATTTTCTTGAGTCGCTACAGTCTCTGTTAATTTCAGATTTATTTACCTGTGGGTCTGAAATTGGTAATTTGTGGCTTTTTTTTTTTCTTTTGATCAGTTTTTCTAGAGTCTGTTGATCTTATTAATCTAAGAAACAGCTTTTGCTTTGTGTTTCAAGTTTTATATTTGTTTTTGTTGTTTTTTGTTTGTTTTCTATTGGGTTCTGTCTCAGCGTGTGCCGTTAATTTTTAATTAAATGCAGGACATGTTAACATTTTATAGGGAATCTGAGTGGCAATTTGCTCACCCTTTCTTCTGCTAAACAGATAGAATGCAGTCTAATCACTTTAATCACAACATTTTAAATACTGCATTTTGCTATGCAGAGTCTTTGCTAGATTTCTTCTAGCTTCAGAATTTAGTAATTATCTTTAGAGGGGAATTAGTTCAGTTTATCCTTCAGTTCCTCTGTCTCTCCTGGCTCTTTGCTCTCATATGTGTTTTACCAGCTTTGTGAGACCATCAAAAGCTCTGCTGGATTCTTTTCCTTCCAGTAGGACCCAGGCAGAAGACCTGGGTTGTTTGCTTGTTTTCTCAGCCTCTTTGTGACCACAGTTGGGAAATACTCTGAGGGAAAAAGTGTGGCTGCCGATGGCGTTCTTCTTCCTGTGAAATTCGGGCTCCTGACATTGTAACTGCCTCAGGAACTCTGGGATGATTTCAAATGGACAAACTTCTTTTTTTCTTTTTCTTGTATTTTATTTGCTTATTCTGCTGTAAGCAATGTTATAAGTATTGCATGAATACTTCTTGTGAAATAAACAAAAACCAAATAATACAGGAAAAAGTCTCTGCTCCCTCATACCTCCTTTGTTTTATTATCTTATTAGTAACCATTGCTATTATTTATGTATATATGTTTGCTCATAAATATATACATATATATATATAACATATATGTGATTGTTATGAGTGTTAAGATTAAGTTTTCCAGTAGGCAATTTATATTTGTTATGTGGGGGAAAATGCGATGTGTATAAGAAAAATATGTATAGAGAAAGACAAATACCATTTGATTTCACTGATAAGTGGAATCTCAGAAACAAAATACATATAAAAAAAAGCAGACCCATAAATAAAGAGAAAAAAGTGGTAGTTGCCAGAGGGGCAGTGGGTGGGAGTATGGGCAAATGGGTGAAGTGGAGTGGAAATGGAGGCTTCCAGTTAGGGAATCAGTAAGTCAGGGGGGATGAAAGGTACAGCATAGGGAATATAGTCAGCGGTATTATGATAGCATTGGATTGGGACAGGTGGTAGCTACATCTGTGGTGAGCATAGCATAATGTATAGTTGAATTACTATTCTGTACACCTCCAGTGTATCAACTAAACTTCAGTGAAAACAAATGTAAATAAATAAGGGATAAAATTATTCTACTACTGGCTGTCAATTCTCTCATTATGGTTTCTAAGGTCAACTGTTTACCACTTTTTAAATATATTTATTTATTTAACAGATACATTTTTTAGAACCTGCCTTTTACCAGCCACTGTTCTAAATGCTTTGGGATAAATAAACAAACATGAAGATAGCTTCCCCTTTGGAGGTTACATTTTGCTAGAAGTAGGAAGATAATAAATCTAATAAATAAGTTGTGCAAAATGTTAGATGTAATAGTGCTAAGACAAAAAAAAAAAGAGGGAAAAGTTGGTCAGGATAAAGTGGTATTGCTGATGTTAGAAGGTAAGGTGTAATTAAAAAAATTTTTTTTAACGTTTCTTTATTTTTGAGAAACAGAGACAGAATGTGAGCATGGGAGGGGCAGAGAGAAGGGGAGACAGGGAATTCGAAGCCAGCTCCAGGCTCTGAGCTGTGAGCACAGAGCCAGACCCGGGGCTCAAACTCACAAACTGCGAGGTCATGACCTGAGCCTAAATTGAAAGCTTAACAGACTGAGCTACCCATGTGTACCAGGGAAGATGTAATTTTAAATAGGGTGTCTGAATAGGAGTCATTGAGGAGATTTTTTTGTGTATTCTTTTAAGTAGCAATGTAATTTTCAATCAGATGTGTCTAATTTATTTAGTCAGATCTCTAGCCATTAAATAATTCTGTCTTATGTAATCATAATATTGTACACGGCTACTGTGATGATCCTTGTTTGTTATGTGAACAAATATGTGCATTTAATATTTTGCTTTACTTTTATATTAACAGAATCATTATGATGTAAAATCTCAATCATCTTTGTGTATATTTTTTTCTTTTTTGGCTTCTTTGAATATAGATTGCCATCTATCTAAATTTATATATAAAACTATAGTTTTTAGTTTCATTTTTTAAATAATTTATCTGGCGTTTAATTTGGTATTGTTTTACAATCTAAGTTGACTATTTCCAAACATCCAATTGATTGTTGTAGGACTATTTATGGAATACTTTTTGTGCTGTGCCTTCCATTATATAATTACATTTTTAATGTGATGAGGCCTTTTCTGGAATTGATGTGTGCATAGTAGTTGAAAGATGTGTGGCTGGTTGGGTACCTGGAGAGAAAATTTTAGCGGGGGAGGGAAGGGGGGAGAGAAGAAGCAGCAGGTGTATGTGATGTTTTGACTAGAGGAAAGACTTATGTTGTTGGCTGTGTCAAGTAATGTCAAGGAGTTTATCGATTTTGAAGATCAATTAGATTTTAGTTGGCTGGCTTGAAGTTCATTTCTCTGTGCAGAACTTAAGAGTTATCTGTAAGATTAACTGAAGAATTGCTGAAAGTATGTTAAAGGTAAGGAAAATAGCAAACCATTAAGTAGAAACAGGAATTTTAAAAGAATTTCAAAGAATTCTCTAAGCCTGTTATTCAACTAAAGAAAAATTAATCTAGAGAGAATAGAGTTGATCATCAAAATATTAGTAACCAGAAGAAAGATGTCAAAGCTAGGAAGTTAAAACATCTTAAACGTATCAGTAAAATGTAATAATGTTTGAATAAATAAATTATTTGGAAATAGGGTACTTGATAATGGAGCTGATCTTATTTAAAAACAATGAACCAAATGTTCATAACTAATGGAGACTGAGTGGGCTTGGCATAAGGAAATAGAAAGTAATTAAAATTGTAGTTATACTGGTGATGACCTTGTCTTCTATAGAACAGCTGCGGTTGTTGAGGAAAGAGGTTGGAATAGCTTCCCTGGAATTAATGGCTTCTTCTAGTCTGCTTTGATGAGGTGTTGGTTCTGAACCCTAGGGTTCCTTGAGACCCTTTCAAGAGATCTGTAAAGTTAAAATGGTTTTCATAACACTAAGCCATTATTTCCACTTTGTTGACACATTTGCACTGATGGTGCAATGCAGAGCAATGTGAGGTAAAATTTCTGGTACGTCAGTGTAAATTGATGTAGTGGCACCAGACTGTACCATTAGTCATTGTATTTGTCACTGCTGTATTTTGACCAAACAAACAAAACTGGTTTCAATTAAGAATGGTTTAATGTATGGGAATGTAAGCTGGTGCAGCCACTCTGGAAAACAGTATGGAGGTTCCTCAAAAAACAAAAAATAGAAGTACCCTATGACCCAGCAATTTCACTACTAGGCATTTATCCAAGGGCTACAGGTGTGCTGTTTCGAAGGGACACATGCACCCCCATGTTTACAGCAGCACTATCAACAATAGCCAAAGTATGGAAAAAGCCCAAATGTCCATCGATGGGTGAATGGATAAAGAAGATGTGGTATATACATACAATGGAGTATTACTTGGCGATCAAAAAGAATGAAATCTTGCCATTTGCAACTGCGTGGATGGAACTGGAGGGTATTATGCTAAGTGAAATTAGAGAAAGACAAAAATCATATGACTTCACTCATATGACTTTAAGAGGCAAAATATATGAACATAAGGGAAGAGAAACAAAAATTATATAAAAACAGGGAGGTGGACAAAACAGAAGAGACTCGTAAATATGGCGAACAAACTGAGGGTTACTGGGGGGTTGTGGGAGGGGGAATGGGCTAAATGGGTAAGGGGCACTAAGGAATCTACTCCTGAAATCGTTGTACTATATGCTAATTTGGATGTAAATTTAAAAAAATAAAAAATAAGTTAAAAAAAAAAAAGAATGGTTTAATGTAGGGGTACCTGGGTGGCTCAGTCAGTTAAGTGTCCAACTTTTGCTCAGGTCATGATCTCCTGGTTCGTGAGTTTAGGTTTGTGAGTTTGAGCCCTGAGTTGGGCTCTGTGCTAACAGCTCAGAGCCTGGAAGCCTGCTTCAGATTCTATTTCCCTCCTTCTGCCCGCCCCCCAACTTGCACTGTGTCTCTCTCTCAAAAATAAATAAACATTAGGAAAAAAAAAATAAGAATGGCTTAATGTAGCAGTAAAAATTATTAAGTTGCAGTCTTTGCATGTATGTTTTTTTAATATTTTGTGTTGTGAAATTGAAAATATACATAATACTGTATTTCTAAGTACATTGTCTTAAGGAAAAGCAGTGTGTGATTATTTGAGTTGAGAGCTGAACTACCTGCTGCCTCTATGACATCCTATTTTTATTATAAAGGACAACAAACTATGGTAATTCAGAATTGAGCACTTAACAGATGTTTTCTTGAAAAAGAACAAAGTGAGTCTGTCACTTTAAGGAAAATAACTGGAAATATTTGGTTCTTTCAAGCAAAATTTGAGCTTTTAAGTAAAAATTAGAATTTTCAGAATCTTGTATCTGCGAGTTTGAGAATTTTGCACATACTTAATGATTTTTATGATGATCTTGATGGTGGTTGTTTGAGGTCCCTAAAACCTCAGGTTTAGTGATTTTCTTAAAGGACTAACAGAACTCAGCAAAGCTGTTAAACTCATAGTAACCATTTATTATAGCAAAAGGATACACATTAAAGTCAGCTAAGGAAGAAAGTGTATAGGTCAGAGTCCAGAAGAGACTAGATGTAGGCTTCTAGTTGTCCCCTTCCACTGGAGTCGGATAGACAGTGCTTAATTCTCCCAACAGCAGTGTGTGACACCACCAGTCACTCAGGAAAGCTCACCTGAGTCTTGGTGTCCAGAATTTTTATTAAGGGTTGATTCTATAGGTCTGGAGCCCCACTGTGGCTGACCTTAGTTACTCCATCTGTTTGATTCCAGAAGCCAAAGTGATACTATATGGACCAGGGTCCACACCATAAATCACATTGTTAATCATAAATATCTAGCGTGGCCCAGGGTTCTCAGTAAACAAAGACACTCTTTTTGGGCAGGATATTTCAGAGGCTTAGAGGTTATCTCCCAGGAACCAGGCAAGGGCCAGACATGCATACTTTGCACAACCCTCAAGTGTACTTTCTGTCTAGTGGTGATATAAAGAATGTGATGTTTTGATATTATAAAATATGTTGAAACTTGGAAGACTGTCATAGCTCGGTGAACTAATATTGCAAGTGACTGTTACATGATGCTGCAAAATATTCACGAGTAAATGATAGAGCAATGGATTTTAATGGAGTGGAGTATAGAACACTTGATAGGCATGGTTAGATACTATATTCGTCTAACTTATAAGTAACCTCATTAAGTAACGGTCTGCATATACTATGAACCACAGCAATAGCAGACACTAATTAAATGTAGAAACATGTATGAGTATTCAGATAATGTTCTCAGTTTCATTTCTAATACAACTAATATTGATGTATATATAACACACATAAACAAATTTTGTTTGGGTCCAGTAGTTTTTTTAAAAATGTGAAAGAATCTAGAGATCAAAAAGCTGGTCTAGAGGTAATAAAAGGATGAGATGAACAGACAAACAAAGGGAAGAGTAGGCTTGTTTCTGGGATCTCAGAACTGGAATCAGGGATTTGAATGCAATCCTGACTCTACATTTCCCTCTGTTTTGCCCTGTCAACTCACTCTTCCAAGTGGTGGGAAATTTAGCAAACACACACAAATCCTTTTTTTTTTTTTTTTTGACCATGCATCCTATAGTTTATGCTATCAGAGAACTGACTCTTTTTCAGTTCCAGTGTGAACAGAATATTTGAACATAGAGTTTGATTCTTTTTGGTTCAGTTACTCACCTTGGAATGTCCTTCAAATTAAATGAAAGCTTCTCCAGAAACCATGATGTTAAAAGACCTCCCAGAGAGGGCGTGGGAGTCTTTTCCCCGAATGGGATGGCTGCTGAACAGGCAACTTCCAAATCAGCATCTTTGAGTTTCAGTAAGTTGGGTAGATAACAGATATTGTGAGAATTCAGAGTAAAGGTGTTTGGGGGGCCCAGGTGCTGGAACACCATGTTCATAAATAAGTACAGAATCATGTTGCATCTCTTACTAATGGCTAACAGGCAAAAGCTTCCTTTAAAAAATGTAGTGTTTTCGGGGCGCCTGGGTGGCGCAGTCGGTTAAGCGTCCGACTTCAGCCAGGTCACGATCTCGCGGTCCGTGAGTTCGAGCCCCGCGTCAGGCTCTGGGCTGATGGCTCGGAGCCTGGAGCCTGTTTCCGATTCTGTGTCTCCCTCTCTCTCTGCCCCTCCCCCGTTCATGCTCTGTCTCTCTCTGTCCCAAAAATAAAAATAAAAAAAAACGTTGAAAAAAAAAAATTAAAAAATAAATAAATAAATAAATAAATAAATAAAAAATGTAGTGTTTTCAATGAAGTATGCTATCTTCAGGGATATTCAGAGAACATACTTTCAGAGAAGTATACTTACTTTCTGGTTGACCCTTGAACAACACATGTTTGAGCTCCATAGATTAACGTACATGTGGATTTTTTCAATAAATACAGCATATAGTACTGTAAATGTTTTTTTCTCTTCCCTAGGATTTTCTGAATAACATTTTTTATTATAAGAACACAATATAGAATACACACAACATACAAAATATTGTTTAATTGGCTGTGTTATCAGTAAGGCTTGAAAAGTAAACTATTAGTAGTTAAATATTGGGAGGGTCAAAAGTTATATGCAGATTTTCCATTGTGTGGGGTTGGTACACCTAACCCCTGATTATTCAGAGCCAACTGTATAGAGTACTGTTTGATATCTAATGTTAGAATGCTTGATATGGCCAAGGATTGAACAATTGTTTCTGGTATTATTACATGTTATGTACTATTAAATTTTAAGTACCTTATGTATTATTAAGTGAGAAACAACTTGAGAAAAACAGTCTTGTTTTCCATAGTTTTCATATAGGAGTACTGAAGCAAATTAAATACTTACCAGCAATTATGGTTATTTGTTTTGCTTGAGAAACAGTGTTGATGCAAAATAAAATACACTCTGGGGGGTGGGGAAACCTAATTTTTTTAAATGGTTTATCTTATTTTTTGAGAGACAGAGAGACAAGTGTGAGCAGGGGAGGGGCAGAGAGAGAAGGATACACAGAATCCAAAGCAGGCTCCAGGCTCTGAGCTGTCAGCAGAGTCCAATGCAGGGCTTGAACCCATGAGCATGAGATCATGACCTGAGCCGGAGTTGGATGTTCAACCTACCGAACCATTCATGTGCTCCCCCAAACCCCTAATTTTAATAAATCAATAGGTTGATCCTTTGATTTCTGTTAATGTAAATACAGAATTTTAATCAAAATTATCTGTAGCTTCTTAGATAATTTATTTGTAATTTATTTGTAATTCATTGAAACTTAGCAAAAATTGGGATAGTAGACATTCAAATCTATCAAAGTAATATATTTTATTTTATTTTTTTTTACTAAAACCTTTTTTAATGTTTATTTTTGAGAGAGAGAGAGAGAGAGAGAGAGAGAGAGAGAGAGAGAGAGAATGCTAGCGAGCGCGGGGGAGGGGCAGAGAGAGAGAGGGAGACACAGAATACGAAGCAGCCTACAGACTCTGATACGTCAGTCCAGAATCTGACATGGGTCGGAACCTGTGAACCTCGAGATCATGACCTGATCCGAAATTGGTTGCTCAACTGACTGAGCCATCCAGGTGTCCTGCTAATACATTTTAAACTGACATTTTGTGGATAGATTTCAGAGAGCTATTAATGTTTAATTTCTTTGTGCAAGAATGCCTTGAGACCAGATCTATTTATTTGAAGAGACAAGCTAAAAGGGTATAAATTTAAAACCAGTATGAGGAATAATTATTAGCTTGTGCCTTGCTCTCCTGCCTTTAACAAACGCCCTCTAAGGTATGTATCATTGCTCTGGCCATGGTACCTGGAAAACAGTTCTTTCTTTAGATAGTTACTATGGTTATGCTGTTGAGGGCCTTTTGGTTTCGTAATGAACTTGAAGAAATGTAAGATACCAGAGTGGAAAAAAATAGCTTTTTAAAAGTCAACGGATAGCTAATTCTCATTTCTAGATAAGCAATAGACAAATGTTAAGTTTGATAATGATGAACATACTTCAAAACTTAAACCTCTTTTTCTTTTTTGACTTTCTCTAAATTCTGTATCTCTCTCTCAAAGATAGACTGGAGCCTTTTGTGGTGGCCTTTGAATGCCATGTTGAATAGTTTGTCCCTCATTTGCTAATGGATAGCCATTTGTAGACTTCTAAGTTATTAGAGTAAAATGATTAAGCCTATGGTTTAGGAAGAGCCTACCAGGAAGATGGATCTTCCCACAGTTGTAGGAAGAACAGTGTGAGAAGAAAAGAGGGCTTGGAGTATTCGAGGAGGGAATGGAAAACTGGAGAATAATTTGTATATTGCAACTCCAGTGATGTTGATGTGATCTACAGATTGGCACTAGTTTTATGGCTAGAGTGATAGGAAGGAATCAAAGTTGGTTTTGAAGTTTTGAGTCTGAATGTTAGGAAGGATGCTGGTGCCATTAACAGTATAGAGAAGCAAGAGGAAGAGGTGTGTGTGTGTTTGTGCATATGTGTTGGTAAGGGTTATTGCTAATTTTTTAGGTTTGGCTGTATTGACCTTATGTTGAAGATTTTAGGTACTTGTTAGGCCTGATGCTTAGGAAGAAAACGAGCTTTAGTGAGAAGAATTTGGGAATCATTCTCATAGTAGTTACAGTTTGAGCTGGCACGGAAGGACTGATATTTCCATGAGTAAGAACAAATAAAGAATAGAAAATTCTGAGGGAAAAAAAAATCATGGGAAGTGCTTCTGGAATGACCTTTGGCTACATAATCTTTCCACCCTTTTTTTTTTTTTTTTTTTTTTTTTAAAGTTACATAGGAAAAACTCCTTGAGAAAGTGCAGAGAGAGAGGTGCTTACAATGTAGTAGGTGCTTTAAAAATGCTTGAGTGAATAAACGTAATTTGGTTGGGAGATAGGGGTTTGAGCTGTGGTATAATGGTATAATGCCCCCCATAGGGTTATTGCTGGGACCAGATTATAAAGATTTTTTTAAGGTTATTTATTTATATTTAGAAAGAGAGAGAGAACAGGGAGGGGCAGAGAGAGAGGGAGAGAGAATCCCATGCAGGCTCTGTGCTGTTGTTAGTAGTTTCACCAACCATGAGATCATGACCTGAGCTGAGATCAAGAGTTGGACACTTAACTGACTGAGCCACCCAGGTGCCCTGGCACCAGACTAGAGAATAAATTTTAGGAAATCTTGAACTTTTAAAATGTTCTTTGAGATACATTTCTGTTTGAGGAACTGAAAGACGTTCAGCAAGTAAGGTTTAAGTCTAGTCTAATTTGAAAGCATATATTTATTTCCATTTTTTTTTCTGATAAGAATTAGATTTGTAAGGAATATTTTGAAAGTTTGAAGTATTCTCCTGTTTTTATATCTCTATATAACCATTTTTGGCCTGTACTTTTCCCTCTGCCTGTGACATCTTTGTCACCTTCTCAGTCTCTTGCTTTTTCTGAATCAGTTGCTACTCATCTTTTAAGTTTCCATTTGACCATCAGTTTTTGTTTTTTTTTTTTTCCGGAAGTGTATACTAAAATCCTAACACTGATGTTTTACTCCGTGCCCACATATTCTAGTACTTACTGGACCAGATATCAGTTGCTTGGTTTGTCTATATTCTCCACAAGATCATAAATTTCTCTGTCATGGTGTTCGGTGGTGTTCTCCCATGTAGCACAATGCTTGGCCGTAGTTTGTTGGAGATGGAGAAGGCAATGTTAGACTAAAGTTTGCTTTTAACCTTCAGATTCAGTATTTTAAAGATATATCTTAAAGGTTAAGAAATGTTTTAGTTGCAATAGGTAGCCACTGAATCATCATTACCTTCAAAGTTTTAGACTGAACATTGTGAAAATTGGAGAAACAATGTTTCCTTTTACATAAAGGATTGCTTTAAGGTGGTTTACAACTATGTTGCCTCAAGGTATTGGACCAGGGGGCCACAAGTTATTTCCTTGCCCTGTTTTCCTACCATTATGACCCTATAGTTGTTAAGGTTCTAAGAAAAACTCAGCTGCAAGAATTGAGAGTTTTTGAGGCATGAAATTACATAGATATAACTGATTGAGCTTGGAGGCAGGAATTGATGTTAGCCTCCTACTAGTAGGTATTAGGTATTGTGCTTTTTATGTTTGTTTTCTTCCTCCTTTCCTTGTCTTTCTTTTTTCTTCTCTTCTCTCCTCTCCTCTTCTCTTCTCTCTCTCTCCCTCCCTCCCTCCCTCCCTCCCTCCCTCAAAACATGTTTGATTAGTTCAGAACATTTTTAGAGACAGTGTGGCTTTTTCTACTCTTTATTGTCTGTTATCTACAGTGATGGGAGTTAAGGGTAATGAGAATGAGGCTATCTTGATTGAGTGCCTTTTAATATACACTTTTGTCTATGTAAGCATTATGTTGATACCCACCTTTCATATGTTAGTTGTTCAGCAGACTGAATTTTTGGATGAGTAGATCACATGGTAGTGCTTTTCTTTAGAAATAGTTCCAAGAATTAAAACTCTTTTTACCCTGTAAGTATGTACTTGGAGCAAAATGAAATAGAATTTCTGCCCTTGGTTTGAGCTAATTTGGCTTGAGGTATATAACTAAATACACCCACACATGTTATTTGCCTGAACACAAATATACTCAAGATACCTAGCACATAAGGATAAACATTACATATACCTAACATATACATAAACATTTTCCCTCAAGTTTAAGTGATACATTTAGTCTGGGCAGGTATACTAAACCTGTTACGTCTAGTGGTTGTTCAAATGAATTTACTCATGACCAAATTTTACTTTCTCTGCATAGTGATATGAAAAAAGAGACCAAATAAAGTCACTTGGTATAAAGCATAATTACTTTCTCATTCACTTTAAAAAGTAGGTTTCTTTTCCTTCATCAGCTCAGACTTGGTGACTATAAGAATTCTGTTGAAAGGAAATATGAGGGCTTTAGGAGATGTATATTAGTTTTAGCAAATTTTTTGTTAGTATCTTACCATCTTGAAATAACTGATTTAATTTTAGGAAGGACAAAACATGTATAAGAAAATCTGATTAGCATCTTTGAGAATTACAGAAAAACTTTAGGAGTTTGTGGTATGATCAGGCACACAGAATCCCAAGTGATGTAGGTGACAGAAGAGATTTCTTGGCAATTGGATATCTGCATACGTATTTCTCCGTAAGAACTTGGTGCCTGTCAGTGATATAATTAAGAGGAAGAGCATAGTGGAAAGTAAAAGTGATCTGGGAACTTCAGTTTAGTTTCCTTTTTAGAAGAAGGAAGTCTGTTGATGGTGACACTATTTAATTGTTTTCTAGTAGTAAAACAGTTTCCATTTAGGCTTGTCAAGTTAGTTTTAAGTAACTGTATAGTTTGAATGAAGTGTCCATATTCAGACCAGCTGGTTTTCTCGTTGCATAGGAAAATTGTATTATTTTTCCTGGTCAGGAGAGACCAACTAAAGAGCACAAAGGCCCCTGTAAGACCCCTCAAAAGTCCTCCTCCAGTGTACAACGTGAGTCTATAAAAATAATTGATGTCATTCCAAATTTGAAGGTAAAGTAATTCCTGCAGCTTGTCCAACTTGTCTCTTTTATGGTTGACTTTTTAAATATATAGTATCATCTTGGGTGTTAGATATTTTGGATAAACTGATTATGTAGTTTCTAATAAAAGGATATCAAGGGACTCTGTATCTGCCTGTTCATTTCTCAACTTTAAGAAATGAAACAAACAGGGCACCTGGGCAGCTCAGTCAGTTAAGTGTCTGACTTCAGCCCAGGTCATGATTTCATGGCTTGTGAGTTTGAGCCCCTCATTGGGCTCTGTGCTGACAGCTCAGAGCCTGGAGCCTGCTTTGGATTCTGTGTCTGCCTCTCTCTCTGTCCCTCCCTGCTTGTGCTTTGTCTCTCTCTCTCTCAAAAATAAACATTAAAAAAAAAAAAAAAAGGAAACAAAACAAATGAACATAGGGCAGGGGATGGGGGTGGGGGAAGAGATCAAACCAACAGACAGACTCTTAACTATAGAGAACAAACTGATGATTGCCAGAGGGGAGGTGGCGGGGAGGGGCGGGGGAATGGGTTAAATGGGTGATGGGCATTAAGGAGGGCATTTGTGGTGATGAGCACTGGGTGTTATGTGTAACTGATGAATCACTAAGTTCTACTCCTGAAACAAAAACTACACTATATGTTAACTAACTGGAATTTAAATAAAAACTTGGGAAAAAGAATAGATTTCTTAACAAAAAAATTGCGAAGCTAGCTGAGAAAAAAATATTTACTTTTTAAATTTCCTGTTTTCCCTACATCCTTAAAAAAAAGAGAGAGAGGGCTAATTTACTTTTAAATAGGAGAACATTAGATATTTTACTATTAAAGTGCTATATTAATAGGGAAATTTAAGTCATAGTATCAAATGCATACTGGCTTTGTCATCCCTCCAAAGAATAGATCCACTTGAGAAAGAATGGAGCTATCTGAGGCTGTTCCAGAGTTTCCAGGAGAAATGGAAGAATTTCTAGTTTATGAATACAATGGCACCTCCAGTCCCACTTAATGTATATGGTTCAGAAAAGGAATTTTGGGGAAAGAAATTTCCTCTTAAAGATGATACTTTAGCAGAAACAAAGATTGGTTTCTTCTTTTCTCTACCCAAAATTAGCTGGAAGGTGAACAAAACTGGAAAATAGGAAGGTAATTGGGGCTTAGGTTATCTACAGACTAATCATCCATTATGCCACAGTCTTAAAATTTGAGATTTTCATTGATGAAATTTATATTAATCTTGTTTTTACATGTATATATAGTTTTATATGTATTAATTCATTTAACAATAATATCAAGCCAACCTCCTATGAAGTAGATACTGTTATTATATGCCTTTTATAGAGGAGAAAACTGAGGCTCAGAAATTAAGTCATTTGCCCATATTTGTACAGCCAGGTGTCAAAGGTTCTATTCAAACAGAAGCACCATGGCTCCAGTCTTTATTTAATCATTATGCAATTATAGCCTGTGTAGCAGTTTTTCATTTTTAGAGGAATTTAGGACAAATACTTAATTTATTCTAAGGTTGAGATGGAGATTGTTTTCCATATTTCACAAATGATGGTAAAGGGGTGCAAAATGGAGAGGCTGGACTTGACCCTAGTCATGGATGTTTCTGGTAAGTCTTCATCTCACCACTTGGTTTCATCTCTTTTGAAGACATTTAGGAAACGTCAGTGTAGCCATCCTTCTTTCAGCTCTGTCATACTAAATTATTTTCATATTCTTTTTAGACCTAGTTAGCAATCCTCAAAGATCAGAACTTTCTTATTATGGACAATAAAGAAGAAATTTTCGTCACATTTTTTCCAACATTATGGTTTATGATTTGACACTTCTTCCTTTATTTAACAAATGCTTTTAAAATTAATATTACTCTGTGCCACGTACATTCTCTGAGTAAAAATTGCCATAAATGTAATAAGCACAGTAATAAATTTACCTTAGATAATGCCACCCATAGATACTTGGTAATTTCCTGTTACACTCAGAAAGAATATCCTCATATCCAATACAACACCAGTTAATACTTAGGTGTTCGAGATACTCTAGCCTCAGTTGCATTTCTTGTATTTGGTGTTTTTTTTTTTTAACTTCTTTGAAAACAATCACCAACCAGCAAAACTACTCTTAACAAGGTACAAGACTTTGATTGTAAATGAATAGTGGGGATGATTAAAGAGATTTTTTCATTTCCTTGTAATGTTACTGTAACTATGTGTACAGTTAGGAAGTGTAGCATTTTTGTTAAATTGAATCTTAAACTAATGTCTACTAGGGACATATCTCCTGTAGGAGAGTGTCATATCTTTGGTATGGGGGTGTGTTTTGAGAAGCCATATTCCACATTATTTTTTATATAAAATGAATTTTACTACAAATTTCAGAAAGTTAAAGTATTTTCAGCATTTTTTTTTTTCTCCTGGGGTTAAATAGAATCTGAAATGATCCTCTGTGAGAAATTGCCAACCTAAGTATTCTGAATCTCCTGATAGGTGAAATTTTTATGTTTATCAAAAAGGTCCTGGGTTCAAAAGGGGTTGAAAGACACTGTTTTAAAGACCCAAGGACTACTGCTCATTAGATATAGTAATTTAGGTCCTATAACTCTGTGAAGTATTTCAGTCAAATCCTATCACGCTGGATTTGTGATCTACTTATAAAATATTTGTTTTAGCTACATGTCATGATGCTATCTGCAATTATAATACAGTTATTATTTTACCTAGTATGATACTGATTTTTTTTGACTTCCAGGTTTTTACAGTTTAATTAAAGTCGTTTTTATGCTTCAATAGTAGCTTTAAAATTGTTGTGCAGATATATTTAAAATATTGTTATGATACACCTTGATAATTTGAAATAAATAATAAAGATAATTCAAGAAAGTCTAAGTTTTGATTAAGATAATTCTTTTTTTTTTTTTTTTTTTTTTTTTTGTAGAACAGCCAGAGATTTTTAACAGTGGAATTTCAAAACTTTTAAAAAAGAATCAGACTCAACTACATGTGTGCTCATCCAGCCTATTACTGGATAACCTAATTTGTAATCATAATCAATAATTGACAGGTGTTTTTTTTTACTATAGTTGACACACAATGTTGTATTACTTTCAGGTGTACAACATAGTGATTTGACAAGTTTATGTATTATGCTATGTTCACTACAAATGTAGGTACCATCTGTCATCATACATTGCTATTACAGTATCATTGACTGTTATGCTGTGATTTTTGTTCCTGTGACTCATTCCATAAATGGAAGTCTGTCTCTCCCACTCTTCTTCACCCATTTTGTTTATTCATTTACAAATAAAAATAAAAAAAAATACATGTTTTACATCATGTATTTGAAGCTTAATGAGCTTTTGGCATAAAGGGAATTAGTAATATTCAAGAAACAAAGCTATTTATTTAGAGTAATGTCTGTCTTAAACTGAATACCTGTGTTAATTCCAGAATCTGACAGCATAGAGGTAAAAACTAAAGATAACATATATATCTTTTATATATCAGTAAAGGATTTTATTCAAGTATTTATTATAAATTAGTAATTGTGTGACACCTCATGGCCTTGTGTATCATCCCATGGTGGGTTCAAAGATGAAAGATTAAATACAGCTTTTTAATCTTGATATTTTGGGTAAAACATAAGAGAAATTTCACAAATGTAACACACATAAAAGAGGGATTTTCCTTAAAATTGTTTTTAATTTTTGTCTGTTCAGTGAATAAATCTGCTCTGTGGTATAGCTACACTGCTTTAGGTAATGTACCAGTTTCATATTCTAAGGACATGTTACATATTTTCACAACTAAATAAATTTCTACATAAATTTTGTCCTGATCATGTATGGTTAAATTTTAACTCCTCAGGGAACTTTTAATCATCAATAGTCTAAACTTTTTAGATTAAAAAAAAAAAAAAAAAGCTGAAAGTTAAATTTACTTATTGATAGCCTCTAAGATAAAGAAGATTAGAATTATAGAAGAATGCAGTGTTGATTGGTCTTTCCCTTCTCCTCTAAACTAGCAGCTTTTTTTCCTAATAGGTTAAAATGAAGCTCCATGATTTTTATCATTGCTTTATTTTAATTTTATGTACAGACTTCAATTAAATGGGTTGGTTTTTAGAAGAAAACTGAAAATTCTTTTGAGAATTTTTTTTTTTTCATATAAACTAATGAGTCAAGAACAGTAAGTTTTCATTATAGCAAGTTTACAAAAGCAGTCCTAGGACTATAATAGTTTTGACTGTTGACTTACGGCCAGATATTAAATGTATCACTGGGATGTGAATGTTTTATTGTCTTCCTCTGAGTGTCCAAGATAAGATTACAAGTACGAAGGTTGTACCATGGCCATGTGAAAATTCCAGTATGTTTCTAAGTATTCTTCTGTTTATATCAGTCCATGAGACTTTTTTATAGGCATAAATTGGTAGCATGGATGATGCTACAGTCATTTGTTTAGATTATCTGGTAATATAGTTAGGTAGAATATATTTAAATTGAGAGTAGGAAAGTTAAAGGAACAGTGGTGTTATTTATTTTCCACATGTTTGTTGAATAAATTTGAGGAATTAAGATCAGATGTGTGGTTATGGAGTAGATGATCTTAAGAACAAGGGGAATAATCAGCTTCATGTTGAAATGGGGAATTAGAGTAGTAGTCTTTAGATAGTATCATTCTGTTTTCCTGTTGTACGGCACAGACATAAAGGGAATAAAGTTTTATTTTCTTACTGGATCTGTGTGCCTTGTTATATCAAATCTTGGTTCCTCAGTATATAGAGAGGTAGTAAATTAGTTGTTACCATTTGTCCATCTTACTCTTATTTTTCTGAATTAAGATTTGATTGTAATAAGTGTTTGTATCTTGACCAGGTAGACAATCCTGGAGGTAGAGAGATGGGCAGAAATGGAAGCGATTCGTATGTGAGATGATTAGTCCTGAGCTTATAGAACAAATTAAAAACTGAATAAATGAACTTTTTTGAGAGACAGAAAGTTAATAATGGAGTTAAAATTGGAATAACCGGTTCATAGTAAAAAGTAAATGTTTAAGTTACATGTAGGTATTTAAAACCTCTAGTAGTATGTTTTTCAACTACCAATAATAATGTTCTGATTGCTATTTGTAATCTAATCTCACCTTTTTCCTCTTAGGTGGTATCATGGAAAACTTGACAGAACTATAGCAGAAGAGCGCCTCAGGCAGGCAGGGAAGTCCGGCAGCTACCTTATAAGAGAGAGTGATCGGAGGCCAGGCTCCTTTGTACTTTCATTCCTTAGCCACACAAACGTTGTCAACCATTTTAGGTAAGTCTTTATTTCTCTTGGGAGACTGTATAATACAGTGATTTTTCTGTAGTGTTCTTAAATATACTTGCTTTAATAAAAGTGAATGATTTGGCAATATTTAAATGATGGGAAAGTGATTTGTTTTCAGTTAAGTGATTGAAACGGATGATTATAGAGTAGATATTATTGAATGCTTGCATTTTTTGTTTAAAAACAGATTACTGGGCATTACTATGCTAATCTCAAATATAATTATCACTTTTAAAGTATAAAGAATTATAAAGAAACTTTGGTAAAGCAGAAATAAAGAACAATATATTTTTAAATACAGAGTAACCACATTGAGGAAACAGTATTTAAAGAGTCAAGGTGTGTGCCCTTTAATTTATTTTACTTCATTGTTCTGAAATTCTTTGTAATCATTCATGTCAGTTAAAGGTATACAGATTTTTAAGCACAGATATCAAAGTGTGTATAAATATATGTACCTATATTGTCTTTAATTTTATTTTTATGGCAGACATTGGGAAAAAAGTCATATAGTGCCTATACCATTAACTGATAAAATGGTTGTATACCCTTGACTTTTAGATTTTATTTATTTATTTATTTATTTATTTATTTATTTATTTATTTTTAAGTTTATTTATGAGAGACAGTGACAGCATGAACAGGGGAAGAACAGAGAGAGAGAGAGAGAGTGAGAGAGAGAGGAGTAGAGAGAGAATCCCAAGCAGGCTCTGGGCTGTGAGTGCACAGCCCAACTCTAGGCTTGATCTCACATATTGACTGAGTGAGCCACCCAGGCGCCCCAATTTTTAGATTTTAAAATGAGTTTTCAAAGTACTTTATACCACACATAGAATGTGAAATTATTATAATAATTCTCTATAAATAAATGTAAATAGTTCTCTATAAATATTTGAAGAGTATATAAAGCTACTTTTAGCCAGAGAAAACTTATTAAAATTGCTATTCAGTCTTAAATATAAAAGGTGAGCAGAGGTATCTATAGTTAGATTTATATTTATTGCAGTAAATTATGTAATGGGTTTATAAGTCAGATAAATATTTTGTATCAAGTATATACATATATGTTTTTAGAAGAAATAACCTCAAGTAAATTTGCATTGGTGAAAATATGAATAAGTGATACTTTAAAACAGGATGTAGATAAAAGAGTATGAGAATTAGAGATTTAGCATTTCTAAATTTAGAAATTGGTCTCCACATTGGCTCTAAAGATTTTTTTATACTGTATTTTTTTTTTTTCCTGTACAAATAGGATTATTGCTATGTGTGGCGATTACTACATTGGTGGAAGACGTTTTTCTTCACTGTCAGACCTAATAGGTTATTACAGTCATGTTTCCTGTTTGCTTAAAGGAGAAAAATTGCTTTATCCAGTCGCACCACCAGAGGCAAGTAAAACTTGAATAAAATATTTTTCAAAAATTTATTACTTCACTTTACTAATGAGGTTAGCTCTTGTTCAGTTTTTTATGGTGTTTATTATAATTCAAGAAATACCATATTGAATTTTAATTCTGTCGTATTAGCAAAACTGCCACCTTCTTTAAAAAAATAAAATAATTTTTCTGTAATTTTGTCTTTACATTTCTAAATTTTTTTTTTTTTTTATAATACTGTATGGTGATAGCTTAACAAATATTTTTAAAGGGATGAGGAGGAATCACTGATCGTATAGGGCTAATCCTGAAGTTGCTGTAAGATTCTGAAATGCGTTCTACTTCATTAGAAAAAGGTTAATTTATATTTTCTGCGTAGTTCATTTAAAATTAAATGGTTACTCCTATTACTTGATACAAACATTGGTTATACAGTTAAAAGAATTTGTAAAAAAGCAGCAACAGAAACAAGACCAGCATTTCTAGGCTTTAGGTATTTATAGCCTGAGTAAAAAATAGTTTGACTGATCCTGTGGTGTTCATAATGTGGATTTTTGTTGGTTTTAACTTTATGTGGACATAACCTGATTTGACTTTGACATGAAGAGATTATCTATTGTAAATCTCTTTTTTTTTTTTTTTTTTTTTTTTAATGATTTCTAGCCAGTAGAAGATAGAAGGCGTGTTCGAGCCATTCTACCTTACACAAAAGTTCCAGACACTGATGAAATAAGGTATTTTATAATGTATTCTCATTTATAGGCATTTGAAACAGGCATTTGACACACTTGGAAAACATTGCTCTTGGACTAGGAAGGTTTTGGAATTTGAGGAAATAGCATTGTAGCAGGATGAAGGTACCTTTAATATTGAGTTCATTGTTCCTGTACTCTTGTGTTTGGCTTATTTGTTCAGAATATGGATTTGGATCAGAGTGGCCACAGTGAAGATGACAGAAATAATTCAGCTTTTATTAGACTATCTCTGACAAAGTAAGGATAATTGTTATATTCTGTACTCTCCTTTAATTTTTATTACTACATGGCATTTATATCTTAACTGTAATTTGTACTTAAATGATGACCAAACTTCTATTTTACATGATGGGTGAATAGTTTAAGTGTGGCATAGAACTACAGAACGTGATAATCTTTAAAAATTATTTTTATATAATTTGATTTATATATAATTTGTTTTATTATTTTTACATAAAGTGATTTGTTATATAATTTGATAATTATCAAATATTCAGTGTCTTTCTGTAAGCTATTTAACTTTACAATAGAAAATTTATTTCTTGCTGGCAAAATGTTTACTGATTCTGAGTATACAGCTTCTCACTGAAATCAACAGCAGCATTTAAAATACAGCGATAACTTTGGGGCATAGTGAAATTTCTAAAAATAGGATAATTTAAAAAAGACTCAAGTATCTGGAATTTCAAAATAAGGATTCCATTTTTATATGATTGTCCACAAAATAACTTCTCATTTAGTTTTTATTGGCGTACCTTTATTTGTGATCTAAGCGGGAAAAGCAAATGAACGAAAACGAAGGAAGGAAATGTATACAATAATGAAGAACAATGGTGAACTACAAATTCAGGAAGTTTGGATAACTTGTAAATTCCCAGTGAATCATCTAGAACAGCAGTGCTCAAAGTGTGATCCATGTAACTTCGAGGATCCTTGAGATCCCTTTAGAGGGTTCACAAGAACCAAACTGCTTTCTTAATAAGACTAAGATAAAATATACCCTTTCCACTGTGACATACATGTACACTGATGGTACAAGAGCAACGAGCAGAGCTGTAAATCTATTAGGACCTTAGGACAGATTAAGGCAGGGGCACCATAGTGTATGGTGTTCTTCACTGCCACACACTTAGAGGTAAAAAGTATCAACCAGTGTCCTCTAAGGTTTTTCTTGGTGCAACTACAAAATGTATTTTATTAAATCTCAACCCTTTTAATATTCTGTATGATGACTATCTTTTTAATCTTCTCTGTGATGAAAACTGGTGTGATGAAATGGGAAGTATGCACAAAGTGCCTTGGCTGCATGAGTGGAGCATTGAGTTGAGAGCTGAGGTAGCTTCCGCTTTTGTGTATACCACATATACTTAATAGAATGACTGACAGGCAAACTATGGTTATTCAGACTAGAGGATTTGACTTTTCTTTTCTTTTCTTTTTTTTCTTTCTTTTTTTTTTGTTTTTGTTTTTTTTGGTAAAGTGAGTGTTTTATGTTACTTCAGGGGAAATAACTGGCAGTATTTATTGCCAATGAGAAAATTTGAGCTTGGAATAAAAAAATGAGGATTTTAGAAACCCTGTATCTCCCATCTGGAGTTTGACAGCTTCCTAAATATAAATAGTTCATGATTTTTCTGATGAGATTGGTGGTGATATTAAAAAATGTGATGTTTTGATTGTGTAAAATGTATTTATGTCTGAAAGGTCTACATAGCTCAGTGAACCAATATTTTCTAAATGAACAATGCACGCTGTTAAAGAATTCTGCCTGGGTAAAGATCCATTCAGAGTGCAAGATGGACAAATACATTTTACTGGAATGGGATGCAGAAAGTTCTTGCTGCAGTTTTAGAGTCCACATTACAACTAACCTTCGAGTACCACCTGCTGAGCTTTTGATGTTACATCATAGAATATCTATAATTATGCAATCTCAAAGGCTATTAAAATACCCCTTTCATGACTACATATTTTTTGTGAGGCCAGATTTTTCTTCATATACTTCGGATAAAAAAACATAAAGCAACAGATTGAATGTAGAAATAGGAGAACCGAGTAGTTTTCAGTTGAAACAGATGTTGAGATTTGCAAAAATGTGAAATAATACTGTCACAAACTTTAAAAATATTATTTTTCATATTCTTTATGTTATATATAATGGGGTGTATTTTTTTAAGAATCAGTAAATACTTTAAAACATTTATATTTTAAATCTAATATGATAAATCTAAATGGGTAGAACTTATATAAATAAAAGCCTTTTAGGTTGTCAGTTTTTAAGAGTATATAGGGCTCCTAAGAGAACCTCAAAACTGAGAACTACAGGGGCGCCTGGGTGGCTCAGTCGGTTAAGCGTCCGACTTCAACTCAGGTCACGATCTCGCGGTCTGTGAGTTCGAGCCCCGCGTCGGGCTCTGGGCTGACGGCTCAGAGCCTGGAGCTGCTTCTGATTCTGGGTCTCCCTCTCTCTGACCCTCCCCCGTTCATGCTCTGTCTGTCTCTGTCTCAAAAATAAATAAGCGTTAAAAAAAATTAAAAAAAACAAAAACAAAAAAAACCCCTGAGAACTACCGATCTAGGAAGATGAAAATTTAAACAAAAATTAGCATGTGCACCCCAAGATCAAGAGTTGCATGCTCCACCAACTGAGCCAGCCAGGTGCCCCTAAGTCTTTTAAAATTTGTATATATCTGTGAAGTTTTTTGTTTTGTTTTGTTTTTAGGTAAAAACATCTGAAGAGTAATGAGATTTAATAAGGCGTTTTAACCTTTTTTGAGGAAGAATGCAAAATAATACATAAAGAATCTTGTGATTGTATTGTTTGTGCTAGTAAGCTTTTTATTTTAATTTTTTTTTCATTTTTGCATGATAGTGTTCTAGCAACAACAAAAGTCAAAATTAAAAAAACAAATTCTCTTATGATTACTTTTGACCAAGAAATATAACTTGTCACTTCTCCTTTCTCTTTTACTTCTTGTCCATATGTATTCCTTTTTTTACTCATAATTATTATTTTTTTAATGTAGTTGTTTAGGAGGTTGGTTTTAGAAAGGAATAACATATTTGGCTAAGAGGTAATGTCTGCTGTCTGCTGCTCATCAGTGAGTGAAATATTGGTCACTGTTAACAAGGATTGTAGTGTCAAGATAGAATGCAGTGTATGTCATGCTCATTCATATAGCAATCACCCAAAGTATTGTGTACAAGTTTTCTTTTCTTGAATTTGTATAAGAAACAGGCTTGAGATATTCCGGAGAAAAGCGGTTTTCAGAAGTATGAGAAAAGATTTACTTAATGGAAGTTTGGTTTCTGAAAATTAAGATTGAAAGGAAAATTGATTTAAAAAAATATTTGACAGACATGGATATAGATGTAGGGTTAATGGTAGCAGCCAATCAATCTTGAAACCTTAAATGTTCAGAGGCATTCATTCAGGCTTAGAAGGACACTTAAGCGAATTACTGATGTTGATAGATGGCATCAGTATAAAACTAACTTATTCCTCCTGTGATTTGGTGGAGGTTGCAAACATCTAGATTCCAAGGAAAAGAAACTAGTTTGTGTGTTTCCCTCTACTCAGAAGTTTGTAACAGAAAAAACATTCATACATATTCAAATGCTTTACTACCACTTTCAAACAAAAAGAATGCTATGTAGTATCATGGGTATCTAAGTAAATTAAATAAATCTTAACGTTCTTTATGAGAAAAATATTAATTCTCATAAACATATGCTGATTAGACTAATGGTGCTTATTCAAAATAAAGTTTTTCCAAAGTAACTGTGTCTTGTTTATGTGTAATGAATTAACTATATTATGATTTTATATCTAAACCATATCTGAAAGATAATTACACAGAAGCTTAAATTTTTAAGTCAGTTTTCTTGGAGTTACACCCTAAAGCTTGTAATGCATATATAATTATTGGTTACAAACATTCCAATTTGAATGTAATAATAATCCAGTGGTGCAGATACCATTTACTCGTGATGAAATTAAGAGTCAGATTGTTAAGTGGCTTCAAAGTTTTACATTTAGATGATGCCAGAAACAGGACAAAAATCCAGAGTGTTTGACTTTAATTTCTTGCATTTTCCAATATCATAGTATCTCTTGTATTACGTGATTAGTCAATTTTCCCTGTTTAAAACTTTAATTCAATTTTAATAACTTCATAATTGTCACTTTCAGTTTCCTAAAAGGAGATATGTTTATTGTTCATAATGAATTAGAAGATGGATGGATGTGGGTTACAAATCTAAGAACAGATGAACAGGGCCTTATTGTTGAAGACTTAGTGGAAGAGGTGGTAAGTTTTGTTCTTTTCTTCTCACTCTCAGAATTGTCAGTGTTTTGTACATTTTTGGAACTTGTCCAAAATCATGGAAATTAGTTGTGAAACATTTTTTTTTAATGAGAAACCTAATTCCTAAGTACAAGGAATTTTTCATTAAAATGTATTTACTGTAATAAATGTTATTTTTTGTAAAGACCATAATTAGGCTAGCATGTTTTAATCTTTAACTGCCAATTTTCAGAAAGTTTTTATGAGTTTCTAAGAATAAAGAACATTAACATTTGTGCTTATTTGTATCACTTTTTGTCGTCTTGGTGGTTTTTCTCTTAAGTGACATTATGTCAAACTGATCATGGAAATCTCATTCAAATAGTTGTCCATGTTTGCTTTCAAATTCTTCATCTCCCAAATACATGTATAACTTTCTAGTAACTTTGGAAAAGCTTAGTTATATTACACATACATTATCACATGTTTCTACATTATCAGTTTTTCCATTTTCATTGTCACCACATAATATAGTATTAGAAATCTTATCACTGTAAATAATTGTGCATTTCTTAATAGCAGGTCTGCATTCAAACAGTATTTGCATTTCAGAGATACTACTCAGTATCACTGAATCATATCCAAAATATTACAGTTTTGGAATTCACCCTTCCTTTTTGGATTTGGTTAGGGTGATGGAATGGTTTCCTTTTATCTTTCATAACCTTCAGAGCTACTGTTTTTAAAATATGTCATGAACCTGGTAATATTCTGAAACCTGTGCTTTGATTATTGTTGCAGGAAGACAGCAGGGGAGAATATTTGTTTTTGTTATTCTTTTGACTAATAGAACTTGATATGTAAAAGTAAAACATACTGACAAAAAGTGGAGGGAGGTTGAGGAAATGGTATGATAAATTCCATACACATAGTTACTTAATAGAGGAGCTGGCATTAGAACTTCTAATTCCTAGGTTACTATTTGGAATTTTACAGTAGGAAGGGATACTTATTCCATATAGGCCAGAAGTGTTCAAACTGAAGAATCTCACTGGTTTTACTTACGAAATTTCTTAGTTAAAATTTTTTATGTTGGATTTTTTTTTCTCCTTGCTATAACCCCCTTTCCCCCAATTTTCTGATTATTTGAAGGATTTATAGTATAGTTTAACTTTTCTTTAGCTCTTGAATTCTGGGTCAAATCCAACTAGGTAAACTTTAAGAAGAATAAGTGTAAGTTATCCAAGGAGTACAGAAAAAAAAAAAAAACAAAAACGCTCAATTTAAGATAAAGAGACATGACCTCATGTCAATAAAAGGAAAAAAATAAAAACAATTTAATAACTCAGTATGAACAAAAAATGTGATGTGGCTGCTAAAAAGGAATATAGTCATACTTTGAATTAATAGTGGAATAGTTTCAAGTTAGAATTATAAATAGGTTTCACACCAGTATGTATAATAAGTTTTCATAATGGTCTTCATTGGAGCATAGTGATTCCTTGTAGGTTAAAAAGCCATTTAGAGATTGTCTAGATTTCAGACATTACTTTGGTGGTTGGATTTAAGGATTTTCCCACCCTGAACTTCTGATTACTGTTCCCCAAGCACATTTATACTTTTATGCCTTAAATCTAGAATGTAAGCTCTGTGAGGATTTTTGTCTCTAATTCAGTGATGTATTCCCATAGCAGAATAGTGTCTCGTATTAGTAAACATTCAGCAAATGTTTGTTGAATGAATATCTCTTTGCCTATACTTTCTCCTCTTCCTTGACACTCTTGCCCTGCTACACCACTGACTTGTAAAATTTGATTCATTTTTATCAATTCAGCCCAGATGTTGCCCCTTTTTTCACAGAGGTTTTATGCCTATCTTAGTCTAAATTGTTTTCTCCTATGTTTTTATAGCACCTTGTTAATTCTGTATTTTACTACACTGTATAAAATTAATTTATGGTGTAAACCAGTTCTATAGAGATGAACTCCTTTTGGGCAATGATAATGTATTTTGTTTTTGTGGGGGTTTTTTTGTTTGTTTTTTAGCGTACTGCTTTGCATATAGTAGGCATTCAGTGAGTGTGTGGTTTTACTTTGGGTAGGTATTTGATGAGTGAGGAAAAATTGAGGGAAGTAAATCCATGGACAGATCGACTATTTTTCTACTCTTTCCTTCATTATTCAGTGAAGACTTGGTGCCAGATACCCAGTTTTGCTGGGTCCTAGAGGTACACCTCAAAAATATTCAGTGCAACCTATATGAACAGCATTGTGCTAGTGATTATGGTGGTGGTAGGTGTTAAAGAATAGTTAAGATGTTACGATGCATGTAGCCACTATACCGGAATGAATAAATAACACCAGTGTATCTTAAATAATAGGAATGCCAAATAGGTAAGGTTAAAAAGATGATAAAAGAAGGATGTCTTTTTGATTTAAAGTAAAAGTTTATATTTATGTTCTAGGGACTCATTGTTTCACTGAGGAGGTAGTATTTGAAGAAGATCCTACCTAGATAGTAGGAAACAGGTAGGAAACAGTGAGTGAAAAAGACATCCTAGGTTAAAAAGAATAAGCTAGGTGGTAGGAGAATGTGGATTAGCAAATAGGTAGTTATGTGTGACCATGGTATAGATAGCTTAAGAGAGTTGGTAGTATAAGACAGGAAATGTAGACCTGAGTTCTATGATAAAGGATTTTGGTTTTATAAAAGGAATTTTTAGGAAGTAGAGCAGTATTAAAGGTTTGGTTTTTACATTTTGTTTGTTTGTTTGTTTTTTGTTTGGTGTACCTTAGTGCAGGACAAAGTTGCAGTTGAAACTGAAGAATCCAGATTGGAATGGTGAGATGGTGGGGTGAGACAGGGCACAGAGGTAATTAAACTAGTTGGGCTTTGGTAACTATTGAAGAAAAGAGAGAACAAGGGCCTGGATTAGAGTAACCACAACAAGTAAGGGAGAGAGTCTTAGAAAGACATTTCTTGAACCGATATATCTTTTCTTGTATAAGTAAATATTAGGGACAGGGTAGAGATGTGTTTGAAGATATGATTTTTATTAACTTTAATGAAAATAGATGTAATAGTTAAAACTGTATAAAATACTGTCTTAATATCTTATCCTTTAGGGCCGGGAAGAAGATCCACATGAAGGCAAAATGTGAGTTTGTGTTAATTTTTAAAAGGAAAAAGAAACTATGTTGTAAACCTACTAATTGAAAAACTTAGGCCAAAATTTATTTTAAAAGAAAATTGCTACTTTGGGGGCTGACTTAAGAATGGTTTTTATTTGGCTCGAGAACTGGTATGTTAAAATTTTCTTTAGGATCTGTGGGTAGTTTTATTTTTAAATAACGATGGTGGCTTTTACTATATAGAACTCTTCTATCACCAAACTAAAGGCTTTTCTATAAACAACATTAATAACATCATGAATGTCATGATTCATAATATTTTTGTTTCCTTACTGATTTATTTATAGCATTTCTTGTTTTTGTAACCACATCTTTTGGGTATTTTATGTTTCAGTTTTTTTCAGTTTGTTTTGTGTGAGAGAGAGAGAACTTTTCAGCAAGATCATGACTCTTTACCGTATTTATTAAGATTCTACAAGGCCTTTTTTTTCATAATCTTTTCAGGCTGATTTTAGGTATCTTGTAAGGGCTAATTCAAAGACCAGGTATTACTGTACTTAATATTTGCCACAGTCATCTCTTGTATTTCAGAAGTTATTAGCTGTTAACAGTAACCTCCTATGGGAAATTTACTCTGATTTTGTTATTGTCCTTGGAGATCTATTTTAGTGTTTTGCTCATCCCTCATTTACTTTGCATAAAAATTTTCTTTTAAAGACGTTAACTCTTAATCCCAATTCTGTCTTACTCATGATTTTAATTAAGACTGTTCATCTTTTGATCTCTTTTCAGTGGAACACTTTTTTTCCTTACCATCCTGTCAGTGTTGATGAATGGAATTTAAAGGTTGCCTCTCAAGTGTTTGCTTATTCTCTTTTCTAACCATTAGAATACAAAAACAGTAAGCTGAATTCTCCACTTTCAGTAAACCTCGCTTAGTTCCTGATGCTTCCTTTAAGTAGAACATATGAAATGTTTTCTGACTCCATTTTCCTTGTTGTTTGTGTAGGTGCAAAATAGCCTCCATGAGTGAGATGGTACATTGTTGACTGTATTTGTGTGAAGTCTTCCCTCTACCTGTATCAAATTACAAATTCTAATTAGTGTTTGGGGGAGGCATACTGATAATGTAAGCAAATGGAATGGGTCAGGTATAAATATTCTTATTTTTCCCAAATTAAAATAATGCTGATCTTTCTTACTTTCCTTTTTTGATGAAGATTAAGGTACATGGAACTGGCTCCCTACAGTACAAACAACAGTGCAGAGTATGGTGATACATGGCAGTTAACATTCTCTCTTTGTATTAGAGAGTGGGAAGCCAAAAACTAGTAATGTTTCCCTGCAGTAAGTTGACTGCTGTAATTGATGTGTGCAAAAACGGGAGTCCAGTGTTGTGAGATCTTCGTGATTTTCAAGATACAGTTGAAATCTGTATTTTTATCCCTATTTAAAATAATACCATAGATATATTTTTAAAAGAAAAGGAAAAAAATGTTGGTCACATGCCACTAAATATTTAAAGCTTCATCCAGTTTTCTCACAGCATAAAGTATAAATCCCACTTTTGCTGGGAATGTTTTTTAGTTAGTACATCTCTGAACTTTGTAATTATCTACTCATTTGGTATTTAGTGTAAGCTAAATTGCGCTGTTGACTTATTTTATGTATTTCTCAGCTCCCTCTAATTTCTTAAGGTGGAAACTGGCAGAGAAGCAACCTCAGTAGCATCCATGAGTGCTCTTTCAGACTAAACAAATGTAACTTGAACTGTGTTTCTTTCTGGCTCCCTTTTAACAATGATATAGACATCAAGTCCTGATAATTTTGTTTTCTAAAATATTTCTTTTTTTTTTTTTTTTTTTGAACATTTATTATTGAGAGACAGAGAGAGACAGAGCATGAGCAGGGGACGGACTGAGGGACAGGGAGACAAAGAATCCAAAGCAGGCTCCAGGCTCTGAGCTGTCAGCACAGAGCCCGACACGGGGCTCAAACTCACAAACTGCGAGATCATGACCTGAGCTGAAGTCAGACGCTTAACCGACAGAGCCACCCAGGCGCCCCTAGAATATTTCTTGAATGTGTGTCTTCTTCTCAATCTTAAGCAACCATACTCTAGTTCAGGCCCTTTTCTTTATTTTTTTTTTTTTTAATTAAAAAAATTAATGGACGATAGATGACACACAGTGTTAACATTAGTTGCAGGTGTACAACAAAGTGATTGAACAATTCTGTACATGATGCCCTGCGCCCCCCAGGTGTAGCTACCATCTGTCACCATACATCATTATTACAGCATCCTTGACTATATTCATTATGGTATGCCTTTTGTTCCTGTGACTTACTCATTCCAAACTAGAGGCCTGTATCCCCCACTCCTCTTTATTCCTTTTGCCCATCCTCCACTCTGGCAACCATCAGTTGGTTCTCTGTATTTATAGGTCTGTTCTTCTCATTTCTTAACAGGACTTGATGTAGCAGTAACCTCCAAGTTGGTTTTCTTTGATGCTTTCAGTCTCTTTAAATCCTTTCTTCCAGTAGCAAGCATAATCTTCCTAAAACCCATATCTGACTGCATCACTTTTGCACTTAAAAGCATTACCTTATTCTCTGTCATCTTTACCTTAGCAGAGCCTGAAATGATCCTCTCATCTGACTATTGTGTCCTTTACTAGTCATATCTCTTTTATGTTTATATTCTACTCTCCAGCTTGTCGATCTTCAAATGTGTAAAACTGTTTTTCACCTTTGTCTAAGCTACTTTCTAGGTCAGAATACCACTGCATTATGTTTGGTTAATTTCTATTCTTACTTAATGACTTAACTCACTTATCACTTCCCAAGAAGTCTTCCCTTATCTTCTCCCTCACATGTTCCATAGAGATGGTGCCCTCCTCTTTTATTCCAAAAATGCCCTCTGTGCATTTCTATCACTGCACTTTATTATATTTTTGACATTGTTTTTGTAGTTATACAGTATTTGTGTCGCTTTTTCTTATTGGAAGGGAACTTGGTAAGAACAGGGACTCCTCTTTCTATCATTGGTGTAAACCATGTGTTTGAAATATGTACATTTTACATATAGGTAATAAATGTCTGAATGAGGAAACTCAGATCTACTTCACAAAATCATTATTGCCGATTTGTTCTCTAAACCCCATTTGGTGCTCCTCACTTTGAATTCCCTTGTTTTTCTTTATTCTTGCTATAAAAATATAGGAATAGCCTTTGAGGGTATCTACTCATCTCTCCCCCAGAATATAAAAACCCTGTTCTAGCATTTATAGGAAATGGCCATTTAGATTATACTTGAATGCAGTATGGACCCTTACTACCTTTTAAGGAAGCCTGGATTGCTCCAGTTGTTGTGTACTTGCTGTATGGTATTCATAATTTGCATTGAGTTAATGAGTTAATGGTGGGAATAATGTTAAAGAGGGAATTTAAAAGTTTAACATTTCATTCATGTGAAAAGGTAAATATGCAGTTATATTTTGATAAGTAATAGTATGGGTAATTTAAAACAATGTTAACAGCTTCTAAATCTGTAACACTGGGCTTTAGAGCACTTACATGTTTTAGACTTGTAGTATTTTTATTTTCCAGCTTTTTTTGGGTATATATCTTTTTTATTGAAATAACACTATACTTATTCATATATATAATTAGCATGCTCAGAAGTAATTTTTAATGTGCCTTTCCAGTATGTATTAAATACAGCACAGTGTTCTGAACACATTCATTCAGTGAAACAACACTGAATTTATTAACATACATAATATACAATGAGCTTTTTTTTATGTAGAGAAATTTCTAATTTTTATTAAGAAATTTTTAATTGGAGTATAATTAAATCCAATGGTAAATTTGTTTCAGGTATACAATATAAATAATTATTGAACGGTTCTATATATTACTCAGTGTTCATTGGGATAAGTGTAATTTTAATCCCCCCTATCTGTTTCCCCCATCCCCATGCCTTCCTCCCTCTGGCAACCACCAGTTTGTTCTTTGTATTTAAGAGTGAAGAGTGTTTTTTGTTTATCTTTGTTTGTTCATTTTGTTTCTTAAATTCCAGACATGAGTTGAATCGTATAGTATTTGTCTTTCTCCGTCTGACTTCCATCCATGTTGATACAGATGGCAAAAATCTCTTTCTTTTTTATGGCTAATATTCCATTGTATGTATATACCACATTTTTATCCATTCATCTATCCTTGGGCACTTGGGTTGCTTCCATATTTTGGCTACTGTAAATTACATGACATTAACCATAGGAGTGGATATACTGTCTTCTTTGGAAAGATGTCTACTCAGGTTCTCTGCCCTCCCCACCCCCCCTGCTTTTTTTTTTTTTTTTTTTTTTTTTAAATTGAGAAACAGAGAGAGAATGAGACTGAGAGTATGAGCAGGGGAGGGGCAGAGAGAGAGGGAAAGAGAGACTCTTAAGCTGGGCATGGAGCCTGACTCAGGGCTCCATCTCATGACCCTGAGATCATGACTTGAGCCAAAATTGAGAGTCCGTTCCTTAGCCGACTGAAGCATCCAGGTGCCTCTCTGCCCATTTTTTTAATTGAAATATTTATTTTTCTAGAGTTGAGGTTTAGAAGTTGTTTATATATTTTGGATATTAACCCCTTATCAGATACATCATTTGCAAATTCCGTAGGTTTTCATTGTGCAGAAACTTTTAATTTTGATGTAGTCTCAATAGTTTACTTTTGTTTTTGCTTCCTTTGCCTGAGGAGACCTATCTAGAAAAATATTTCTATGGCTGATGTCAAAGAAATTACTGCCTGTGTTTTCTTTAAGGAGGTTTATGTTTTCAGGTCCCCCTTTATGTCTCTAATCCATTTGGAGTTCATTTTTGTGTATGGTATAAGAGAGTAACCCAGTTTTCATTCTTTTGCATGTACGTGTCCAGTTTTTTCAACACCATTTATTGAAGAGACTGTTTTTCTCCCCCAGCATATATTGTTGACTCCTTTGCCCTAGATTAATTGACCACATAATTGTGAGTTAATTTCTGGGCTCTCTTTTCTGTTCCATCGATCTATTGGGTCTGGGGTTTTTTTTTTGTTTGTTTGTTTTTTGTGTACTGTTTTTTGCCAGTACCATACTGTTTTGATTACTACAGCTTTGTAGTATATCTTTATATCTGGGATGTGATACCTCCAGTTTTGTTCTTCTTTTTCAAGATGGCTTTGGCTCTTGGGGGTCTTTTGTGGTTCCATGCAAATTTTAAGATTATTTGTTATAGTTTTGTGAAAAATGCTATTGGTATTTTGATATGGATTGCCTTGGATCTATAGTTTGCTTTGGATAGTATGGACATTTTAACAGTGTTCTTCCAAGTCATGAGTATGGAATATCTTTCCATTTGTTTGTGTCATCTTCAGTTTATCAGTGTTTTATAGTTTTTAGGGTACAGGTCTTTCATTTCCTTTAAGTTTATTCCTAAGTATTTTATTATTTCAGGTGCAGTTGTAAATGGGATTTTCTTTTTTTTTTTTTTTAATATGAAATTTATTGTCAAATTGGTTTCCATACATCACCCAGTGCTCATTCCAACATATGCCCTCCTCAGTGCCCATCACCCACTTTCTCCTCCCTTCCATCCCCCCATCAACCCTCAGTTTATTCTCAGTTTTTAAGAGTCGCTTATGGTTTGCCTCCCTCCCTCTCTTTTTCCCCCCTTCCCCTCCCCCATGGTCTTCTGTTAAGTTTCTCAGGATCCGCATAAGAGTGAAAACATATGGTATCTTTCTCTGTATGACTTGTTTCACTTAGCATCACACTCTCCAGTTCCATCCACATTGTTACAAAAGGCCATATTTTGTTCTTTCTCCTTGCCAAGTAGTATTCCATTGTATATATAAACCACAATTTCTTTATCCATTCATCAGTTGATGGACATTTAGGCTCTTTCCATCATTTGGCTATTGTTGAAAGTGCTGCTGTAAACATTGGGGTACAAGTGCCCCTATGCATCAGTACTCCTATATCCCTTGGGTAAATTCCTAGCAGTGCTATTGCTGGGTCATAGGGTAGATCTATTTTTAATTTTTTGAGGAATCTCCACACTGTTTTCCAGAGCAGCTTCACCATTTTGCAGGGTTATTCGTATACAGTATCATGTCATCTGCAAACAGTGAAAGTTTTAATTCTTCTTTACCTGTTTGATGCCTTTTACTTCTTTTTCTTGTCTGATTGCTTCAACTAAGACTTACAGTAGTCTGTCGAATTAAATTGGTGAGAGAGGACGTTGTCTTGTTCCCAAATTTAAGGGAAAAGCTCTTAGTTTTTCATCATTAAGTATGATGTTACCTGTGGGTTTTTCATATATGGCCTTTGTTATGTTGAAGTATGTTCCCTCTTAAACCTAGTTTGTTGAGAGTTTTTATCAAGAATGGATGTTGTACTCTGTGAAATGCTTTTTTCTGCATTTGTTGAGATGATCATATGGTTTTTATCATTTCTTTTGTTAATGTGATGTATCACGTTGATGGATTTGCAAATATTGAACCACACTTGCATCCCTGGAATAAATCCTGCTTGATTGTGGTGAATCATTTTTTTTTAATGTGTTGAATTCGGTTTGCTAGTATTTTGTTGAGGATTTTTACATCTGTTATTCAGATTTTTTTTTTTTTTTTTTGTAGTGTCTTCGTCTGGTTTTGGTATCAGAGTAATTAATGTTGGTCTTGAAGAATGAATTTGGAAGTTTTTCTTCCTCTTCTATTTTTTGCAATAGTTTGAGAACAATAGGTATTACATTTTCTTTAAATGTTTGGTAGATAGATGGCACTTGTGAAAGTCATCTGTGAAGTCATCTGGTCCTGGACTTTTGTTTTTTGGGAATTTTTGCTTATTGAGTTTATCTCATTGCTATTAACCAGTCTATTCAAATTTTCTGTTTCTTCATGATTCAGTTTTGGAATAATATTTGTTTCCAGGAGTTTATTCATTTCTTCTAGATTGTCCAGTTTATTTTACAGTGTTTTGTATTTATGTGATGTTGGTTGTTACTTCTCATCCTTCATTTCTGATTATATTTCCTTCAGTTCTCTTTTTCTCCTTTATGAGTCTTTCTAAAGGTTTAATATAATTTGCATATATTTTCTAAGAACCAGCTCTTGGTTTCATTGATCTTTTTCTGTTGCTTGTTTGTTTTGTTTTTGTTTCTGTTTCTTTTATTTCTACTCGAATCTTTATTATTTCCTTCTTTATTTTGACTTTGGGCCTTGTTCTTCTTTGCTAGCTCCTTTAGGTGTTAGGGTTAGATGGTTTATTTGAGATTTTTCTTATTTCTTGAAGTAGGCCTGTATTGTTATAAAGTTCCCTCTTAGAACATTTTTTGCTGCATCCCAAAGATTTTGGACTGTTTTGATTTTCATTTATCTCATGTATTTTTTGATTTCCTCTTTGATTTCTTGGTTGACCCATTCATTGTTCAGTGTAGCATGTTATTTAGTCTATATGTATTTATGTTCTTTGGAGATTTTTTTCTCATGATTGATTTCTAGTTTCATAACATTGTGGAAAGAAAAGATGCATGATATGATTTCAGTCTTTTTGCATTTCATTCTTTTTGAATGTCTTGAATTTTTTTTGTGGGCTAATGTGATTTACCCTGGGAAGTGTTATGCAATGTCCTTCCTGTATATATCTGTTAGGTCCATCCAGTCTAATGTCCAATGTGTCATTCAAAACCACTCTTTTCTTGTTGGTTTTCTGTCTGGATGATCTATCCACTGATATAAGTGGGATGTTTAAGTCTTCTACTGTTACTGTATTACTGTCAGTTTCTTCCTTTATGTCTTAATAGAGTTAATAGCACTATGTATTTAGGTGCCTCCATGTTGGGTCCATAGATATTTATGAGTGTTATATCCTCTCATTGGATCATTCCTTTTATTATTTTATTATGTCCTTCTTTGTCTCTTGTTCACAGTCTTTGTTTTAAAAGTCTATTTTGTCTGATAAAAGTATTGCTACCCCAGCTTTCTTTTCACTTCCATTTGCCTGGTAAATGTTTTTCATCCCTTCACTTTCAATCTGCATGTGTCTTTAGGTCTGAAATGAGTCTCTTGTAGGCAGCATTTAGATGGTTCTTGATTTTTTTTGTTTTAGTCTTCTAGTATTTTTACTTTCCAATTTGTTTTTTAAGCTACTGTCAAAAATAATAGTAGATTCTAAGAATTAATGACAAAGTAATAGAGGTATGATCTAGGGTTGTCAGCTTGGCATTAACAGGTGCTAATCAACAAGATAGATAATAGATCTTCAGGTAAATGAAAGGAGATTTTAAGAAATTTAATTACTAATAATTAATTTTTAAAACCAGATGTGTCATTTTAGTTTAAGGTAAAATTTAAATACTTTAGTTATATGCAGTGGATCTTGCCTATAATGCCATTTATAATAATTTCTAAATGCTTATTTTAAGTACACAGAAACTAAAATACTCTAGCCATCTAATTTGTTATGCTGTCAGCTCAAACAGAATTAGGAATGCTAAGACATTCTTTTACTTCAGTTCTTGATGCTGGTATCCAGTCTTTGTCATGGCTCAGTCTTATTTTCTGACTTTAAGGAAAGTATTAACCAGTCAGGTCTATTTTCTTTCAAGAGAGAACCTATCACCTATTGTAGTGGAAGTTCGTTTTGAGAGTAATGTGAGGAAAAGTCACTGAGTATTTTTTTTTCTGGATAAATCTAGTGGGCTCTACCTGTACCATCCCTCCTAATACAAAGAAAAGAGAACACTAGCTATGATGTAAGCATATAACAGTTTGTCATTATCAGAATTAAAATCATTGCTGTTTTTGTATTGTTAACTAATAAGGAAATTATAGTTCATACTAGTCCCTGATTTTTCTATATTTTGTTGAAAGTATGTGTGTTTAACAAAGTGTAGTAACATAAATGTAGAAGGAATAAGATAATTTGATCAGTTGTATTTGTATTTATTTCATTATTGCACCTTGAATTAAACTTGTGTTTAATTTTGATTGTATAACAGCAAAAAGGACTTTAGATTCACATATTTAATTTGTTCTCCTTTTAAGATGGTTCCATGGGAAAATTTCCAAACAAGAAGCTTATAACTTATTAATGACAGGTAATTGTATATTCACTTGCCTTTTCTAATATCTTTATTAAAAAAGTAAAAGAGAAAACCAACAATTTATCATCTGTTTTGCCTTTAGCACTAATTTGATATTTATACGTACTGTAATTTCTTGCCCACCACAGAGAAACTAGTGTACTTCTTATCTGGTGTTTTTTAGTTGAATACATATATGCAGTATAAAATTCAGTGACATGTGTTTCTTTCTGTCTGAGTTCCCAATTTCTTCACTAGAAGCAGCACCAGATGAGAGGTTTTTTTCTGTATTTTTGTAAGTTTTCAGTGTCTGCATGTATCTCCCTTCCTCACTTCTGCATGCACCCCTAAACATACCCCCTCCACACACATTCACAGGAATGTGCAACACACTTTTTTCATGTTAGAATATATTTTGGGTGATCATTGCATATCTGCTTATATAAGTTTTCATTATTCTTTTGAATGGCCATAAGCTTCTGTTAGATAATTATGGTTTTTATATATCTATAGAGGAATATTGTGTAGTTTTTATTTTTTTGCTCTAGCAGATGTTCTTGCATTTATCTTTGTGTACTTGTGGAATTACAGAACTGTGCCTTATTTAAAATATATTAATTTCAACCTTTCCTAAAACTCTGGTTATAGAGGTATGTAAAGTAAAAATTGACTTATATTGTGGGTTTATCATTTAAATTAGAAACAATCCTGTCATCATTTATCCTAACATTTAATACTGAATTAATTTAACTACAAAATATCTCTTGAGTAAACCACACTTTATAAGGATTTGAGACCAGTTTAAGCCATAATCTACAGTTGAGAAATATTAGTTCTTTAAAAACAACCAGTGTTTGATAGTTTTTGTATATGGTGATTATTAAAGGTGTTATCTGAATTATTGTTTTGAATTACAGGAATTGGAGTTTAATATAATTAATTCTTGGCTCTTTTGAAAGAGTCAAGACAGTTTCAGAGGTGTTTGATTTTCTTGTGAGGATGTAGGTTAAGCAGGTTAAAAATAAACATGATGATGCTGCATGGTAGTAATAGACACCAGACCCTCAACCAACATGACATGCTATCAGCCTTGAGAGTGGAACCAAAATATTTATTTTAATGAATTTACTGAATTTTGAATATAAGTTTATATTTTTGAACTTGCACCATCAAGGACTTGAAGCACTCATTCTTGTTTTAGGCATTTCAGCTTGAAAAGGAGCTAAACTTAATTTCTATACGTTACTTTTTATTTCCTTTGGGTCATGTGTTCTTTTAAGAATCTGGTGATATTTTCCCCTGAAAAGTGCACCTAAGCACTTGCATGCATAATTTTGGATGAATTCCTATTCTTTGTATTGAACATGAAATTACTTGGTAGTAAGTGTCTTGGCTAGATGATTGGAGCTGTCGATAATTTACATGAAAATTACATCTCATATTCTAAGTGTTCATTGTGTTTTCCTAAAAGCAATCAAGTTCTGATGTTTCCTGTTTGATTAGTACTTAAGACAAAGAGAAAACTAAGCATTTTAGTTTTAAGAGTCATTGCCTATCAAAGATATCAAAAAGACTTCCCTAAAATTAGTGAGAAAATCTTAAAATATGATAATTTATTTTTATGTGACTTTTCAGGTTCTTACCTATTAAATGAAATGTAGTGTACATGTACTGATTTTGATGAGGTGTACACATATTTCATTTTTAATCAACCTTTATAAGCTTTGGCACTATTTTATTACAGTTGTTACTTTTTTTTTAAATGTTTGTTTATTTTGGAGAGAATGAGTGGGGCAGGGGCAGAGAGAGGAAGAGAAAGAATCCCAAGGGGGCTCTGCACTGTCAACAGAGTGTGATGTGGGGCTTGATCTCAAGACTGTGAGATTGTGACCTGAGCTGAAATCAAGAGTCAGACACTTAACTAACTGAGCCACCTAGGTGCCCCTATAGTTAGTACTTTTTCATGTTTAATCAGAAGCATTGATTAAATAGAGTATTCCTAAACAAAATTTACTGTTTGTAATTTATTGACTATTCTTACTAAGAGGATTTACAGACAGTATGTGGCCATTTTACCCCATATTCTCTGCCCATGGTTAGATTATTCTTTCCAAGTTATGACAGGTATAGACATTATTAACTAGAAATCACTGCTGTAGACTTCTGTATTTTTATGTGTTACAGAAATGCAACATCATGGGCGGTTGTGACTCATAAACTAGAAAATACAAAAATGTGTTAAAATAGTCTTTATTATAAAGCAAGTTCCTGGTGAAAGTTTATGACTTTTGAATGTACTTTATAATTAGGATACTTAACATTTTTTTTTCTTTTTTATTTGATAATTAGGAAATAAAACTAACAGCTTCATTTTTACAGTTGGCCAAGTCTGCAGTTTTCTTGTGAGGCCTTCAGACAATACTCCTGGTGATTATTCACTTTACTTTCGGACCAATGAAAATATTCAGCGATTTAAAATATGTCCAACACCAAACAATCAGTTTATGATGGGAGGCCGATATTATAATAGGTAAGTTGTGAGAGATTTTAGTTATCTTTTACTTTTGGCAAAAATAGTTGAAATTTTAATAATGTAGTATATCGGATTCAAAATTGCATAAAAGTTTCTTCTTAAAATTTAAAATTATAAGGCCTTCATTATAATTTAGTAGTAGTCATGTCCAAGAATTCTTTAGACAGGGTCAAACATGAATATAAGTTAATAATTGATAATTTGTTTTCTTCTAAGATAATTTATGTTGTTGATTATGCACAAACTGTTTACAGAAAATTTGCTAAGTCCTTATATTGTCTGTAGGATAGCAAAACATCTGTTCTAAGAAAAAGAAAATATTTTACATTCTCTTATCAGTGAGACATTTTAATAGGAAAAAAGGTTCTTAAAGAGTAAACAGAGACTTGTTACAAATGTTAGTCATGTAATTGGTTTGTTCTCAAGTTGGTATTTCTTTGTTGTAATTATTGGATCCTACTTGTCGTTTTTAAAATTCTAAGTAAACTTGTTGCTTATCCCAAAATTCAGAATGAACTTTAGCCACTTGATCAGAAAAATAAGTTAATAGAGAAACTGTATGATAGAATCTTAGCTTTTTAAATTTTTTTTTTGTATATTAGAAAGTAATCTTTCATTCCCCCCGCCCCCGAATGTAAAGAATTTCCTATACTGATAACTCTAGAGTGGCATTATCTTCCTCTTGGAAGCTTTCGTAAACTAAAATGGTGCCATTTGCCTAGGTTACTCCCTTAATACCACAGCAATATTTTCCATTCTATTTAGAATTTCTCTTAATTCCAGCTTGACCTCTGAGTGTATAGGGATTCAGTAGGTGGTTCATCTTAGAAAACAATACAAACAAAAAACAAGTAGAACTTGCTTGCCTAGGAGGCCAGTGGACAGTGATAAGATATCAAATGGAAGATGTGAGTCTAGTAATTGGGATCCTTTTGCACACTTCTTATAGAAAAGCTGCTTGAGTGGCTTCTGTATTATAGTTCAATCTAGATACCCTCACTGAAAATCCACCTAGCTGCACTTTGAGCTCTATATAAAGGTCAGTTAATTTTTCCCATTGTCCAGTTTTCTAGGGATTTGGAATATATAAAACTCTAAGCTGAAAACATATTCTTAACTAAATTGATAAATGTCTGTCTGGAGACTAATTTTAAAGATAAAATAATTTACATAGATATATTTTCAGGGAAGTTTGTTTACTGACTCAAACTTTGTTATTATGCACATTCTGCAAAGATGAAAATTCTTCCTGCATAATGGAGGATGTCTTTTTTATTGATAAAGAACTGAATGAAATAGGAAGAAAGAAGTATTTGAAGTATATTTCTTTCTAAATTATTACAAAATTATTAGTCTGCTTGCAAAATGATGAGTCAAGGGGCGCCTGGGTGGCTCAGTCAGTTAAGCCTCCGACTTTGGCTCAGGTCATGATCTCGCAGTTTGTGAGTATGAGCCCCGCGTCGGGCTCTGTGCTGACAGCTCAGAGCCTGGAGCCTGCTTCAGATCCTGTGTCTCCCTCTCTCTGCCCCTCCCCCACTTGTACCTTGTCTTTCTCTCAAAAATAAACATTAAAAAAAAGACTTTCATAAAAAAAAAAAAAAAAAGCAAAATGATGGCTCAAAATTTTTTAAGTAGATACTAATTTAGTGGTTGTGATCATTCCCCCAAATTTTCTTTTTAGTTTTATTTATTTGATAAAGTTCAGGAGTATTGTTGTTTCTAGTATTAATGTTAAAAAGTTTTTTTTAACGAAAGCTAGAATTATGTAAATCTGATGCCTGAAAAAATGCAGTTTTACAGTTATTTTGGGAATAGATATTTCAGCATGGAAATATATTCCATTTCAACATTAGTGTCAGTAATAAAGTAACTCTTGGAAGATACACGTTTGTGGGACACCTGGCTTGAGACTCAGTTGGAAGAATATGCGATTCTTTAAAATTTTTTTTTTTAATGTTTATTTATTTTTGACAGAGACAGAGCATGAGCAGGGGAGGGGCAGAGAGGGAGGGAGACACAGAATCTGAAGCAAGCTCCAGGCTGTAAGCTGTCAGCACAGAGCCTGACACGGGGCTTGAACTCACAGACCGTGAGATCATGACCTGAGCCAAAGTCGGATGCTCAACCGACTGAGCCACCCAGGTGCCCCACAGAGTATGTGATTCTTGATCTCAGGGTTGTTGAGTTCAAGCGCCACATTGGGTATAGATTACTAAAAAAAAAAAAAAAATCTATATATCTATATCTATATATCTATATATCTATATCTATATAGATATATAGATATATAGATATATAGATATATATAAACAACAAAAAAAGATACAACTTGGTGATTAGCAATGATTATTTAGATATGTAAATATAAAATGGGAATATCCATTAAATTTGTGTAACAGAGACATACTCTACTGTCTTCTCCCCATTAATTCTACATTAGCTTTTTGATAAAGAGATAACACTTAAGTCTGTTTCATTTAGAAACTGCTTTGTTGAAATATAACCTTAACAATCCTATATTAAAACTTTTAGAAAAGCGGGAGAGTCATTTAACAGCAAATAAACTTCAGCAAACATTTATTAACTAATTTTCTTTGTGAAATGTATTGTACAGCTCCTGTGCATATTCATTAAAGAGAAAAGTCTATGAAGTACAGGTCTATGAGAAAAGATGGTAGGCTGACTGATGAGTTCTGAGATGTAAACATGGACATAGGAGAGTCAGTGGAAAGAGGGTAGTTGAGATGGTGATGAGAAGGAAGAGGGAGGTAGGATTTTGGTCAGACCTTAAAGATTACTAATATTTATCTAGGGGTTCAAGAAGAGAGAGAGACACATTTATTAATTTATTTATTAAGTAAATTACTAAAATGCAAGTATAAGACATAGTAGTATCTCTAGAAACTCACATTTATTTTACAAATCACCTTATAGTGAACATGTTTTAGTTTTCTGAGATGTAAATCTGTCTGATTTCATGTCTAAAACCTTTATGGAATGTCTAGGAAATTGTGGTTTGTTGTGTCTCCCTTGATTGTTGTTTTAGGTATATCTGGGAAGAATATGAACTAAAGTAATTTAAAGAAATCTTGAAAATCCAACTCATTGGTAAAAACATATCTGGTTGTCACACACTTTTAAATTTGTTCTTGGGCAGTCTAAAGTGTACTCCATAGCAGTGTCTTGTTCTTTGAGCTCATGGACAAGAATTGTATAGTGACACTGACATGATCCACAGGATCAACTGCATTTTACACTTAGAAACCTTTTAATATTTGCTATTTCTCATAAATTTGATGCTTTTTGCTTCGAACCACATCGTCATCTCTGTAACGGTATCTGTCTTCACATGTATTCTTTTCTGATTTTCTTTTTCTTTTAACATTTTTGGATTTGTATGTGGTATTACATATTTTCTTTAAAAGCTTGTAACCATCCTTGTCTTTTTAATGTTAATACATTTTTATGTGTCTCATTTTGCACCTCTCTCTTCGTTGTATAAAATGCTGCGTCTGGGGCGCCTGGGTGGCTTGGTCTGTTAAGCGTCTGACTCCGGCTCAGGTCATGATCTCACAGTCTGTGAGTTCGAGCCCCACGTCGGGCTCTGTGCTGACAGCTCAGAGCCTGGAGCCTGTTTCAGATTCTGTGTCTCCCTCTCTCTCTGCCCCTCCCCTGTTCATGCTCTGTCTCTCTCTGTCTCAAAAATAAATAAATGTTAAAATGCTGCGTCTGGTATTTAGTTCATATACACTCATAATTGTTTTTTTATTAATCTTTTCAAGTCTTCTATTTTGCTGTTTTTAACATTATATGTGGTTTAAATTAATTTTGTAGTATAGCAAAGTTATTTTATCTTTGGAGATCTATATATGTATATATACATGTGTATCTTTTTGTGTGTGTGTGTGTGTGTGTGTGTGTGTGTGTGTACACATATGTCTCTAAAGATAAAATGTATCTTCCAATTCTGTTAGTAGGGAAAACTGTGGAAAAAATCAAGCGGAAGGTTAAACAAGATCTGTTTTGAGAAATGTTTGCTAGCTGTCCCCAAAGTACCCATTCCTCCAGTATATTAAAGAATAGTTTAAAAGTGTAGGATTTAAGTATTTAGGCCTACTGATTATACAGAACACTTCTATATTGAAAAAACTCATTATACCATGCTAAAATCTGTGTTAAAATACATTATATAATGTCATTTTATTTTCAGCTTTATTGGTAAAATTTCCCAAATAGTAGGAATATTTTGTAGCATTGTTTATAAAAATTATGAGTAAGCCTTTCCTGTTGGAGCAATAATCCCACATGTAAAATCAGCTCCTAGTCTTTTGTTTGTTTCTGCTTTTACCTGCTGTGAATATGTTTTTTGATCTAAGTTCATCTGATTGTTATAAAAGCAGAATGTAAGTGTTCTGAGTATAAAAATTCTTAAAATTTACTTGAAGTCAGTACTTTATCAGTTTTCTCAATTGCTCTTTTAAAAGTAATGCTCTTTTAAAAAAATGGTAGACTTTTATTCTTTCCTAACTTGTAGTGACTTCTTGAGTATATGTATGCAACATTGGAATCTCTGATTCAGGTTTTTCTGACCTGTATACCAATTCTTGATTTTCTAAAATAATGTGACTATTATAATCATATTTACTATTAATGTATTTGGGTTATATGCTTGGGAAAAACGCAAATGGATAATCCTTGCTAATAGGGTTTTTGTGTATTTTCAAGATTTGTATTTTTTATAAGACAGATTATGTCAATATTAGTTATTTTTATTTTTAACAGCATTGGGGACATCATAGATCACTATCGAAAAGAACAAATTGTTGAAGGGTATTATCTTAAGGAACCTGTACCAATGCAGGTCAGTGTTGTTTTTCTTTTTGCAATAATAAGCATTTTATTTTAAAATGCATTTTTGGTAGTATGTTTTATGCACACATTCACGCATTTAAAATTGGATAAAATTTAAAACTGCCATTATTCTGATTGTTTCAGAAAGTAAATTGTAAGAGAATCACTTGGTTTTTATTTATGTTGGTTCTAGCCTTGGTGCCTTTTTGAGAATAGAAGGAGTGCTGGGGCAGAAGCCAAGTGTCAGTGGGTCAAGGAGTGAGTTTGTTGGAGGCAAAAGTGGAGGCAGCAAAGATAAATCACAGCTGGGCTTACCTAGGTGAGCTTGGTAAATAAAATAAAAATGATGTCTAGAAGAAGATACAGGGCTAAGAGAGGTTTAAACTTTTTATTTCATTGTTTATTTGCCTATAGGCTTACGGGGAGAGAGTTTCGAGCACATGTGTATACTCTGGGTAGAGCCACTAGTAAAGAGGAGAGTGGGTGAGATGTACTGGCAGTACCTGATGTACAAGGTCTTAGGGAAGGCAAGAGTGGTTCACATCCTCCACATAAGAAGAAAGATTGGTACTGAACAAGAGGGCCTGTTGAATATTAGCTGCTTAGTGCATAGGGTGATTGCTTAGTCTGTTTATTTCTTACACTTCCTAGAGAGTGTTGGGGAAAGCTTGTGGCAGAGGTTAGGAACAGGTATTTTGAAAGAGTGATTAAGAATATTCCTATATGGAAAATGGAGGCACTGATGCTTTAAGGATATAAAGAAGGATTGTAAGAATTTTCAGTTACCCAAATAAACTTCCACAGTATTTGGTTGTGTCTCTAGCTTCTCAATTTTCCCTCCTCCTAACACGTTAGTTTCAGATGGCTGTACCTGCTAGTCATTACAGTTGCTGAGATGCGGTCATTATCTGATGCTTAATATTAATTCAAGAATCATCATCATCTTGTCACACTTAATATAGCTTCATTCCTCGTAGAATGCATGGTCCACGAGAGCAGGGATGTTGGGTTGTAGTCCCAGTGCCTAGAATAGTACCTGGCATGAGGTATTCAATCATTGTTACTGAATGAATGACTATGTGCTCCCCAGTTGGAAGAGCACTCGCTTCACCCCCTCTGTATTATCACTGATGTCTCTTAATCTCATTGTGCTTGCTGCTGTCTTCATGTCAGCCCCTTCCTATAGGCCTGTGTAAACACTTCTAGTTGAAGATCCATCTCAAGTTTCACTTCCTTCTTGACACCTGCCTAATTACTGCAGTCAGCACTGATGTCCTGCTTTCTATGGCAGTTCTGGCAGACATGGGCTGTTCACTGCACTTAACGAACATTAACACTAACTTTTTTTGTTTATTTTAAATAACATAGTATGGTACATGTTTTCTAGAAGCACTGCTCAAGGTCTTTTTTATTAGGGGTCAGAGGTGTCTTTACCTGCAGATGACAGATTCTGCCACTGCATCCCATTGCTATGTCCTGAATTCTGATTCACATTGGATGTTAGATTAATGATGGCTTTAATTTGTTTTAGAGGTCTACAGATTTTATTGTGTTGGCCTACAGATTAAGTCAGACTTTTCCCATCTTGAAATTGTGCTTAGGATTTATTGAATTTTTTTAGAAAAAATTACTTTTTAGAATAAAAAAGCAATACATTTGGCATCTAGTCAAACATCTAGACATGTAGACATCAAATAAATTTAGAATAAATTTGACATCTAGTAAATGTTTGTACCTAAGTTATAAGGTTGTTTTAAGAAATTACTTCATGTAAACAGTCTGCCTCACGCTTGAGTTGCTGTTTAATTACTGAACAAACCCCAAATTGTTGTCCTTTGCAAAAGTGCCAATTAATGCATCGGATACTTCAGAAACCAGTGCTAATTACAAGGCGGTTTGATTACTACATAACAATGATTAAATGCTATTTGAAGTCTATTTTGGGGGGCCTGGAGTAAAAGTAGGTTACTGTAGAAGTTTGGGAATCTTGATACTTAACTATGCTTCCCAGCAGGATTCTATAAGAGAACAGAAAGGGGAGTAATCTTTTATTATTGAAAAACTGATTAGCTCCCTCTCACTAAGGGGACTCTGCATACCCTCACCCAGAGTAAGATGCTGGAACAGAAAGAGTAGAATCCTAGCTAAGTCTGCTTACTTTGTGGAGCTAACACTTCTCAAGACAGACACTAGAAGAGAAGGAGCCTTTTGAGAGAATGCAGCCCACAAGAAAATAGCCAACATTTTTTAAGCACTATGTTTTAGACACCGTTCTTAAATGTATTAATTTAATTTTTTCAACAACTTGATGACGTTGCTACCGTAAGACAGGGAAATTCAGACTGGAGAAGATAAGTAAATTATTTAGGGCGTCAAGTTATTCTTGACTCTTCTTTCTCTCCTATGCTTTGTATCCATACTGTCAGGAACACCATGCTGCCTCTGCCTTCCAAATAAATCTAGAACATGACCACCATCAGAATCTGACTTTCATCTCCCTGTTTCCACTTTCACCCCTTAACACTGAATAATTGTCAGAGGGATCCACTTAAATTGTGAGTCAAATCATTTCACTCTTCTCTTTAATATTTGCATATGTTCTACATTTCATTCAGAGTGAAAGCTAAAGTCCTTACTGTGGCCTGGCAGACTCTTAGATGGTCTGCCTTTGGTTCTCTGAGCCTGTCTCTTTCTGCCATCCTTCTCTCTCACTTGTGTTTGTTTACTCATGCTGGCTTCTCTGCTATTTTTTAGAATATGCCACACTCTTTCATGTATTAGGATCTTTACTTCAGCTGTTTACTCTGCCCACAAATGTTTTTTTAATCAAATATCCACTTGCCTCATTCTCTTATTTCTTTCAGGTTTTGCTCAGAAGTTAGCTTCACAGTGAGACTTGCCTACACACCTTATTTAATACTGCTACTCGCCCTTACCATGTAAAGCACTTAACAAAAGCACTTAACATTTATTAACTTATGCTTTATTTGTTATGTTTATTATCTTTCCTCATTAGAATATAAGTTCTCTGAGGATAAGGATCTTTGGTTTGTTCACTGATGTATCTCAAAAACTAGAGCAGTACCTGGCACTCCACACACATTTATTGAATTAAATGTGATGGAGCATTTAAGACTTCTCCAGAAGTGTGTAGAGAGTAGGCCCTGAAGCTTTCCCTCTTGTCATCTAGTGTTTTATTGGAACTGGGAAAGTGAATTTGTGTTCTTGGTCATAGTGTCATCTAATTTATTAGAATCCTTTGGGAATTGTAAATTAGTATATCAGTCCCTGCCATAATACAATTTAGAAAAAACCTATAGAGATTGTCTGGAAGTCATATGTTTAAATCTTAATATTAGTTATACATCGTAAATAATTGACTACAACTATGCCCCGTTCCATAGCCAATACTAAATATTATCATTATTGAAATAAAAGACTGATAAGTACAAATCTATATAACCAGGAACGTAGTCATTACTCTTTATCATCTGGGTCCAATGTATCCTTTTAAATTTTTAATTCTGAAGTCATTTTATGAATAATTCTTAGAAGTAGGAATAAAGGTATAGTCCAAAAACAGTTACTAGAAAATTCATTAAGAATTTAAACATAGCAAACTCGAATATTTTTCTGAATTTCCTTGGTTATAAAGGCTTACATACTTGAAATAGGCAGCTAACTTAACTTACTGTCACGCGTGGACCTGGATATTTCCATCTTGTAAATCCTAATTCCAGATTTCATCTCTTATCAATTAGAGATGCAGTACATCGCTAATCAACTCTTGCCTATAATTACTCTGATTCTTCTTCCCACACTTTCACGGTCAGAATCTGATACTGATTCCAGATGTAGATATCTCTCTATGGGTTTTAGTTTGTGATTCTTGCTGGTTTGTCATGTACTTGAATGATCAAATGGAATATACTTTAAAAACTTTCGGATGGCTTATAGTTTTGTTGGTAGAATACAGTGTTCTCGACTCCATAAAGGTAAAATATTTTCCTGTTTAGATTTATAAACATCAATTACAATGATAAATATGGTGAGTTTAAAAAATTCTACAGTTACCTTTGGTTACAAAGTACCTTTTGTGTGCTTAAAATTACCTTAAGTAAATCTTGGTGCACAAACATAAACATTTAAAAAGCCCTTATTTCTTAAGATCAAAATAGAGCAATCTAGATTCTTGTCACAAAATATTGCATGATGACATCCTTCCTACTAAATGATTGACTAGATAAAAACATCGTATTTCCTTTTTTTCTCTTAGAAATGTATGATTTACTCAGTGCTTCTTGAGTTTGATAAAGTTCACCGAGGATACTATCATCTTCTCAAAAATCAATTTTATCATCACAGTAGATTCCAAAGTGCTGCTGCCTCTTGGCATTCATCTTAATCTTTCAATAATTGTCAGACATCTTCTCATGTCAGGTTTTCCTCTTTGCTAATATGAGCAGAATATTAGGAGTTCTGGGCCATGTTCAGTGTAAGCTAATATAAAGATAACTTAGATGGTCTTACATACTTTTTTGAAAGATGCTGCAACACTTGGCAGCACAGTCAAAAGACAACAACAAAGGGTGAGGCAACAGAGATGATTGATTTCACTCTTGCATCATCCTCTAAGCCAAACGGTTGGCAAACTGTTTTGTAAAGGGCCAGATTATAAATATTTTAGGTTTTGCGGGCCACTCAGTCTCCATCTCAACTGCTGAACTATGCCTTTGTAGTGTGAAAGCAGCCACAGACAAAACATAAAGGAATGAGCGTGGCTATGTTTTGATAAAACTGCATGTCCAGAAACAGGCAGTGGGTTGGATTTGGCACAGGGGCCATGGTTTGCCAACCCCTACTCTTTAGCATACTTGGGAGTTAATTGCTGAATAATGATGAAATGGTTCATAAGATGATGAGATAGCAGAATGTTTCAAGATATGGGAAGAATAAGATTTGTGAAAATCTCATATCTTAGATTTCTAAAAAGATCATATGGACCCATAAGGTCTCTTAGAAAAAAAGTCATAAAATCTTAAGCCTAGCAAATATTAAGAAGTGCTCAACAAAGAAACTAAAAACTGAAATTGAGTCCAGTGGATCCCAGTGGTAATACTGATGATTGATTTATTTTGGAAAGATCATTTTAAAGACACTCTTTATATTCTTCCTGACATCAGAATTAATTTTGTTATTTGGGAGGATTTAGCAGTTAAGACACATGCATGCATTCCTGTAAGTCCAAAGAGTTATGTAAAACCATGAAATAAAAGTTACAACGTTATGGGAAAGTGACGTTAGGGGTATAACACTCAAAAACCTCATCAGTAACACATACAGATGAGAACGTAATAAAATGTAACATAGTTTTTGTATGTGCTAAATGGTTCCAAGATATTTACTACAATAAATATGGCACTTTACCTTGAAAAAGACATGAGGTTTACTTGCGTAAGAGGCCATCAGAAGGGTTGTGAATATTGTAAAGTGGTAGGAGAACTATTTGAAATCAGATGGCGTAATATCAGGTGTGGATAGATGGGTAAGGCATATAGCGCTTGGCGAACTGAGAGGGCTGTTAGTACTTGAGGTGTGTTTCGTATACTCCCGTGCATCTCACTTCAGCTGTGTGCAGTTTTCTGCATTCGCCTAGTGATTCTCGCAGATGTAACGGGATCAGCAACCATGAATTTGGTTCTGCTTAAATTGGTTCCTAACTTAGCAGTTCTGTTGGGACAAAGTCATGTTTTCAAAACAGTGTTATTTGCTGTAACACAACAAAACTGTATTTTTGAAAATTTCTTTGAAAAGCAAAGGATCTCTGAATATAGGTGTTAGTGTTATTTGAAATTTTAGCATTAAAACCTTTTGTAAATGTCTAGATAGACAAGCAGCATGGCTTTTAATTAGTTATCAAGTAGGTTTTGCTTAATTTCCATCAAGAATTCATGAAATAATTTTTAATATTTTTAAAAATTCAGGATCAAGAACAAGTACTCAGTGATACAGTAGATGGCAAGGAAATCTATAATACGATTCGTCGAAAAACAAAGGATGCCTTTTATAAAAATATTGTTAAAAAAGGTTATCTTCTGAAAAAGGGTAAGTGTTAACTTTAAGACTAAAGATTAAATTTCAGTATTTTACCATTAATATTTAGTAGAAACATTGTAAATATTGGGCATAAAAATTCCCATTGAGATTTGTATTTAATAAGTTGTTTTGACATGAATTATTATTTAGTAATTGACCATTGTTTAAAGCTTTTATGTAAGGATCCTTCAAAATGTAGAGTTTAGGTGTATTACGTCAACATGCCCCAGCAGAGTTTCATGAAACAGGCTTCCATATTTCCAAGTATATCTTTTAAATCTTAAAGTCAGTTCCAGTGCAAGGTGTTGGATTCTTTGCCCCCTCTCCACCCCATACTTCATTATTATTTTTCTTTTTTAAGAGAAACTTTTTTGATACTTGTCACACTCATTGTTTCCCTTTTTAAAAATTTTAAGTTTATTTAGTTATTTTGAGAGAGAGACAGAGCATAGGCACATGAGCTGGGGAGGGCAGAGAGAATCCCAAGCAGAGCCTGTCATGGGGCTCAAACTCATGACCCATGAGATCGTGATATGAGCAGAAATCAAGAGTCAGATGCTTAACCGACTGAGCCACCCACCTAAGTGCCCCAAACACATTGACTGTTTTGATGTTTCTGTTTTATAGATTTGCCTCAATTTGACATAAAGAAATGTCACAGGGTTGGCTGTTAGGGGGTGTGGTAGAAGAGTTTTTTTTTCTTACGACTAGAAAAAAATTACACCTAAGCAAGAGTTTTAAAGATTTTATCTTAATGAAATCTCCAGAGATGTAGTTCAGGTAATTTTGTCATTTACAAGGCATTTTTCTACAGATAAATTGAGGCATTTTTTCATTTTATAAGGATTGGTGTGTTATTGAAGCTTTGGAATAAAAATGGAAACATGATTTTTATATTTAGCAATAATGATTTTTATGACTTAATATATATATCACTTAATAGTTTATTATTTGGCTAACGGGAAGCATTTTTTTTTTTAACAGGCAAAGGAAAACGGTGGAAAAATTTATATTTTATCTTAGAGGGCAGTGATGCCCAACTTATTTATTTTGAAAGTGAAAAACGAGCTACAAAACCAAAAGGATTAATAGATCTCAGTGTATGTTCTGTCTATGTTGTTCATGATAGTCTCTTTGGCAGGTAAGAAATTGGTTTCCTATTTCTTTTTAGAATTGTTTTAATAATAAAACAGGTGGATGTGTTCAGATCATTTTTCAAAACCTAGCCAACTGATTCTGTGAGTCCTAAAATCATCTTAAAATGTCAGATATACTTTGTAGGGTAATTTCTGTCTTCCTTATTTATTTTAGACTAACCTGTGCATGAAATTCTACTCTTGTATTACATAGAAATCTTTGGAATGACACTTCCTTTAGTAAAACATAACCTGCATAAGGCATGTTTCCTCCCTGCCCCATCACCAGTCTTTTGAGTGACTGACTTTGAGTCTTGTCCTCTTCCCTATTGTATCACATTCCCTCTGAACTCACTGCATCTGATAGTCCTAAATACACTCAGTTGTACTATTAGCTTGATAGGCCTGTTCCTAAAAAATGTGATATTAAGGAACAATTTTAATATAAAAATAATTGCTTCCTAGGAAACAGGAGAGTACTTCAGATTTGGAGTTGAAACATTTTTTTTTTACATTAATTTCAGAGCTTTTCAAAAAATAAATATAAATGTATAAGCTAAAGGTGTATCCTGGACATAAGGCAAATCCAGCTCTTGATTACGTCTAGTTTTTTGATTAGGAACCCTGGCCTTTCTTTACCTTTCCCCATCAGTATTACTAATAATCCATTCTGGAGCCTTTTTAGATACATGTATCATTTTCATTACTTACTGTTACTAACACAAAGCCGTTAAAACAAATGGTTTTTACAACTTTTTTCTGCTGGAGGATGGCATTTCTAGTAAGCAAGTCTAGTTTTATCCTATTTAAGTTGAGAAAAGTTCATGTAGAGCATATGGCTTTGTCATTTCTTCTTTCCAAACTGGGTTTAGGAATAGTGTTATTGTGTAATTTTAATTATAGACAAATTAATAATTAAAAATTTAGTCATTTTTTTAAAATGGTCAAGGTTTAAGAAATGCTGACTCGAACAGATAGTTTATCTTTACAACAGGGCTTTTTGGAGCCTTAGCCCAAGTGTTTCTGTTGTGAATCAGTCACTAACAGGGAAGTATAATATGAAGTATTTTCATGAATCCTTTGGACTTTGATAACTCCTCCCACTTTTTTTTTAATTCCTAATATTTCATAAAAACAGCTATTGCAAAAAAAACAAACAATAATCTTTTGGGGAAGATAGGGTTTTCCAAGATTCCCCCCCCCCCCCCCCAGTATGGAATCTTGGCCTTCAGGTGTGGTTAGATCAGACTTCTGGCTCTTTTTCTGTTGAGCTTTCCCCTCTGCTTGCCTTTGTGTGTGCTGAATTCTTTGTCACAAAACATGGTAGCATAGTGGCATATGGTACCCAGACAAAGGAAAAGTAAGCATTCCCTCCAGTAATGATTGAAAATCCTGAGAATGCTCTACTGAGCCACCTCTCAATCAGTCTGGAGTGGGATTACCTTCATAAACAGAGGCCATCGGGTGCCCAAGTCCTGTTGCTGAAGATGATCACATCCAAATAGTGAGGCTGCTATGTATTCTCTGTGGGAGAGGGAAACACATGTTGGGGAGACAGTCACACTATTCACTACCAGTCACTGTTCCCTAATAGTGCTGTGAATAGTTCCCAGAGGGAAGAGATTTTGAGGACAAGCTTATTGAAATAAGTAATATGAAATAGCTGGCTCTTAAGCCGAATCTTAGAAGATGGGTATAAATTCATTTAGACAGTTAGATCAGAGCTTCCCAACTAGCGTGCTGCAAATTGGTTGAGATATTGGTGGTTGTAAAATGTTACCGTAATAAAAATATTAAATGTTTTGTATCTCAAAATCTATACAACTTGAAATTATGACTTCTTTTATAAACTGTTTTAACTTACTATTTTATTTTGGCAAAAGAACTGGCACATAACACTTGTGGACCAAAAAGCTCTCTGCAGTGGCACACACTTGGATACTTTCCTCTGAGTTTTTTCTTAAATCACCCATTTACTCTGAATGTTATTTTATTCGTTTTTTTCTTAATTTTTTTAACATTTATTCATTTTTGAGACAGACAGAGCATGAGGTGGGGAGGGGCAGAGAGAGAGAGAGGAGGAGACAGAATCTGAAGCAGGCTCCAGAATCTGAACTGTTAGCACAGAGCCTGACGCGGGCTCTCGAACTCACGGACTGCGAGATCATGACCTGAGCCAAAGTCGGACGCTTAACTGACTGAGCCACCCAGGCGCCCCTTATTTTATTTGTTTTTTTGTTGTTGATCATCATTGAAGTTACTTTTTGTGTCAGTGGTAAGACTTAGTTTCATTTTGTATTTTACATTTACACTTTTTTTCTGTTAACACAGAAGTTAACCTTGCATTTACTGTAAAATATATAAGGGAGTTTTAAAAAAAATAACGAGATTTTTTTTCATTGTTCTTTATGATTGGCTTTAATGTATAGACAGTTATTTTCCCACCATAAAGGGCATTTTGGTGATTACAGCTGGAAAGTCATTAAATTCACAAGATAAAAACAGTAGCCTTAATTTTAAAAAATGCAGCCTATTAATTAGGCCTCTTAAGAAATGTATTGGGGTCAGAGGCGCCTGGGTGGCTCATTTGGTTAAGTGTCCAACTCATTTCTCATTTTCAGCTCAGGTCATGATCTCACAGTTCATGAGTTCCAGCCCCACATCAGGCTTTGTGCTGACAGCACGGAGCCTACTTGGGATTCTCTCTCTCTCTCTCTCTCTCTCTCTCTCTCTGCCCCTCCTCCACTTGTGTGCATGCTGTCTCTCTCTCTCTCTCTCTCTCTCTCTCTCTCTCTCTCTCTCTCAAATAAACTTTAAAAAATGTATTGGGATAACTAAAGCCAATACAGCTTCTCATCCTCAGCCTAAATATTTTGCATTTACTACTAAATAAAAGCTTTCCCCCCCTCTATTTCCCCTCCCAATCCCCTCCCCTCCATAGATCTGTTCCTATGGTAACATTTTATTTGGGAAGTTTTCTGGGAACTCTTGCAATTAATAGCTAAAGCTAAAGCCAGAATGCTTCACACAGAGTTGGAGTATTTGCTTGTTGAATCAGTGTGCATGGAAATTGGCAGTTTTATGTTTGAAGCCAAAAAGCAAAAGAACTAGAAGAGATACCATTTTCAAATAGTATTTGATTGTGTTCAGATAGTATTATCAGTAAATGCATTGGTGGGTGTATCAAATGATAGAGGCTGTATACAGATCCAGAGGTGACATTTTCACTACACACTGATGAATCTGCAAACATTAGAGAAATACTTGGAAGTACATTGTTGGCTACTCAAAGGATTACCAAAGAAATTGCTGAGGATAAAGTATATAAAACAGTAAATTATATCTTCTGCAAGAAGATCTTGCAGAAATAGTATTTAAGTTTATGATCAGTGATGAAATTTCATGATAGGAACATTTAAAGATTTTTACATCAAAAACTCATTCTGGAAAATAAGCAATACAGAGAGGCTCTCATAGTAAAAGTCTGTCTTTGGACCTGAATTCCACGCTAAATATTATAAAATGGAGTCATATAAAATCCAAGCTGCTTCAGCTGCACATGTTTTCAGCTTTATGGGAGGAAAGAGGATCAGAATACCACTCTGCTGTTTGAGACCAGAGTCCGTAAGTCATCCAGAAGAAGAGTTTTACTGAAGTGTTATGATCTATAAGAAAAATCTTCTTGGTGAATGATTCCCACTTTACAGATTAGTTGAAGAATGGATAAACTTCCTCAAAATTAGAAGTAGAACACAAAAGTATATTAATATGTTCTGATAGGTTATGGATTCAAAGCAGAAATACAACTTTGGAAAAATGAGGTTAAAAATGACTCCCTATTGATATGTATAATTTCAGTAATAATCTTAAAGAATTATTAAGACAAAGCTACATCTGTGTAAATTTGGGGAAAAGCTGTACCATTATTTTGACGTACTTTCTATGAACAGGCGCAAGTGGACTGAAAACCAGTTTACAGTATCAAAAAGAAAGGTTAACATTACACTTGCCAATTAAAGGAATGGCTGCTAGAGTTAAGGAAAGACTGTATCTTTTTTTTTTTTTTTTTAATGTTTATTTTTGAGACAGAGAGAGACAGAGCGTGAACAGGGGAGGGTCAGAGAGAGGGAGACACAGAATCTGAAACAGGCTCCACGCTCTGAGCTGTCAGCACAGAGCCGACGCGGGGCTGGAACTCACTAACCTCGAGACCGTGACCTGAGCCGAACTCGGCCGCTCAACCGACTGAGCCACCCAGGCGCCCCAAGACTGTATCTTTTAATGCAATTTAAAGAGACTGAATTATTCCTGTTATGGTTAATATTAAGAAAGGAGTTTCAGGTTGTAGAAGAGCAGTAAATACACATTTTCCATTTGCTGCAAGATCACACAGCTTGCTTCTTGTACAAAGTTTCTTGGCAAAGGTGGCTTTTAAGAATTTGAAGATGTTGTATTTAATGAGACCAAGTCTAAACGTGGTATGAAAAAGTTACGTTCATGGGAACTTAGGTACGTCTTTTATTTTAAAGAACTGAGTTTTTTTTTAAATTTTTTTTTAATGTTTGTTTATTTTTGAGAGACAGAGATAGAACATGAGCAGGGGAGGGGCAGAGAGAGAGAGGGAGACACAGAATCTGAAGCAGGCTCCAGGCTCCGAGCCGTCAGCACAGAACCCTACACGGGGCTTGAACTCAGGAACTGTGAGATCATGACCTGAGCCGATGTCGGACACTTAACCGACTGAGCCACCCAGGCGCCCCTCAGTTTTTTCAAAGTATGCCAGCTTACCATCATCAACTTTATTTTGGGGGGACTTACTGTGAAATAGTTGGGTAGCACCAAGAAAGAATGGATGCCAAGAAAAACAGCATCAGCAATATCAAGGAAATGAACAGACACTTCTACCAGATAGTAGGACTAGTGAAAAAGAGGTTGATACCAGATTTTGTATCCTGGAATGCAAATCTGATAGTACAAAAGGGGAAATTGTGGATGAATGCAGCACTTTTTTTCTTTAAAATACATGGCTGACACTGAACGTTTCTTGCTCTGGGTATGGCTAGAAGCCTGTACACTGACCTGTGGCTTGTGCGTGGAATGGAATGTGAAAGTTAACGACAGCCCCTGTAGTAGAGGTGAACCGTGCATGTTTTCCTAAACTGCTTTAGCTGCACAGCTATGTGGTTTTTCCAGATCATTTTCAATATTAAGAGGTCTCTAAGCATTCTATTTCTTTATATTAAACTTCTCACTTTTAAATGGTTTTACTTTAAATATAATCATTCCAGCAGGACAAGTTGAAAAACATTTCAGTGACTGAGTTATTGTAGTGAATATTTATGTGGGAATGTTTTATACTTTTTATCTTTTCATAGGCTTAATCTTTCTTTGTGGCAGTATTTACTGTTTATCTTCATTTAGGAACAATGCTTTTACTGGATATTAAATTTTAAGTTGACATTTTTTTCAGTATTTTAAAGATATTTTTCTGCCTTCCAGCATTTTCTTCTGTTTCTGATTCTGATTGTCTCTTAGAAATAATCGATCTTTTTTTTTTTTCTCTTTGAGGTGTACTATATTTTATCTTTTTCTGGTTGCTTTGAGCTTTTTCTTTAGATTTTTAGTAGCTAAACAATGTAATGTGCCTCCGGTAATTAAAAAACAAACACTTTACCCTAATGTTAGCAGAGCTTCTTCAGTTTGACACTGATGTCTTTTGCCAGTTTCAGAAAATTCTTGGTTATAATCTCTTTAAACAGTTCTTCCACCACATTCTTGTGCATCTGCTCTGTGTGATCCATGTTACATCTTTACGTCCCATGTGTCTATGACATAGTTTTCCACGTTTTTCATATTATTTTCCTTTATGTGCCTCAGGCTGGGTATTCTTACTTGACTTTCAATTCACTAATCTGTTCTTCTGTAATTGAATGCATTTCTTGAGGTCTTAATTTTATTAATTACATTTTTGAATTTAGAATTTCCATTTGATTCTTTTATGGATGTAGTTATCTGGCAAAATTGTCTATTTTGTTACCTGTTTTCTTATACCTTTTTATTACAGCTATTTGAAAGTTGTATCAAACAGCATCTGGATTATATGTAGGTCTTTCCACTTTGGTTTTTTTTTTTGTTTTGTTTTTTGGGTTTTTTTGTTTGTTTTTTGGCTTTTCAGTCATTTGATCATGATTCCTGGGATGTCTACTTATGTTTGACTAAATGGTGGACAATTCTGTATGAAAAACTGTGGAAGCTATGGATAATGTTATTGCCTCCAGAAAGGATTGTTCTTCTGCCAGAGGAGTCCCCTCAGGGATCAATTGGAGGTATAATGGATGTATTAGTGAAGGCCGTTCTATTCCTGGATTACCCTTATTCTCAAGGCATGGCCCTTGTACGCGTCTTATCTCAAAGCCTTTTCTTTTAAAGGCCCCAAAGTCATTTGTCTCCTAGCAATATGAAACTGTTCAATGTGCTGGTTTGGCTTTTGAGCCTCTCAGATGCGGCTTTCTGCTTAGCGTTTCAGCTTCTTGCCCTACACAGTTAGAAACTGGCACCACCTTGAAAGGAAAAGCTGTGGAGAAAGGCAGGCTCATCTCACTGTGATCTTGGCCTCTTAAGTCTTAGCTGCTTTCGTTGTTCTCTAGTGATTTCAAACGTTGTTTTTTGTTTCTAATTTATGAAGCCGGCAAGGTCAGACTGATTCAAGATGCTTTCGGATCCTGAAGTTTCTAATTGGTATTTTCTATTCTTTTATAGCCTTCTCAAAACATGAAAGGATGGTTTTTATCTTTAATAAATGTGTAAGCTTGTACTTGGGGTATTTTGCTATGGCCTCCTAACATTAAAAGATATAATCTTTGGTGAAGGCAACTAAAAATAACATTTATTGAGTTTCAAACACATGAAGGTCCTTAAAAAACATTTTATGATCATTTTCAAGTCTAGTTGGAAAGCCAGTCCATCTTCAAAAAAGATACAAAGTACTATCTAATGTACTTCCCTGTCAAATGAATTCTAGTAATGGTGTGTGCTATTGGAGGACAAGAACTAACATATACTGTGTATCGCCATTGGGTTACTTAATCATCAGAACAAGCATATGTGTGAGCAGATGATGTTTCCATTTTAACAAATGAGGATAGATGGTCAGTTGTAAAAAAAAACTTTTTTAAATACATAAAAATAGATTTTAAAAAATTACCCACAATCCATTGAGAGATAACCATTAAGAACATTTTTGGTCTAAGAACATATCTAGTCTTTCCAGCACATCTAAATGTATATTATATATCATTCTGAAGTGGTGAATTTAGTAACATTTTGCTTTAAAAAATATTTAGATGGACAATTCTAGCATAAAACTTTTTGAAACTTTGAAGGATCCATAAAATTTCAGCGGTGCGGACAAAAAGTTGTCTAAAATAAATGCAGCTGGCATTTTTTTTTTTTTTTGTTTCCCCCAGGAATGATCTGGTACATTGGAGTAGTTCTCAAAATTAAGAATTATGTTAATTGTTAGACATTATATAATTATATGTTCTGATTTTTTTTTAAGTTGGTGTGTTTTAATGCTTTTTATTAAGCTTCCTAATAACTTTTCTGTTTGTATTTTAAAGGCCAAACTGTTTTCAGATAGTGGTTCAGCACTTTAGTGAAGAACATTACATTTTTTACTTTGCAGGAGAAACTCCAGAACAAGCAGAGGTAAGTTCATTGTTTTTTTCAACTACTGCAAGCTTTTATTTAGCTCATGTTTTCTTTTGAACTAGAATAGAAAACTATTACATTTATGATAAAGACATAAAAAGGAATACTGAAATCATCTTTTTATTTCAAGGGATGAGAACTTTGATGTGTACAATTTTTTTATAAAGAAATGCACAAAACTGCAGTGAAGGGCTATTAGGAATGAAAACCTCATTTTAAATTGACCTTTTTAAATACTCTGTGATGTTGAGTCCAGCTGAAAATGCTCATTTAAAATCCTCTCTGCAGAAAGGTTATAGATATTCTCAGTACAACTGAAAGGTAAGCCAGTTAGTTTTGCTAACAGGCACTGTTATTCTTCACTAGTCCATTCCTAAAGATAGAAGTTCAGTCATCAAAAAGAAAAGTATTTTAGGAATTTTCTATTTTCTCCTACTCTGCATGTAATGTCTACTTTCAGCACTGGGCATTGATCCATATGCAATGCCCTTCTTAAAACTTTTATTAAATTTTAAGCCGTGTTGTGAAGACACTTTGATTTCTTTGAGCCATAATGTTTCAGGGGCGTTTACTGGTATTTTGTACAAATATGGTGATATTTGTTCTGCTTATAGTCTATGGAAGGAATCAGAAGGTGGTTAAGAGGTCAAAGAAAACAACTTTGCTGTAAATAGAAGATAACTTGCCAACTCTAGATATGAGGCAGAAGCTCTTTAAACTGGATCCGGGCATGTGTGCCTGATTTGTAAATTATGAAACTATCTCAGACTCTAGAATAAACTTGATGAATGAGCCATATTATGTTTTATGGCTCATAATTGAATGTCATGTTTCAAATCTTTCCAAAATATTTCAAATAAATATTAACATATAGCACAGAAAAAAAGCTTGTTTTGTGGGTACTATTCCTAATATTTAGATGCAAAAAGTAGAGTTCAAATCATTTCGGTAACTTAGATATATATTTTCTTAATGCTAGAAATTGACTTAGCAAAGAAATTTAAACTTCATTATCCAGCCTTCCAATTATTTCACTATGATCCCTCTTTCTAAATAAAAATGTGTTATTATACTCCATGGCATTTCAGTATAAATAGAACATCTTCTTTTTGTACTTATATATACACTTTTCATCTTCTTTATTTCTGTATACCACTTAAAGTCCAAAAATACTACTGGTATTTCCAGTTTCTGTTACTTTGGTGGCCTGTGGGATCTGTGGTTACTCTTCTATTTCTGAAGCTATGGTAATTGATTTGGTCTTAATTTGTTCTATAAAGATGTTCTGTAAATATTCACAGAGTTCAGACTGATTGAAATAGCCAACAAGCTAGAGAGAAAACTGAATAAAGCAGTAGTACAGGACTTTGTGGAAATATGTAAGCCAACGTGAAGCATTTAGACTTATTTTTGATAAACCTAAGATGATTCTCTCCTTTCTCCAGACCACTAGATAAACATTTAAAAATAAATGGCTTCAATTTAATTGGAATATTAGCCTGAAAATTTTCTTTAATGTTCCATTTGAAAAGCTTATTAATAACCCAGATCCCCTTACACGTTTCTACCTATATCCTGGTCTAAGGTAAGATTAGAGTACCCGTCATCAGACCAGTCAAAACACGGTCAATTGGTTTGGTACTCAGCCCTCCTTTCACAAAACATGACTGCTTAATGACCATATATAATTTTAGCTTGGGACTAATTAATGGTCACTCGTGGTGTACTTAACATTAATTTAGGGATTCTACAGAAATACAGTTTTAAGAATTATTATAATAGTTTTGGTCATTGTTTTAACTTTATGGGGCCACAAATGTATTAAAGTGCAACATACTGTTCAGTGTAGAAATGGCAGTCTGGAATAGGAAATAACTCTTGAATTTGAAAAAAAAAATGATCAGAAACTGAATAAAGTATAGTATATTTCTTTGAAATGCTGTCATTTTTTTTGTAGGATTGGATGAAAGGTCTGCAGGCATTCTGCAGTTTACGGAAAAGTAGTCCAGGGACATCTAATAAACGCCTGCGTCAGGTGAAACTTAATTTTCTTTGATTTGAGGTTGTCACATTTTGCTTTGTTACTTTGCTCTTCATTTTTATTTCTAGCTGAACTGTTTTGGGCAACATTACAAACACTTTTGAATTCTGAAGAGAAGTTTGTCTTTCCAGGAGTTTTAAAACCATGCTTCTGCTTGCTTCAGTAGCAAGAGAAATAGTTATTTATGAAAGAGAATATTCTTTATATACCTAAGTGGGTACTTAGTCCATAATGCCATCTTTTGAATACATACCAAGGATTTTATTTCTTCTACTTAAAATAACAGTACCAAACCAACAACAACAAAAACCATTCTGTTGGGCACTTTCATTATTTTTTTCCTCAAAAAATTATTTTGGCCTGCTTTAAAAAGGTAGCACTAAAGGTATTTTTTTGAAAATAATCATCTGACTTTAAGCATTAATCCCAGTAAACTTTTCAGTTTTTCACTTTATAGTAATTGCTTTTGAAACCTATTACATAACTAGTACCCTGTCTTATTTGAACCTTAACATGTCATACGTGATCATTTTATAGAGTTAAGCTGGGCTTTCTCTTTCTTCCTAGGTTATGTAAAATCAACTCTATACCCTCCATATCTTTTTTTTTAATAGCTATCCCTAGATAGTTGGAAAAAGTTAAGTAATTTTAACATTTTGGAGTTATGAGGAACATTTAGTAGAGTATTTATTTATGGAAATTTCTAGTAATCTTTGTGAATTTAATATATTGCTTTATTTCAAGTGAATAAATGGTTAATATTTAGATGACTGTAAGTTATAGTTCCTGTAATCAAAAGTCTAATAACCCTTTCTCCAAGGACATTTAATTATACACATAATTGTTATGTGTTCTCAAATCATAATTTAACATTTTGTAAGCTCTAAAAAATCAGACTAAGTTTTTGCATATTGTGTCTTGTGTGAAACTTTATAGCTATAAAGTTACCATTTTTATCTCTTGAGCCCTTTTGCAGGTACTCTGCTGGAACTTTTACACATATTATTGCTAATCCTTACAACAACTTGCAGTGTAGACTTGATCCTAATGTTATTGTAGAGGAGGTGAGGCCACCTTGTCCAATGCCACACAAGTAGTGTATGGCCAGAGGGAAAGAGGGCCTGGTATTAGAAAGCAAATGGTCTAGGTTTTGGCCAAAACTGACAAATAACTTAGTTTCTTTGGATTTGTATATTTTTCTGTAAAACGAGAAGGCATAATCAGTGTATTAAAAATATTTTCTGGGGGCGCCTTGGTGGCTCGGTCGGTTAAATGTCTAGCAGTTGGTTTTGGCTCAGGTCATGATCTCATGGTTGGTGGGTTCGAGCCCCACATCGAATCCTGTCTCCCCTCTCTCCTTGCCCCTCCCCCTGTCACACTCTCTCTTAAAAAAAAAAAATTAAAAAATAGTTTCTAGCTGTAGAGGTTTATAGAAATAAATCTTCCAAATGAACTTTATTTTAACTTAGAGGATTTTGATTTGGGTGGTGACAATTGTTTACTTACGTTAATAAAAAATCCTCTTTGTTTCATTTTCTCTGAACCACTGTTTTTTAGTAAAAACGATGCATTTCATTAAATTACTGCAAGAATATAATTGGAGGATTAACTTGTAAAATAAAACTGCACTTTTTGTGAGAAGAATTATTTCAAATGCTTGAATGTTGTATTTTATATATCACACAGGAGGAAAATGTAATTACAGGTCATTTTCTAAAGAAAGGAGAAAAATAAGTTACTTTTGGTTGGTTGGTTGTTATTTTATACTAATTGCTTTTGAAGCCTAATGCATAAGTCTTAAAATCTGGGGTAATAACTTTTGTGTTTCCTTTAGGTCAGCAGTCTTGTTTTACACATTGAAGAAGCCCATAAACTCCCCGTAAAACATTTTACAAATCCATATTGTAACATCTACCTGAACAGTGTCCAGGTAGCAAAAACTCATGCAAGGGAAGGGCAAAACCCAGTATGGTCAGAAGAGTTTGTCTTTGAGTAAGTCTTATTTTAGTATTACATTAAATCATTTTCTTTTATCCTGTTGCATTTTCTTTCGTGGTCCCTTCCCTTCCTCCCCCCATCATCTCTGTATCTCAATGGTCAGAACAAGGTACCAGTCCAGGCGTTTTAATAGTACATACTTTTTTTTTTTTTTTTTTCCTGCTGTATATGGTCACTTTTGATTAGTGAAGTGCTGTGTCCTTGGTTTTTCACCTAGTTACTAATGTGAATTAGCGTTACTGACAAGTATAAAATCATTTACTAACACACACACAGAAAATGTTTACAAGGGTTTCCAGGATTTACTTGAGGTTAAAGATAGTAGGAATGATTTGCTTGTCTGCATTCCTGTCTTATAGATAATAACATGTTTTGTATCCATTTTTAAATCCAGCATGTTCAAACTGTTTAGTAGCAGATATAAAGAACTTATTTGATACTAGAAATAAAAGAATTAGATAGTTTGATGCCAGGATGTTTTGTTAATTCTTTTTCTTTTTGCTCCTTTAGTGATCTTCCTCCTGACATTAACAGATTTGAAATAACTCTTAGTAACAAAACAAAGAAAAGCAAAGATCCTGATATCTGTAAGTTGATACAGAAATTTCTTACTGAAGTAAAACACGTCATACTTTTTAAATTTATATGAAATGTAGTCTAAAACAGAGATTTACAAAAGAGCAAATGGCATAATTTAATAACATAGTTTCTTTTTGTACTTCTAAAAAGCTTTGATTGTTGAGAAAACGTTTAAGAAAAAAAAGGCCAAAATCGCTAAATTGTACCTACTGTAAATTTAAGTCCTTGTTACTAAACTCTGTATCATCTCTCTCATCTTCCTCTCCCCAGTAGATGGGAAGAACGAGAGGACAGTGAGAGCGGCCCTCTTTCTGTGGTGCTTCCACTATCCCTTCTTTCTACTGTTTAGGTTTTTCCTCTTTCCATATAGTTTGATGTAAGTGAATAAAAGCACTCTATTAATTTTTTTTCTTTAAATTAGTCTACTATTTATTCATTTCTGATGAACCTTCTCAGTGCTTGTTCTTGGTAGCACACCTTTGCCCAGCCTCTGCTGAAGCAGGTGGCAGTGGGATTTAACAGTTCACACCACACTGAATTAGGCTAATACCTTCTTAAAAGTCAGGCGTAGGGAAAGAAATGATAGGCATTAACAGATCAAAGCCTGAATTTTTCTCTGTAAAAGTTATTGTGTAATTTCTGTACTATTTAAATGGTTAACATTTTTTTAGTGGTTTCCCATTACTTCAAACATAAAATCCAAACCCCTGGTAAACAGAGAAGAAAAGCCCTTTCCTCACTCACTCCTCCCATTGCTTTCATAGTGTATCTGTGGTATGTCCTCTCTAGGTATGCCAGCCTTCTTAGTAGTTCTTAAGTAATCAATGGATTTTAAACGTGCCCGCTGTACCTTCTGTTTGAACTGTGCTCTCTTTTTCTTTTTCTCTGCCTTTCTCTTTAGCTACACTTCCCCATCCTGTTACACATTAGCTTTAGGGGTTACCTGTTTGGAATGGATTTTTAACCTCCACTGGCTGAATTATGTATTATTTCTCTGTACTTTGGTAGCATTAAGCACTGTTACAGCACTTCCCACATGGAACCATAATTGATTTCTTGCCTTCTTGGCTAGACGGTGACCTCCAATGCAAGTCAGAGACCATGTCTTAATCATGTCTGTGTCCCATGTCCCTGCGCACCATAGTCTGGCACACAGTAGGCATTCAGTAAGTGAACGAAGTATATGAAGTGTCAACTCTTGGTTTTGTGTTACCACTGAAAAGTCCTTTAAAGCATCTAACACTATAGAGAAAACAAAATGTCAGGAAAATTTACTTGTATGACTAATTATAGTGTCATCTTTTTAGATGGTAATCATTTGATGTTTTTCTATCAAAGTATTTATGCGCTGCCAGTTGAGCCGGTTACAGAAAGGGCATGCCACAGATGAATGGTTTTTGCTGAGCTCCCATATACCATTAAAAGGTATTGAACCAGGATCCCTGCGTGTCCGAGCACGATATTCTATGGAAAAAATCATGCCAGAAGAAGAGTACAGTGAATTTAAAGAGGTATTAAGTTATTTACCAGTCTAATTATTTTTGATGGAATTAACAGAAATATTTAACATTTAAATAAAAGATCCATTAATTATAGTAATGGTATAGCTTAATGCACAGTGATAGGCACAGAAGGTTGAAAAGCCTTGTGCTAGGAAGATGTTGGTCTTAAGAGACTGTAGATATGTAGGCAATAAACTCATTCTAGTTTTAACAGATGTTTTCAATAGAACAGATTTCTGAATAGAAGAACATAACACAATTCCTGTTAGTCTCATTGAGAGTTTAATGCCGCATACTTTCAACAATCTTTCTTGATGTGCTTTTTAGCTTATACTGCAAAAGGAGCTTCATGTAGTCTATGCTTTATCACATGTATGTGGACAGGACCGAACACTACTGGCTAGCATCCTACTGAGGATTTTTCTTCATGAAAAGCTTGAATCATTGTTGTTATGTACACTAAATGACAGAGAAATAAGCATGGAAGGTAAAGTATGGACGTTTTGGTGTGATACTTTAAAATGACATCATCTTTAAAATTCTTGGGCTGGCTAACATTTGGCTGTGGGAACCAGTTAGTATTTCAAACAAGTTTCTGTCATGGTGAACTATTAGAAGCCATAAGAAAGTGACTTTTTGTCCCTATTCATGGCACATGGTACTTGATTTTAAGAACAGTTTGGTAGACTTACCATGTTCTCTTGTTTATATTTGACTTACTAATCCATTGCACAAAAGTTGAGTGATGGTTGCATTTTATTTGTAGCAATGCAGCTGGATCCACAGTGCTTTGTAACAGCTTACATATTTGTCACAATTAACCCCTTTCCAACTAGCACTTTGGCTCAGTAACGGTGCTTGCTTCTAGGTTCCCCAATAAATTGTAGAAACTAGAACTATTTCCTCCCAATCATAGAATATGTAAAAACATACAGATTTGTCAGGAAGGATAAAGTGATGGTCCATATGTTACACTGAGATTGTCATTTTTGGCAGTGTTTGTGTTTTTTAGGTCATCAATAGCCATACTTTAGGCTAATGATTTATACTGGGACTTTGGCGGGGGGGGGGGGTTCATTTTCTGCATTAAAAAAAACGAAAGTATAATTGACATAGAATATCTTCTTAGTTTCAGGTATATATGATAGAGACTTGGTGTTTTACACACTACAGAATGATCCAAATGATAGGTCTAGTTGTTTATGCCACATAATTATATTCTGATTTGGAAATCAACTCAGAGTTTTCAAAGCATGGGCTCAGTGGACAGCAAAGCTGAATTCCGATAGGAGTTTTGTCACTCACTGGCTCTTTGGTCTTACAGGTCATAGAATCATTTTAAGCCTTTTTGTTCTCTTCTTATGAATATGGCAGTGTCAACACCGTCTGTTGATGATCTAATGAAGTAGTAAAGTCCTTTGAAGAGTTAAGTTTTAGAAATATAGGTTGTTATTATAATCAGTACTTCAATGCTGCATACAAATGAGGTATTTAAAAATGAAGTTAATTTCCAGTCTCGTTCACATTAGTACAGTCCTTTACAAATAATCTTTCAAAATAAATACTTGTGTAGATGAAGCCACTACTCTATTTCGAGCCACAACACTTGCGAGCACCTTGATGGAGCAGTATATGAAAGCCACTGCTACACAGTTTGTTCATCATGCTTTGAAAGACTCGATTTTAAAGATCATGGAAAGCAAGCAGTCTTGCGAGGTACGAATTTCATGTTTAAGTATTTAAGTAAAGGGGGTATTTTAATAGGTAATGCTTTATAGCTAATTATGTTTTAAGGCAAATATATTAGCTTCTAAAATTATTCATCAGAGCACTTACACATTTTGTGAGACATTTAGAAAAACATTAGACAAAACAGACTTTTTAAAAAAGATGTACTTTGAGATTAAAAATCAGAAATTGCACCAGGAATTAATGAAAGTACTTTCTCATTTCTCCTGCTGTACTAATGATAAAGGATATGCTGCTTTCAGAAAGTGTATATAACATAAATTGAAGTTTTTGCTGGAGACTTTAACGTTTTATAACATAGTTAAGGTCTGTGAAACACTTCATAATAACAACTAGGGGTGTCCTTGAAGGCTTTTTGGGGGAAAGAAGTACGATATAATCCATTCAAAAGCAGATAAAAGCATCCTTTTAGGATTAATTATTAAGCCTTCAGTGTATATTCATAATAAACCATTAAGATAAAGAATGGAATCTCACATGGCTCTTCTCTCATCTGATTTTCAAGGTAGAAAGAACATCTATAGAAGGAAGATATTAAATACATTTTTTAGATCTGATACCAAGTTAATAAAAGAAGGAATTGCTTTTGATAACATACACTGGGACCTGTCAGATGTTAATTTTGCACCAAGTTGCCAGTTTTTACTAATTAACATAGAGGGAAGAAATTGATTTAGTGTTGAAAACCTGGGGTAATGACATAGTTGGCCTAACTGAAATGGATACAGAAGTGGAGAAAGTCTGAAGAGAGTCTGTGGACACTGGATTCAGGCTAGGGAGTTGAGACGTAGATAAATCTAGTCCATTGTTTCTAGATCAGAACTCTTAGATCTCAAGGGGTACTGGAAAAATGTTGAGAAACGTTCATTATTCTGCCTACGGCATTCAGAAAACCCTTTCTATTTTAATCATTTTTTTTCCAAATAAATAAAATAGATTGTATAATCTATGGTAATCATTCTTCTCATATTCCTGGTATATTTGTGAATACGTGGCCACTAAAGATGGGGTTTTGTCTTCTAGTTGAGAATATATATAGTTTTTAAATAATGTCTAATTCAATTTGTGTGCCTATAAAAATCTATGGTAAAGCATGGTGAATGAATAAAAGAGAACTTTAACACTGGTATTAATCCCAGAACAGCTGAAAAGTGTTGAATAATCACTGCTTATTCTTCAGTTGAGTAATTGGAAATTAATAGTAAATGAGCTCCAAAGAGCAGACTGCCTTAAAATTCCCATTTATACTTACCCCCAAGACTAAAACAGATTGAAAAATGGAAAAACAGAGAACCTTGAAAACAACTATTTGATTGCCTTGATTCATTTGCATTTATCATTGGCAAGATGCATTTATATTGATTTATTCCTTCTCTTAGTTAAGTCCATCAAAGTTAGAAAAAAATGAAGATGTGAACACTAATTTAGCACACCTATTGAACATACTTTCAGAACTTGTGGAGAAAATATTCATGGCTTCAGAAATACTTCCACCGTAAGTGGTGAAATTTATTAATTTGACAAGAAATTGTGTATCTGCATTTTGAAAAATTTGTATTTCTAAAACATGTGTAAGCTTTTCCACTGTCCTGTTTTTATACTCTGAAAAAGTTAGGGTTTTTCATCTTTATAAGGTAAATTGTGTTTAAGGCAAAAGAGTGACTTGAAGAAACCACTGTGGTGACATATTTACATGAACATAAAAACCTTTTTATATAGGCTACTATGTCTGGTTTCTACGGTAACTTGGTAGTGAGTAGAGACTTAATAGTCTCAGATTTGAGGGGATCATACAGATCTTGGTTAGATATGCACCAGATAATTAGTATCTGCCTAACAGCTGTTAGTGTAAGTGAACTCACTCAGGTAGGAGTGAACTTAAGTCAAAAATCTGTCTTCCTGGCATCTAAACTTAGTATTTCCTCTGTATCCTCATTCCTGTACTTTGTTTCATCTTTTTCATTAATACAGAAATATTCTAAAAATGGTAAATTTCTCCCAAAGTAAATGTAAAGAACTAGCTGAATGAATTGATGATGACAACTTGTTTTCGTTATCCCTTGCTAAATGTGTTGTTACTTGTAGCAGAGTACTTTTGGGGTGGGGGGAAGGCAAGTTGCATTAAAACATGTATTTGGTAAATTAAGCTTTTGGCTGCAGTGAGATCAGCATTTTGCCTCACTCTATGTATTGAGACAATTGTGTTGTTTTGGCAGGACACTGAGATATATTTATGGGTGTTTACAGAAATCTGTCCAGCACAAGTGGCCTACAAATACGACCATGAGAACAAGAGTTGTTAGGTAAGGCTCATCAATTCATTCATTATATCATTATGTATAGCATGCATGGAGAGTCAAGTGGGTAACCGTGAAAATTTGAAGACTAACAACTAACAGTATTGAAGACTTTTTTTCTCTGACTTTGATGTCAGAGTCCTGTTGAATATTTTCTGAGTTCAGAGGCTTTGAAACTATAACTTTACTGTGGGTTTTTTTTTGGAAGTTACTAAGAGATGTTTAGCTACTGTATACGTTTTCTAAAAACCTGAACACTCATAGTTAACTATTTGGGATTTTATCTTATATAGTACTCTTCATATACACAACACATATCTACATGCATATAGGCATATACACGTATATGCACAGAGAAGAGGAGGGAAGGGGACAGTGGGAGGAGTGGAACAGATTGATGTGATGCTAAAGAGGAGGAGCAATATTTGACCCTTGAGATACTGACTGTTTGGTTTATAATAGTCTGTGACTCTGGGCTAATCTCCAGTGTAGTTGTGAAGCTGTGTTTCTGTGTGCCTGCTGTGCAGTAATTAGGAGGAATTGCTTTGGCAAGTCACAGAATGTTGTATCTTACACAAAGGGACTTCATTATCATTATTTTAACTTACTTTTCCAATGAGGAAGCAGCTCTAGAAGAGGTTAAAATTGTTTGCTTAAGGTCATGTAGTGCTGAGGCAGAACTAAAGGCCAGGCTTCTAAGATCCAGTCAAAATCTCTAAGCTATTATAGGCTTTTGTTAAGTACCTCCAGCCCACTGAAGACAACTGGAGATTCAGTGCAAAAGCATCAGAGAATATAGCAGTCAAATAATAAGATATTATGGAGAATATATACTGTCAGTCATTTTATATCCCATTAAAAAGAAGTTAGACAACCACTCAAGACACAAATACTATACAGGTGATTTTGAAAAATGTGTGTTAATCCTGCCCCCAGCCTGAGTTTTGTAAAAGAGGTTTTCTACTCTTTCTACAGTTAAAATTTCTCTTGGTTAGTAATGATAGGACATGAGTGTTGAAGAACTGTAGATTCTGTATGTCTTGGCTTTAGTAGTGACTGAGAATTAGAAAAGAATTATAAGCATGTTTCAGCACAGTTGTGTATATGATGTAAATTAAAGTTTTTGTAAACTCAGTTTCAAATGAGTATAATTGTTAAGCAAATGCAGCAGGAAATTCTGCTATGTGAATTGTTGGACACTATAGGGTTTTTAAGGGGCACTTATGCCCAAGGTGATGATTTCTGACCCTAGTGTAGGTCCTAGTATCCTTTTTAAAGTTAAATTCCCTCTAAAAATACACAGAAAGTAGACTTGCATACTGAAATTCTTTCATGATTAAATGTTGGTAGGTTAGATTTCAGATTCAAAGACTTAAGTATTAAAATGTTTTCAAACAAAATTTATGCAAGATTCTTCACAAATTAGTTTAAAAGAGGTATTTAAAGAGCTGATAATTGTGTATTACAATTGCAATAAATGCTATCTGAGAAGTAACAACCATTTCTAAGAGTCCAAAAAGAAGTGAACTGTTGTGATGTTGGAAAGTAAATGCTGAGGAGTTGGTTTACCCTCTCCGTAATGGAGAAGGTGAGGTCTTTTTCTTTATTATCATAAAAGCTTTTCAACATTAAATTGAATACATTTTCACTTATCAGGAAGTCACTTTTCCCTACTACAGTGGGCTCTTATTTGGTAATTCATTAACAAAATCAGAATAATCAACTTGATTTATAACGACTTTATAGGGCTATTCTATTTAAATAAGTAAAGAAAGAAGTGAGAGAATATAAGTTTTAGGACCGTACAGGACTATGTATCTATAAAAAGGTTTATTTGTACTCCTATAATATTTCAGAAATTCTTAGTGTTCCTAATACTACTCCTTCCTCAAAGCAAGTGTAAGATGCACTACTAGTGGGGGATAAATAAAGAGTTGCCAAGACCATAAATGTTACAGATACAACCTAAATCTTCCCAAAATAAACTGAAAATTCCAAGTGTGGGAAAAGGAACTAGTATAAGAAGCAGAGATACATGTTCTTAAAGTAAGATACTTTAGCTTATTATTTTCTTGAAGCTATGTTTGGGCTTCCTTATATTAATTCATAGTTCATGGTTCTACAAGTATTAAAACTTTTATTATTTTTATGTAACATATATAGTTTTCTAAAAAAGAAAATTTCCCTCCCATTCAGTGGTTTTGTTTTTCTTCGACTTATCTGTCCTGCCATCCTGAATCCACGGATGTTTAATATCATCTCAGGTAATCAGCTTTTGATAAAATTTTAAAATTAAAAAAATTAGAATAAAATTATATCTTTGACATCTGATTTTATTTTTTTACCTTGTATCTCATTTTATCTTTGACATCTGATTTTTTATTATCAAGTTCTAAAACTTGACATAAGCATTCCAAAGTGCCCTTTTCTTCTTCCTTCCTTTTGCTATTTACCCTCTCTTACTTACCTTTTCTTTCCATCTAATATCTGAAGCCTGAGGTGGCGTGACTAGACACGTGTCACTCTTTCCCCATCCCTACCTGTGTCTGAAACTCACATTATGATGACTTTTTCCAATCTGCAACTTGGCTTTTTCAGGTTGGGAAGAGCTTTCCTTGTGCTTTTAGTCCACACTAGACTCTATCACTACTACTACAAGTTGTATTTTCAGGTCACATTAAAATGATAGCTACAGGTTCAGTAGTGCTCTGTGAATACTTGTGGCCCTGTAGAGAGGAGAGGTTTTAATTGGCCAGTTTAAACTCCCAACAAAGCAGATTTGGGTTTATTTCCCATGTATCTATTATGGAAGGACTTCCAGATGCCGTAGGCTTCTTTGGAAGAAAGGGAAACGGTGATCCCTGTGACTCCAAATGTAATAATGAGCCATTAGGAACAGAAGGAACCTGAACCGTTTTTATTTTGATAATTAGAAGCTCAAAGTTGTATTTAAACATATTTTGGACTAAATCTGAATTTTTACCTTATTATAGTCACCAGATGTCTGTCATTATCTTCTGTTGCTACTCAAATGGTTAAATCTCTGGTTCTATTAAGAATTAGAGTTTAGGGGTGCCTGGGTGGCTCAGTCGGTTGAGCGTCCGACTTCGACTCAGGTCACGATCTCGCGGTCCTTGAATTCGAGCCCCGTGTCAGGCTCTGGGCTGATGGCTCGGAGCCTGCTTCCGATTCTGTGTCTCCCTCTCTCTCTGACCCTCCCCCGTTCATGCTCTGTCTCAAAAATAAACGTTAAAAAAAAAAAAAAGTTTAGATTTTGGAGAGACTGGTTTATCTGAATGTTGGCCTCCTAGCCACCAGGCACTACTTATTTATAGTTCAGCTTAAGATAAAAAGTACAATCTAAAATTAGACAAATAGACTTAGCTATGCATTTTTACTGTGAAGTAATTGTTATGTTTCAGGGATTATATGTAATCGCTACAGTTTTCATTTGTAGCCTACTATGTACATCCTATAGGGAAAGGTCTCCTGACTAATCTTCATAGTTTATTCTACACTATTCTGTTTTTTTTTTTTTCTCTCCTTAAAATAAAGCAAAAGTCCCAGATGTTATCTTTGTTTTTGAGCTTTAAAGTGATTTTGTAGTCACTGGAAGATTGGGAGTAGGGAAGTGCACAGACTGCAAATTGCTAACCTGAGCGGGTTGAAATTAGTTTTGCGAATTGTCATGAAGGGTTTGTGGAATGACCCTTCTTTAGCGATAAAGATAAAGCAGGCTTTGAGGTGTTCTGAAATACCAACCAGTTGAGAACTGCTGAGTCTTGTAGCACCAACCTTTTCACAAACTATAAATATTGATCAGTTTATTTAACTTTACCCCCTTTAACTTGTTTTTTGATTTATACAGGTCATGTAATTCCCAAAAAAGATTGAGCTCTAAATGGAAGAGTGTTAGTATTTTTAACAGTAAATAAATTTTATTTTTAATGTTTATTTGAGAAAGAAACAGAGTACACCAGTGGGGGGGGGGGGGGGGTAGAGAGAGAAGGAGAGAGAAAATCCCAAACAGGCTCTGCACTGTCAGCGCAGAGCCTGACGTGAGACTCGAACCCATGAACCATGAGATCATTCATGACCTGAGCTGAAATCAAGAGTCAGCTGCTTAACCGACTCAGCCACCCAGGAGCCCCCGGTAAAGAAATATTAAAGTGCTAAATTTAGAACGCTTTACCTGAAAATGCCTTTGGAGTCAGTGTCATTACCTGTGCCCAATTCTCTCTCATAGATTCCCCGTCTCCTATTGCTGCAAGAACACTGATATTAGTGGCTAAATCTGTGCAGAACTTAGCAAATCTTGTGGAATTTGGAGCTAAGGTAAAACCTTTTGATACTTTAAAATGCCACTTACAAATGAAATTTTGACATAATAAAACCATGAAATATGGACAGTTTAGGTAGATTTTCAATAGTGGCTATTTTATAAAGAAAATCACTAAGTATATTTTTAAACATACCTTAATCCATCTCATTAATTCATAATAAACATTTACTGTAAATAACTCAGACGAGTTTTTAAAACATCCATCTATGATCCCACTTCCTAAGCATTGTTAATATTTAGTGGTGATCATACCATGGTGCCTGATTTTGTCAGTATTTAACAAACTTCTTGCTGTACAACTATTGTATTATTTTTAATGATTATGTTGTCATGTAGGTGTTAAATACTCCTGTACTCATTATTTAGATGGCTTCCAACTTGTCACTGTTATAAATACTGCTATAACAAGTATCCATACATACTTTCTTTCAAAATTGTCCAGTTACTTCCTTTAACTTTGGAGTAAAATTCTTAGGTAAGACTTTTTGTTCTTCAGATCCTTGCCAAAAGTCAGTGACTATTAATTGTTTTTAATTTTTGCTAACCATAATGTTACTTTTACTTTTCATGTCTGTTTCTTTGGAATTGACTAGAGTTCCTTACCATTTGTTATTGATTTTAAAAGAGTTTGTGTTAAACCTTTTTTGTTTTACAACATAGCACATTTTTAAACAGGCTTAAGATTTTAGTATGGAGAGCAATTCGTAGTATGGTTTAGCATTTGAATTTATCTGAATCCTGAAGCAGGTTGTGAGTAGTATATATTCCTGTTGCAATCTTGAGCTCACTGTATTTTAATTGTTTGTAGTCTGCTACATTCTAACCTCTTGGTTTGGCTCATGTTTATCTTGGCAGTTGGCAAATAATAGCTTCTCAGTAATTCTATCTGAATTAGTTGACCCTTGACAACAGGTTCAAACTGTACAGGTCCACTTATGGCTGTTACAGTACTGTAAATATATTTTAAGATTTTAGTATTTTCTTTAGCTTTATTGTAATAATACAGAAGAGAATATATGTAACATATAAAATATGTGTTAACCAACTATGTTATCAGTAAGGCTTCTGGTCAAAACTAGGCTATCAGTCAAGTTTTCGGGAAGTCAAAAGTTATTGGTCATTGCTCAGTGTTTTCTTTTCATCCAGAATTTCTTTCATTAAAAAGATTCCAGTTCCTCAGTTTAGTTATTTGCTTTTATTAGAAGACAAATTTGTATGGTTAAATTCTTGTGAACATGTATTGCTATTGATGGGCATAATTAGATTGTAAGAATTCTTGCTACATGTATGGTCGTTATCGATCAGTGTTTGTTTTTGATCTGTAAATTGTAAGGTTTTTGTTTTTATGTTTTTAGGAGCCCTATATGGAAGGTGTCAATCCATTTATCAAAAGTAACAAACATCGTATGATCATGTTTTTAGATGAACTTGGGGTATGTGTGTAACTTCTGAAGTACTTTAAGACCTATAGTTAATATAGCTGAGAGTTAATGTATTTAAGCAATAGCTTAGATTTTCCATCTGGGAAAAAACAAAACAAAAACCTGCCTATCTTTGCCTGCTTTCCCAAATTATTTTAACCATGTGTTCCTACACTAAATGGTTTATGCCAAGTATTCACTATGGCTTTTGTAGTACTTATGTTTATTTCTGTCTTGACCTTCATTATCTTTTAGCTGTTCAATCTCCTTACTGTGATAATCTGTTGTTGTATTTACTTAACTGCTAGTGTATGGCATTTGAAATAAGATCGATGATTCAGATCTGACCAGGTTAAATAAATGGACTGGAATGAGTGTTCTTGAGGCTTTTCTAGAATAAAATACATGGATTTAGTGTTACACTTCATTTAGTGGTACTACCTATGTCTTAATTGGGCCTTTATAAATAAACTGTAATGATAAAACAGGGAATTTATATATTATATATATGTATTTTATGTGTATATATGTAATTGTATACATATATACACACACAATTTATAAGATCCTGTATTTCTTAGTAAAGTTGAATAGTCTTGATTGTAGATTTTCAGACATTGAATCAATTAAAAACTAAAATACATTAGTGATCCAGTTCATATATAAAAAACAGGTTTATGAAAAAGGTGATCACTTTAGCCAGGTGTATGACATTAGGGAATGCTACGGTAGGAGACTGAGGTACCCATGTCCTGCCTTAAGGTATTCGAATTCAGTTAAAAACACAGCCACACCAGTATGCAATGAAAGCAACCAGCACTGCCCCAGGGCCCTGAGTTTGCAACCTCGGGGATAAAAACAAGTGTAAAAAGTTATTTACAGCGTAAGTTTATACTTAGGATAAAATTGAGAAATACAGGGGCCAATGCCAAATGTCCATCTTTCTTATATATGAACTCAGGGAAGTTTTGCAGATACCAGTATTTCTGATTATCAAAAAAACACAGCTGGTCAAGGATTGAAAAAATTGAAAACTGTCAAGGGGCGCCTGGGTGACTTGTCAGTTAAGCATCCAACTTTGGCTCAGGTCATGATCCTGTGGTTTGGGGGTTCAAGCCCCACGTCAAGGCTCTGCTGACAGCCTGCTTTGGATTCTCTCTCTGCCCCTCCCCTGTTCACACACACTCTCAAAAAATCAAACTGTCCAGTATTTAATACCAGCTAGCTTTATCTTAAGCTGTATTTCTAGTTTTTAGATTCTTCAGATTAATGGTTAGGACTCCATTAATACTCCACAAGTGTCAACATTCCAGCTTCCTCATCATTTTCCTAGTTAGGCCTCAAAATGTATCCTTTCAAAGTGCTTCAAATTCCCAATACTCTTCCTGTCTCCTCACGCTCTTATATTCCTTTACCACCTGCAAAAATCAAATTCATCTTTCAGCACTCACCTGAAGTATCTCCTTCAGAAGGGCTTTGATGAGCACTAAACCTGAATCAAATACCTTTTGTTCTGCTTCCCAGGAGTCCTCTGCACATCTCTGATATCTCTGTGTTGCTGTGATTCGTTTACGTATCTTCTACAGAGACTGCAAGCTCCCTGAAGGCAAATACTGTAGTTTTTTTTTTTTTTTTAAGAGAGAGAGAGGGAACAAGAGGGCAGGCAGGGGAGAAGCATAGAGAGAATCCCAAGCAGGCTGTGCACTGCCAGGGCAGAGCCCAATGTGGGGCTTGAACCCACAGACCATGAGATCATGACGTGAGCTGAGATCAAGAGTCAGACACTTAACTGAGTGACCTAGGCACTTACAGTCTTTCATTTCTGTAATCCTTCATTCACTGCATGAATAAATGAATAACTGAGTTAATTAACAAGTATTATCATCATTAGGGAGAGGAGTGGATTTATTCAAAACTACCAGCAGGCTGAGCCCATGTTAAAGTTTATTCTCAGGCTGAAACTAACATTGATTATTTAGTGCTAATAAAGTACTAAGTTATTTAATGAACGTTACCTGAAGATATCATAATTAACAGTGATAATTTCCACACATAAGCAAATGTTTTAGGCATAGTCCACAGATAATTACAGGCCTGACATGTTCTCATCACACTTTCATAGTGTAACTCTTATATATACTGATAAAGTCAAACAAAATATACCGGCTGAATAATGAAGTTTAGTTTGCAAGAACAGAGGCATTTTAAGTTTAGGTTGCATTTAATCCAGATTAGCTGTTACACTGTATTGTTTTGTCTTTTTGGGGTTTTTTTGCCTATATACCAGATCAATAAAACCCAGAACTCTAAATAAAGGGGTTTAGGAAACCCATTTATTTAGAATAACAGTACTGTACAATATTCTGCCATTATGTGGTAGAAAACCACACATAAGGTTTGATGTGAATGCTGAGGTCACAGATTCTGTGTTTTATCAGAATTAGCACTGAATGTTACATTTCAGTAAGTCCTTAGAATACTAAGAGAAGTTTAAGAGAATATTATGTTAAAAATTCTGTCTACTATAAGCAATTAGGATCTTTTCAGAAGTGACTATAAAGATTTGTATTTGTAAATACAGTTTTATGATTCTCTTAAAGAATGTACCTGAACTTCCGGACACTACAGAGCATTCTAGAACTGACCTGTCTCGTGATTTAGCAGCACTGCATGAGATTTGTGTGGCCCATTCAGATGAACTGCGAACACTCAGCAATGAACGGGGTGCACAGCAGGTAGGTTTTTGCCAGCCTTCACTAACAGTGATGTTTGATTAACACTTAAGCAGAATGTCAGCATAAAATCGAGAGGGAATTCGCTGAATTATGGTCAAAACTGTTCTCAGTTACATTTTTAAGAATCTGAATCATAACTCCACCAAGATCTTGGCAAAAGAATAGTGGACCCAGGCTAAAATTATGTATGTTTGATACTGCACAGTGTGACCTCAAACGATGATGTGTTTCACACACTTCAGTGATTTCTGAAGATGGCAAATGAACAATGAAGTCAATAGTGAGGAGGCGTTTTCTTTGTTTCTCTCACATATGCAGTGCATGGCCAAGTGACTTGCAAGCTCCAGATTCAGAGATTCTGGAGCATGGCGTGGGAAGATGCCATTTCTATTAAGCTCTTCCTGAATACTGTCACTAGCCTGGCCATTCATTTGGCAGGGACCCTGTAGAAGAGATTAAAACATTGTGTTTGGGGACTTTGAGCTTTCTTCAACCCCAAATCCTCAAGTTTAGATAACACTCTGGCTTATTAAAAGCTTAGGCAGGAAGGATGTGTGCCACTGGCCTCCTTACATGTCCATGGTATGTATACTGTCTTCTCCCTACCTGGTGCAGTTTATTATGGCCTGCCTTAAGTTAAAAATAAAATTCTTACTGGACAATTTGACTAAAAAATTTTAGGCCTTTTTCTTCCATAATCTTTAAGTATTCAGTAGGCTGCAAGTTGAATGTCCTTCCATCATCTTACAGGGTTTAAGATGTATGTGTCATTTGTAATGATAAATGTTTTCTGGAAAGATGTTCTATCCTAGGTAGATAGGAGAATGCCACACAAATGAATTTACTTACTTTAAAAGTGTACAAAAATACTGAGTCAAGGACTGAATAGAAACCTTTACGGTTTCATCTTTTGAGTAGAATGGTTAATATTTTTTGAATTCTTTTGAATTGATAATGGCTTTTTACAAGTCCAGGCTCCCTCAAATTTGACCAGACTGTTACCCTATTTACTAATTATTTTTGTACTGTTCTCTTTGTTTATTTAGCATGTACTGAAAAAGCTCCTGGCCATAACAGAACTGCTTCAACAAAAACAAAACCAGTATACAAAAACTAATGATGTCAGGTAGCAGCCTTCGCCCAAGTGCAGCAAGCCCAACACGGTAATTCACATCAGTATAATGTCTCCTTTGCTCTTGCCAAAAAATAGCACACTTTTCCACATTCCAGTGATGTGTGAGCTATGCAAACAAAATCCAAGATTCTGCTGGTGAGTAACTGTGCCAGCAGCTTTTTGTAAGCTATCTGTGCAGGATATTTGCACTTTTTCCACATACGGAATCAATCTTTACCAACTTCTGAGCCTTGGTGTACAGATCACCTTTCACACAACAAAATGCTATGACTGTATCTTGAACTTGGAAAATGTATTTTCCCTACATCCAATTGCCAAAAAAAGAACTATGAAACCAACTGACAAGAAAAAGGAAAGGATTCTGTTGACAATTGAGGATAACTGGATCACTGACTGTTCTTACTGTAACTCCTTCCTCATTAGGAATACGACCGTTTGACTGTTCATTGACTATTTGTATTTACAGTTTCCAGAGTTTGCCATTATAATAGGAACAATCTTTGCTGTATACTTTTTTAAAATACTGTGCTATTTCTCTTGCTGGAACTGTTGAAAGAAAATATATAGAATGGATCTATTGCTCATCAGCTTTATTTTTTAAACATACCACTTATTTTGTTGGAATTGTCAAAGACTGTATTTAGATCTCATGATGCTTTCGTTACATGTTTACAACAGTAAATAGTTTGAATTCAATAAATATTATTGGTCGTTGTACTGATCAAGGCATGTTCCCCATTCATCCATTGTATACATTACCAATTTATTTTGTGTTTAAAAACACCTGGAATGCTTTTGTGGAAAGTATTCATTTCCAAACTGATGTTTTTAAAGTTCTCCATCTTTGAACTTCTGACTACTTGTTCTATCTGCTGCATATTTAGTTTGTATAGTTTTATTTGCTTCTGTATATGTATTTTTGTGAAGTATTCACAAGGGTTAAGTTAAAATAAAACCAAGGGATATCTTGAATAATTGTCTAAATCCAGCTAAGCATTTCATTTCATTATTTTCTTTCTCCTTCAGGGGCAGTTCAAATTTAGTACCAGAGCAAGGCCTAGCAAGAAAAAGACAAGTAACAATTCCTTCCCTCCTATGATTGTGTAGGAGGGGGAAGGCACACAAAAAGTAGTACATGGCAGAAAAGCCTTCTGTGGAGGCAGGTGAGCAGTGGTGTTCGACAGCCCTGTGCTCCTTTCTCTTGGTGTCAATTCCATTACCTTACTTTTCCATCACTCCTGCTTTACGGGAGTATCCCACTTGGGTTACAGGATGAAGGATAGACCAGAAGGGACATGGAGCAAAGAGGTCCAAATTCTAGCACTAGGCAGTTCTCCACCACTAATCACATTTTAATGCCACGTTTATCTTTTAAGCTGGAATAGGAAACGTCATTTACCTTTGTAGGGTGGAACTTGCAGTAACTAGTTGGGTCAATGATGAAATAAAGCCTCTAAAACTTTTAAAATGGGGCTGGGTAGGAGACTTTGCAGAGATAAATGTGGACCTTGCTCAGATGCCAAAGCTTACTGACCTAAAAGACAAACAAGGTAAATTACCAACACTCCGCAGTGCTGTCTAGAGGCTAGCAGCACTGCTACATAACTTGGAATGCACTGGGAAATGGTCAACTTAAGCTTCTTCTATTCGACTTTTATAAAATCACACTTAATGAACTTCATTCCTCATTCTAAAGTGAGAAGGAACTAAAAATAAAAAACCTAAAATATAAAAAATTATTAGAAGAATATGCATATAGTAAATACTGTCCTCAAATACTGAGATGTAATTAAAATATACTCTAAATGGAAGGTGCAGCCTGGGATGCACATTGAGGAAAGCTGTGTATCCATAACATTCAGATTCACAGGGCTACTGAGTTTCGCCAAATTCCTTCAACGAGTATTCCAGAAAAAATTCAGCAGACATCCATAATTTGGTTCCAAATTATGAATAAAACAGAATAGTAAAATCACAGTTAAATACCTGAATACTATTTCTATCCAACATTTATTAACACTTAATATAGGCAACCACTATTCCAATTAATCCTAGGAAACATAGGTGATTATTTTCCCCATTTGCGCCTTAGGAAATTGGCACAGAGGTCTGTGGAGTTACATTTAATATCAACTCACTTCAATTCGAATTAAACTTCCTAAACATCTTTAATTTGAAAAATTCTTAGTAACTATAACACCCATCTACTGGTTAATAGCAACTTAATATTTTTATCGAGACAACTATTCAAGACTGCATATTTACCAGGATGCCTGGGTGGCTTCCAATTGGTTACACGTCCCAACTTCGGCTTGCATCACGATCTTGCAGTTCATGAAGTTCAAGCCCTGCGTCAGGCTCTGTGCTGACACCTCAAAGCTTGGATTCTGTGTCTCCCTCTCTCTCTGCCCCTCCCCTGCTCTGTCTCTCGTTCAAAAATAAGCATTAAAAAAATATTAAAAAAAATAAAAGACTGCATATTTATTTGATTTCTCTTTTAGAAACCTATTTGGTAATGTTTTCAGGTAACTGAGGAAAACAAATACTGACTACCACTTGACAGCTGAAGCGCATTTTGTAGTTCAGTAATAACCTACAAAAAGCTAAGTAATCACAGTGACATTTGAGAAAGCATTTATATAAAGGCTTGTAGAGAGTGAAAAACATTCCCTAGCACGTTTAAAGCAGACTACTCAGTTTTTTTTAACTTTTGTGCTTTTCCTTAAAAAATAGGTTTGCATATTGTAATTTGTTTAAACAATACAGGCAAATAAATTACAGCTTTCACTACTATAGAAAGATTAATTTGATATTAGTCATGATGGGGCAAGACTATCTAAACCAGGTGCTATTCTGGCCCCTTTGAAAAGGTTTTATTTCACATAAAGCTATCCTGAAAGGGAAGAAAATTTAACTAACAAAAATAGAAAATTTACTATCTTTAATGCTTTCACGTCATTTCATTTTTAAATAAACTTAAATGCCCGATACGTTTCATCCTTCTGTTGATTAGTTAGCATTCAAAAGTCAATTTCAAATGGTTAGAGAGAATCAACCAGGTCATCATCAGTCCATTCTTCCTAAGAAGGAAAGAAAATGTAGTAAGAATAACATTACACTGAAGCATAACATTAATGTTTACTTCCTTGCCTCCTTTTAAGAAAATGTTCTACTTTTACTCTGCTGATTATAGGAAGGTAAATCAACCAGGAAACTTTGTGGTAGTTCAATCTTAGAGTAATATGGCTTGGTCTTACCAGACTACACCAATGATAAGTAAAGGTTACAACTGTGACCTTTTGCCTCCTATTAATCTATATCTAACTTACAAGGTACATTTTTTTAAAAAAAGGATAAGAGAAGAATCCTGGGAGAGTCAAATAGCAAAAATTTAGCATGTTCTATTTCTGCTGCCTTCCATAATCATAGGAAGAATTCGTCAAGTAACAATCATACTGCTTCACAATAGGCTAAGATAATAAGAGAATGTACATAAAGAAGGGTGCAAGAAAATGAAAATGAAGGCTTTCAAAGCCCACACCTCTCTAATATTCATGTTCTGGAATGATAAAATCTTAACAGTATGGTCAGACCAAATTATACAACAAGAGTAACTTAAAATTTACCTTTGGACAACATACCTCCTCATGTTTGGGTTTCTTTGAGACATAATCATCATCTTCATAGCCTTTCCTCTTCTTCCTATGATTGAGCAACCATCAGTAAGCAATTGAATACTGGTAACAAAAACTACAAAATAAACTAGCAAGGCTGGTAAATGGTATGTATGTATCTGCTGAAGAACAAAGCCTGCATAAATGGAAAGAGATGAACTACGACGGATAGGAAGACAGTATCTTTCAAATTAATCTTTACATTCAATGCAGTTCTAACTAAAGTCCTAATAAAGCTTTTCCTGGAACCTTTCAAGTATAACTCTGATGTGTGAAAGACTGCAAAAATAGCCAAAGAATCTGAAAGAACAGTGTGGGGCCCTTGTCCCAGTTATCATCAGAACACTATATATAAGAGATATGGTAACTTAAAGTATGGGATTAGCAAGATTTAAATAGATCAACGATCAGAGCAGACAAGCAAAAAAACAACTATACATAGGAACTTAATATACAATGAATATTTAACTGAGAAAAATTATGAATTTTTTAAAAAGTGACTAGCATAACATTACTGATTTTAAAAAATGAGTATTAAGATTTCTACCTCAGAACATTCACGAATAATTCTAAATAGTTTTGACACCTAAACAGAAAGCAAAATGTAGATTAACTTAGGGTAGGAAAAGGTTTTGAGATATAAAGGTGTAAAACACAAAGGAAAACAGAAGAAATCTATCACAAGGTGAAACAGAAGAAAACAGGTGTAAGATATATTTAAAAAGTATATAAAATATAAAAAGAGCTACAAATCAAGAAGATAACACCAGAAAACCACTCAAAGGTTATAAGCAAGCAATACAGAAGTAGAAATATAAATGTGGAACACAGAAACATCAATGCCTCACAGTAATAGGGGAAATGCAAATTAAAATACCAATGTGATCACTTCTTTCACCCAGACTGGTAAAAGTTAAAGATTCATACTATTAAATGTACAATATGTATGAAAACAGTAATGAAGAGAAAAAAACAAACTTCCTCATACACACATGCAGAGAAAATGATGGCAAAGGTAAACCACCTAGAAATTACCCCTGAGGGCACAAGTGGATTTGGGTTTTGATCTAACAGAACTTTGGTTTACCTGAATCGACGGACTTTAATAATGACAATGTAGTTATTACTTGTGTAATGGAAAAAAGATAAAGGAGTTTATTTATAAAGAAAACAAATATTTTATCCTAACGTAATGCCTGTTAAGTGTGGTCCACGGACCAGTGCTGGTCGATCCATGAACCATTTCCACTATGCAAGAAGATTAAGTACAGAAACTGAGTGTGTGTTTAGAAACTTTTACAGTAATTCTGTTGATTTTATGTCAGTTGAATCTAATAAAATTTAAGCTTATATTTTGTCTATTTCCTTTTTCTAGTAATTTATTGCTTGCATTTTATAATGCAAGCAGTATATTTGCTTGCATTTTTAAAAGCACCTCTCAAGTACTCATGGATATGCAGAATTTGCTTGACATAGTGTAAAGCAGATAGTAACTTGGGAGTAAGAGGTAGTACTCTGGCAATTCAGAATTTTGGCTTACGGCCCGGGCCATTCACTTACCTAGCTAGAAGGGTAGATTAATAGTTCAGTGGTCTAATCCAGAGGGTGGTAAGTTTTTCTTTAAATGGCCAAAAAGTAAATATTTTACACCCTGTAGGGTCATACAGTCCGTTTCTGTCACAACTAACCAACTCCGGCAGTAGTGTGAAAACAGCCACAGACAACATGCAAATTAACGGGTATGTCTCTGGTCCAAGACAAGTCTTTCTAAAAACAGGTAGTAGTTCACATTTGGCCTGTGGGCCAGAGTTTGCCAGCCCCTTCAAAATCTATGTGGAAAGAAGATGATCAGTGCTGTAATAATTTTACTTACCAAAGTCAACATTTCTTTACTTCTCTGTAACCTCTCTTTCATTCCTATGAGTTACCACTGAAACCCAGGAGTGAAATCTACCAATTTTAAGTCCTATGCTAAGCCACGCTTTGCAATTATAGTTATGAATATAATAAAGTAGACCCATATTTGGCATGCTTCATAAATCTACTACCACTGTGTACTTACACAGTTTGACTCATGTGTACCTGGATCTGAAGGCCATGAAACACTGTTTTGGTTTCTCATTATCCAATCGAGTATATTTACCAACTATAGAGATAACATCTTAGATGCATCCTTAGCTGTAAGATGCCAGGGCTAATTCCCACTAAATACTAACAAGTAAGGTAGAACCTTTGAATCAGAATGCATTCCACAGAAAATAGAAAATAGTTTTTCCATTCTTATTATGTGTCTGGACGCCCAAGTGTTCAAACTCCTGAAAGATTAGGTTTGAGTGGATCCTTCAATTTGCAAAGCATCAAGAACCTGAATTCTCTAGCTGCCACACTTAGCCTACAAATCGGTAAGATACCTTACAGGTCTTCCTTAAGTATAAAGTTTACCACTGAAAGAAAATAAGCCAACTTTCCCTACTCTACCTAATAGAAACCTGGAACAGTATACCTGTTCCCTCAGACAAGGTATCAGACCTGCCAAGAACCCAAAGATTAAAAGAGCAAGAAGAGGTTCAGAGACTCCTGAGAAAGACTCTAGAGACCCCACAAGGAGTAAAAGAATGGGACAGGTCCTGCAAGCCAAAGAACACATTAGTCATAGCAGGAGAACTGTATTACGAAAACCAGACCATTACCTCGTGTTTATCCTGTTAGAAATGTCCACTCAATTAAGAAAATCCAACTTAAGGAGTAAGTCATTTTTCCCCGCGAAAGCAAACAGTTACCAATTAAATGACTTATTTTAAGGACGAGCTAGACTTGACAATTGTCGAATAACACATCTACTTACGTAATTATGTTAAGGGCAAGCTCAGCAGAGTGACATCTCTCTAACTTCTGTTTCAGAACAGCAACTTCTTCAGATCTGGGTGGTTCATATTTTTTTACCAAGTTTCTCATACCTAAGTGGATAAAAAGATTTATAACGGATAATAAAAAGTCTTTTCCCATAAGGGAGCGGAGTACGGTCCCACCTTATAATGGGAATAACAAAACTCTTGAAATGTGATTATTATTATTATCAGGATTTGCACTGCTCTGCATTAAAATCCAACGGACAGCATACTTCAAGTAATTAGAGCTGTCTGCTGGTTAGCCCATATCACATACAGCACAAAAATAACCATGTTCTACATTCTAGTTAGTTTTTTTCCAAATCCCACCATGGTCACTTTCTGCTCAGGTTTAAAGCTTTGTAAATCCCATGATTTAGTGAACATGCTTTGTTTCCTGCCACCAACTGTATTTATAACATTCTGTCCTACAGATGGTGGTCCAAAGGTTATACTTTTTACAAAGGAAATCACTATTAGATGACATGTAATTAAGGGAGGATGCTTAGTAAAATGTGTCAATGGTCCTTCAACAACATGCAGATCCTATACAATAAAGCATCGCCAAGAAAACAAAAATGTTCTCTTCAGGCTAAAAGCAAACTACTTTGTCAGTGACTTAATAATTGCAGAACGATCCTCTACCCTGGTCTGTTAATATTATTCAACTATAATAAACCTAAGAATATAAACCTCAAGATTTTTCAGGGGACTGATGAGAGATCCAGGGCTTATTACTAGCTGGCCACATGCTCAAATAGGGAGAGCTACTGGCTTATTTCATACTGCAAACAATGGAGTGTTTTCAACTGAATACTTAGGACTCCGTACCCTGAGGACAGTATCTTTGTTCCAAAAACTTATGAATAAGATACCCTAATTATCGTTAAAGCTCTGAATGTTTTGTCAAGAGCTATCCTTCCTTCATGTTAAAATAGTGGAGTAAATTAAAGATCCTTGAGAAGAAATCAGTAATAAATTGTCAGCGTACAAGGAGCACTGTGGGTTATCTTTAAGGCCCATTTTACCCACTAAATTCCATGATCCTAATGAAGATCTCTAGCCACATCACAATCAGCTTTGGAAGTGAACCCTCTAGTGGTGTAACTGAAGACATACAGTTTTATGATTCATAAATCACAAATCCATCATTCTCAATTAAAGAGGAAAGGAAGCCCTCAATTTCAAGGAGAGAATCAAGGAATGATATTTACATGCTCTGAAGCATCTTAACTTTTAAAACATAAACAATATAAAAAGTACACCCATTTACCCATTTCTGCAATAGCGATCTTTATGCTATTTTATTGGTTTATTATTTCAACTGCATATTTAATTAGCAAGGACAAATACCACAAAAAATTTGGGGGACAAATACAACAGACTGAATCCTAGAGCTTAGTGGCCATGAGCATTCAGTGCAACATGGGCAAGAAGGAAGGACAGGGCTGGCTGATCTCTACTCAACCATTAAGACAGGGTTTCTCAACAATGGCACTCAGCAGTGTCAGTTTGGGCTAGAAAATTCTCTGTCATGAGGGGCAAGATTTGTTTCCCAAGTCTGCTATTCTCTCACAGTTCTGAAGCCCAGAAGTTTGAAATCAGTTTCAATGGGCCAAAATCAAAATGTCAGCTGAGCCAGGCTCCCTCTGGAGGCTCCAGGGGAAAATCCAGCTTCTGGTGGCTGCCAGCACCCCTTGGCTTGTGGCCATATCACTCCCGATTTTCAAGGCTGCCACCTCTGTGCTCTATCTTCACAATGGCTTCTCTGTCAAACGTCCATTCCTCTGCCTTTCTCTAACTAATAAAGACTCCTGTGATGCATTTATGCCCTACCTGGATATCCAAGATAATGTCCCCATCTCAAGATCCTTAACTTTAATACATCTGCAGAGACTTTATAACAACATTCACAGGTTCCAGGGATTCAGACATGGGTATCTTTGGGGAGCCACTTTTCAGCCTAGTGAGACTATGCTGAATTATAAGATGTCTAGCAGCATTCTTACTTCTACCAAATAGATGCTGGTAGCAGCCACCACCACGCCAAGAGTTCTGACACCAGAAGTGTCCCAGATAATGCAAAAATCACACCCATGGCTTCTGTAACACCAACGTGACTAGCAAATGACATGTATAAACTAGTTAGAGCTGATTACAAAACAGAACACCAAATTTAAGTATTATCTTTGATTTGGTTCAATTTAGATCTTTTTCTGTGCCTACCACATTTCTGTGCACACTTGAAAAGGTCTGTTTTGAGTCTTAACCCTCTCTGAATCTTATATTTTCACTCTCCTATTAAGTCTATATGTGTGAAAAGTACTTCCTTTAGGGTACCTTCTATTTGTTCTCCACCAATGTATCCTTCATGCCTCCATGATACATTAATTCAATGAAAGTAAATCTAAACAATAATCTATGTCTCAAGTTAAATATCAAGATAATATTTATTTAGAAAGCAACTTTGTAACAAAAGAACATTTTATAAAAGTTGTTTCACTTACTTTTCATTATATCTAGTAACTGTGACAAGCAAGTTCTGTTCTCTTTCAACATCAGACTTTCTGATAAATAACTGGTAAAGAACAGAAAAAAAGTTTTAATCTATTGAACACATATAGCATCTTGAGTAATATGGCATCATAAATTAGTTTCCTCCACATTCATTTCATCAAGGTCAATTTTAAAATTTACTTTAAAAGTATTAAGTAACAAAACTTTGAACACAGAACTATAATCTATAACTATTAGTCTTTAATGTTAAGACTAATTTGTCTAAATTTTGTAATATATATGCTTTCAGAGAAAAAATGATATGAAAATAACATTAAAAGTATCGATTATCACTACGGTTAAGTGCTTAATATACAAACCCTATGAATCTAACTTTGTTTGACAGATGACCAATCTGAGTCAGAGGCACAGACAGGTCATGACTTTGTAACTTGCCCAAAGTTATAAAGATAGGAAGAAGGAGAGCTGGAGCCTGGCACTAGGAAGGCTTCTCTCTCCCCTTAGCATCAAGTGAACTCTTCTTGGTACTAACAGGTATTCAAACCAGTTAAAAATATCAACTTATGCTTTACAAATCTTTTGTATCATATCTGCAAAGAGTCCAAATCAAAAGTGTTAATACTTTTCTATAAATGGATGTAAAGCCCAATTACCTTTCTCAGAACCAATGAGAGCAGCATGAAAATACAATGTCTACATTCAAATATTTAGTTATTCTGAGCTTGATCTATAATTGATAAAAGCCCAAGTGAACAGATTCTCGAGGTTTAAGTAATCTTTCAAACACAAGTGCAAAATAATTATTAATTCCTCTGAAAAATAGTGAAATGAATAAACGGTGAAATACAATTACAACAAAAGAAAGACAATTAAGAAATTTTGTTGCTATCTTTTAAACTATACAGATTATTTACAGGTTATTATGTAAGACTGACAACTAAGGTTGATATTACAACTTCATCATCTATGATGGGAATTTATTTTTTTTTTATTTTTTTATTTTTTAAATTTTTTTTAACGTTTATTTATTTTTGAGACAGAGACAGAGCATGAATGGGGGAGGGTCAGAGAGAGAGGGAGACACAGAATCTGAAACAGGCTCCAGGCTCTGAGCTGTCAGCACAGAGCCCGACGCGGGGCTCGAACTCATGGACTGCGAGATCATGACCTGAGCCGAAGTCGGACACCCAACCGACTGAGCCACCCAGGCGCCCCTAATTTTAGATATAAAAATGCATTTCTGGTTATCAGTAATACTACCAGTTTTTTCCTTTTCCTTTTCTCCCTAAAACCCCTCATGCTTTTGGCATCTTCATTTGTTTCGTTTCATTCTTCCTTTCCTTTCCACCCCTTAATCATAAGAGTGATACATTTGATTCTAAGAGATAGCTGACCAGACCATTTGCCTCTATGAAGCTTTAAATTAGCAACTCGATCTCAATCCTGAATTAGAATTTTAGTATTTTGATTAAAAAAAAATTCAGTAAAAGAAGAAAACTCAGAACAAGAGAACATCCTAGAAGTAATAATCTAAAGCATCATCCAGGATATAACAGCACAAGGGCTTTCCCTTTTTGAAATTAGCAATACATGTAAAGGCAACTCCAACATATCCCCAAAGTTTGCAAAGTAAATGAGAACTTAAAAGTGATTTGAAAATATTTTCTCAAAGTAAAAAAAAAAAAAAAAAAAAAAAATGCCCACATGTTTATATTCCCTGGGAAATCCAAAAGTGTATTTAATTTACAAAGAGTCCAAATTACCACAATTTCAGTTTGGGCTATCTGAAATTATAACTACACTTTCAAGGTGACATAAACTCTCATTTGGACTTTAGGATGCTTCATGCCTCTTCATCTACTTGAGAAAAACAGAAAAATCTCACCATTGGAGAATCTGCATATACACTGCATAAGATACGATGCTTAAACAAATTAATCAAACATGTGGTTAGTGGAATTGTGGAAAAGAGGCTTTCTCCTCTTCGAGGCTGGAAGCTCCACACCTAATCTCCAAAGACATCAATTATCTGTGGCTGTCTTTCCTAACAAGAACAAGGATTTAGAGCTTTGTTCATGTTAACAAAACAGTGCATAGTATATAGGAGGCGCTCAGAAAAAGTTTTGCTTAAATAAGTGGAGGTATAGATTACTTTGGGATTAAATGTTTAGATTTATGCACATTTGGTGAGCTGTGTTTGTGGAGAAGAGGCATGACAAAAACCTAAGCCCACAATCCCTTATCTTGGATTTGTTTTGAAATACATAAACTGTTCGTGTTTTGGAAAGGGAACCTGGTGAATACTCCATGAAATGTGAAACAGTCCAGTGATGTCTGTGGAAGGATACCTGTTATCCATGACACTCATATTTGTGTAAGGATACATATACATACTCCCATTAAGTTGAATAAAGATGAAATCACATCTGTTCATGTCTGCTGCCACCATTATCAACAGATTTTGAAATTATGGATGAGGGGCTTATAAACATGTAGAACAGTTTACGTTCAGAAAGTCTGATCATCTTTCCTCGTCAGCTTTTTCCAGGAATAAAATCGGGCAGAACTTCAAAGGCCACAGAGAAATTATTATAAAAATTTACAAAGTCTAATTTGCTACTAGCCTGTGCTTAAGTTACAAATCAATATGACAATAATGCTTAATTAATCTGTGCATAAGACTTTGTTGTAAAGAATCAAGTAAACTTAATTCAGGGAAAGTACTTATCGCAAAGCCGAGTTCACAATGGGCATTTATGTATCAGCTATCTATAGCTCAAGTGCAATTCACTCGGACATTCCCTCAAGTATTATTCATTCCCCAGTTCTTTCCTGAATTCCACATGCCACACATGCTCCACAGCAGGAGATAAATGATAAACCAAGGCAGATTATTTGCTGTGTACATGCTGCTTACCAGTTTACAAAACTTGCCCCATACTGAGAGCTAAGCTTTTGAGGATCACCGGATTTACTTCTACTTTAGTCATAAAATGGATCCTCTCAGCTCAAAGATACTCAATCTTTAAAGATTTCCTGAAAAGGTGATTTCATTTCCATTCTCAGTTGCCTTCACCAACCCTCCCAACCATAGTAGATATAAAGGACTATAGTCACAAAGTGAATTAATTTCACTTAAAAACTCAGTCTCCAAGGAAGGAATAAACTGACTCAGCAAAGTTAAAACACAGATCAGTACCTTTCCATAGTAATTCCTGCTCGAGATGCACTAGATAAAATGGCAGTCAGGGCAATTTGGGAAGGTGTGTATAAAAGGTAAGCATCTGTTAATGCAATTCTATTAAGAAAGTCATCGGCTGTTTTCCTCAACATCTCTGGATTCTCCATCATGGGGTAGCGAGTCTAGAAAGGAAGTTTGTAAATATTATCACTTCTGAGATTTAATGCACTAATAACAGTTCAAAAATATTTATATTAACAACATAATGCTTAATAGAGGATTCTTTTATTTATGAAATTAACACCCGAGCTTAATCGTTCCACGTAAGATTGTTTTGTATGCAGCGTCAGAATGTACCAAAAGCGCAGTTGTTAAATTCTGCATGTTTTAAGAATGTGCTTTTCCTCAGGGGCTTCCACACTTTTTTAATCACAACCCATAACAAGAAATACATGCTTTAAGATAATTTATCTAAACTTCCTAGTATAGTACTTGACACTATGCTGATTTATGTTAATCCCTATTTTTGTCCTTTTCCACCTGAAGAGGAAGGGGAAGAGACGTTTGAAGTTGACCTAGGAAATACACAGTCCAAGGTAAATGCTTCTCAAGGCAAACCAGATGATTCAGCTACAAGGCCTTTTAGGAATCAAAGCACTACCTCATCTTGATTTGAAATTCCTGCTACTTAAAGTTTAGTTTTGGGAAGAAGTCAATGGAAATGGATCTTGGTTTGATTACAGAATGATTTTTAGAATATGCCCAAGAATATGGACGATCTAATATTTGCTAAGAACTCTTTTTATACTTAAGATGAACTCTAAATCCTAGATCATCAGGTCTATTTCAAATATCTGCATCAAGTCCCAAAGCAGTAAGAAATTTCTTCTATACCCGCAACAAAATATCCAGAGTCATTTGTACCATCACACCCACATCTTACCATTCTGAAATGCCCGACCGCTGGTATGACAAATGAAGACATTCCACTCTGGCCACAGTGCTCCTTTTCCCAATATATTTGCTCAATTACTTCACAGCCATTCCCTGACTTCCTCCCCAGAACCTCTGGTCCCGTATCCCGCTATTTGCTCCTACTCACCACTGGTCCTCATTTCCCTCCAGAATTTCCTGCCCCAATATGCTGTCAACATATGTATACTATACCCCGATTTCTGAGTGTTGCTACAGAAAACAATACCACCAAAAGTCTTGTAATATTACTATAAATTCAAGTTCACTGACTCAGCAGGGCTTTTAACAATTATGTTCCACAGAAAATTTGTTCTCTCATTTTTCAGCAACTGTGTTCAATGTTTTCCACCTGTCTCAATGTCTTTGATAATTTTCTGAAACTCCAACACTCTCTGTCAATGATCTCGGCTTTTAAGAGAGACACTCTTATTTCCTGTCAGCACTAGTCCCCCAGGCGTAACACGGTCCTCAACCCATATTTCCCTCTTTCTGTTAATATAAAAGACCTACTATTCTCTCAAGGCCAACTCTACTTTGCTTTGAATCCCATGCCAACTACTTCCACCGTACTCCAAAGAGAAACCTGAGCTACTTACTTTTCACTCCTTCCTTTAAGCTTTTTCTCACTGCTCACTGTCCTCATCAGTTTCTTGCACAAAGCAAAACACAAAAAACAAAAAAATCGTCTCTCTCATCTCTTTTTAGGAGTTCCCCCATCTTCTCAATCATTCATCTTTTTCCACTTCAAAGACAAGCTGTTTAATCCATGTTACACCTACTTGCTTGCTCACCTTCTATGTATTCCCCACTGGCTCCAGCCTGCTTTCTTTCTCCACACTCAACGGAGACTAATTTCACAAAAATCACAAATGACCCTTCTGGCACTAAATCCAGCCGACACTATCCTTGTTCTTTTACTTTGCCTGAATTCTGAATAGGCCTGGAAAGGAGCCTGTGCTCATCTTCTAAAAGTACTCTTCTTCCCTTCAGTTCTCCAAAAAGTGCTCTCTCTCTGAATATTCTTCAGTCTCCTTACTAGCATCTTATACTTCTCCAACTACTCTTTAAATGGTCCTTACGGTCAATCCACTTTAAATTTTCCAGGAGCAACACCACCTACATCCATTCTGAGTTAGCCTAGCCATCTGCTCTGATCTCCAGATACACGTGATGTCTTGCAGCTACTAAAAGTTATGTCCTCAACCAGATTTATCAATCAACCCCCACCCCTCCACCATCCACAAATCTCTCCTATGCCAGTGTTTCCTCCATCAGGAAGCAAACCACCATCTACCTATATCCTTAGGCCATAAACCTGGGGTTCCTCCTCTGTTCTCAATCTCTATATGAAATCAATCCCCAAGCTCTAGTGATTCCGCCAGGAATTTCTGTCCAGGAAGCTCTCTGTATCCACTGCCACTATCAGAGTCAAACCAACCACCATCTTTTGCTGGACTACTTTAACAGTATCTGACTGGTACCCCTTCATCCGTTCTAATCCATTCTCCACACTCTGCCTGACGCGTGCATATGTGCAATAAATGTATGATGCAGACTGATGCGAGGGCTTGCCAACAGGATTTTATTAACTGCAAACTTCATCATGCAAATCCCCAGACTTAAGCCTCACAATGGTTTCCCACCGCTCTACTCAAAATCCTTAGTACCACCTCCACAGTAGAGACTCTACCTCCCACTCAGGCAGCACTCTGTGGCAGTCTTCCCCCTCTATCTCTAAGTTCTGTTTAGGTTCTTTACTGCACCATGGTTTCTTAGATCTGGGCCTTTGACCAAAGAAGTCTTTCTGTCTAGGATGTTCTTTTACCTAATTCCTACTCTTGCTCTGAAATTTCACTCTAAATGACACTTTCTTAGAACTGTCTTCCTTTCTCTCAACCTGCTATCTCATTCTAAGGTATCCTGTATTTTTCCATCTGTAACAATGGGCATACTGAATATATGACTGTCTCTCCCATTAGACTGTAAGGCCTCTGATAGTTGAGGGCGTTCCTGTCTTCATCCTCAAGAACAGTGTTTTGGCATATGGAAAGTGCCCAAATTTTGCCACTCAACTGAGATGCATGAACCAGTTTTTTACTTCCATTTTGACTTCACTCCCACTTTTCAAGTCCTCTGTGAGGGCAAAAACAAAATAGCTTAAGTTGCTTTTGTGCATGTTTATCTACTTATATTTTTGATGCGTATATATTGATTCAAGTTCACAATGCACTAAAACTAGAAACCACTTAGCAATCTTCTAGTTTAAAATTAAGATTTTTTTGTGGTTCTTTAAATCAGATCCATGACAGTATACTCCAGAGTTAGAAGACTTAAGTTCAAAAGCATTACTCTAAATTGACAATAGTCCTCATTATAGTTCTTTGACCAATATTTGCAGATCTACAAAATAAAAAGCTCTGTAAGTGCAGCCCAACAATATGAGTTAACAAGCCTTTCAGGTGACACTCAACTTTGAGAATTAATGATGTGGAAGTCCACGCTAAACTCATGTTTCAGATGAGCTCATGTTTTAACAATCAGGATGAATATAAATTATAACGAGATTTCAGATTCTTCTGGTTCAAGAACTATAGCAAAGGTGTACACTCTACTAGTTTACCTTTTATATCAGTAAGATTACCTTTAAATCAATGAGAAAGCCCTCAAATGGTCTATAAGGATTGTGGACAATAAGGTGGAAATTCAGTTGTTGTATAAGAAGTAGTTCGTATTCCAAAATCTGTTCGAGTGCCTTCTCCTGTCCAAGAGGACTCTCCCGCAGATTTCCAACAAACTGTGGACTAGATACATTGAATTCATCTACTTTGCAGGCCAAAAATGCACAAGTGAGCCTAGAGGAAAAAACAAAGGGAAGGGAATGGTATCTGTACATACTTTGAGAAATACCTGAATATTTTATTTCTAAAAATAGGTTCTAAAAATGCTTAATATTAAGAAGCGACTATGCTAAATATTGCAAGAAATTTATTTAAAAAAAAGAGAAAAAGAAAGTTTCCTGTTCAAACTTTTTATCCATTAGGAGACTATACAATTAGGTTGAACTGTATAATCTTGCCACAGCATTTAACCATTATTGACTACTATTAATGGCAGTTTTGTACAGTTCAACATAAATATCTGGAAAAATAACTGAAGAATAAAAGTACTCTGAATCATGAAATGTAGATGAAAGAACACAACAGTACACAGAGGTGTACCTGGGAAGGTAGGTTAAAAGAACACTGGAAGGCCATCAGTGATGTCTCTGAAAGCATTTCAATAGGGATTATTACCTCAGGAACTAACTTATGAAACTCTCATGGCTAGTACCATAAATTTCAGGTAAGAAACTAGTAATCAAATTACCACAAAAATCAAAATTCGAAGTAACAAGGGCCTGACCTAGACTAGTAGAAATGGAAATGAAAAAGAGAGAAAATAAACAGGGACAATGTCACTGACAGCAAACTCTTTGATGAGTCTCACACTAACTTCATCCTTATGTTTAAGGGACCTTTATTAAATTGAAGTGAATATGGAGCTACAAGACTTGTAAACTAACTGATGTACAAAGACAGGAGGTACCACAAAGGATTCTCATTGGAGCAACAGGGAGAAGAAAGGTGCCACTAACAGAAAGAGATATTAGCGAAGTTAGTTTGAGAAAAACAGAATTTAAATTTGGACAAGTTGAAGTTTAGATGACATCAGTATTACAGGGAGAAAGTACTGTAGATATATGAGAAGTATAAGGATAGTGGAAATTCAGAACAGAATACAAGTCTAAATTATCATTACGAAGTCATTTTTTCCACACAAATTGTATAAAAGACTTCTTAAATGAAAACCAATAAAGTAGAATTATACTCACATTATTATCCGGGGGTGATATTCCATTACTGAATTATTAAGATAAAAACGCTTGAAATACATACAAGCTGTACCCTAAGATTAAAAATATATACATTATCAGAATCCACTCACACATACATGTTGTTTTATTAAAAGTTTTAAAAAATTTACTTATGCAAAGGTTTCTTTAAAAAAGTTACCCATGCAGAGGCGCCTGGGTGGCTCAGCCAGTTAAGCCTGACTGCAGCTCAGGTCATGATCTCACAATTTGTGAGTTCGAGTCCCCACGAGGACTCTGTGCTGACAGCTCGGAGGCTGGAGCCTGCTTTGGATTCTGTGTCTCCCTGTGTCTGCCCTGCCCCAACTCATGCTCTCTCAAAAATAAATAAATGTTAAAAAAAAAAAAAGTTACCCACACAAAATACCAAAACTTCTTATTTCTTCTTTAATCTTATAAATTGTGACGAATTACTATAGAAACGCCACAGCCAAAAGACCCTTTGTTGTTCCTCCTCACACACCCTGGGTTATCTTTCCTATGGGCACTAACTTAATTTCAAAAAGTCTGTATTTATTATTTTTTTAAGTTTATTTATTTTGAGAGAGAGAGAGAGAGAGAATGAGACTGAGATGAGACAGTGCACGCACAAGCAGGAGAGTGACAGAAACAGAATCCCAAGCAGGGTCTGCGTTGTCAGCGTGGAGTCCCATGTGTGGCTTGAACTCACGAACCGTGAGATTATGACCTGAGCTGAAATCAAGACTCCGACACCTGACTGAGTCACCCAGGCACCCTGTATTTATTTTAGACTTGAGAATAACAAAGCCACCTAGATTAGAAGAAACCAAGAAAAACACACAAATATTCACAGCTTAAACCAGTCAATCTTGTCAAAACATTGACAGAATTAACACAGTTGGGGCAATAAGCCTTCTCTCTAAATCCGCTCTGGGTCTGTGTGATAGAATCATGATCATGTTGCCAAACTAAACAGAAGAGGCACCTACCAATTATTGACCATATCCCATTTCCCAGACTCTGTGCCAACTACCAAGCTATTATCTTTTTTATTCCTTACAAGAGCTTGGTGAAGTATTGCCATCTCCACTTTACAGAAAAGGAAAATGACTACCAGTGAGGTTAACGGTCTTGTACCAGGTCACACACCCGATGAGCAATAGGGGTGGATTCACCTAAGACCTGCCTGTACTTTTAACTGCTATGCAATTTGGCTAGAACCAACAAGATAAACACTTATCTATTTTTAGATAGGATAAAAAAAAAAACCAAAAAAAACTTTTCTTTTAAATATTTTAAAAGTTTAACTTTGTCGTTTTATGTGAAACAACAAAACTTATCAGTTATAAATAAGCACGTTATACAAAGACAAATTCCAAAAATGAGTTTATTCAAGAATTCAGTTTCTTCATCTGAAAAGATCACATAAACCTACTGCCTTATGTTATAGCACTTTTATCAGAAAATAACAGAACCAAATCTGGAGACAGAAACTAATCAAGGCCAACTGATATTCTTCATAAATCTTTTATCTCTCAGATGAAGATCAGGTGAACTTAAAAACAAAAAACAAAAAACAAAAAAAAACATCACGAGTACTTTTGAACTTGGTATTTCCAATATACTTCAATTTATGTTCAACTTTGAAAATGGAGATTATTTCCGGGGCACTTTGAGTAGCTCAGTTGGTTAAGCATCCAACTTTTGATTTCATGGTTCATGAGATGGAGCCCCGTGACCAATGTGCTGTCAGCACGGAGCCTGCTTGGGATTCTGTCTCTCCCCTTCTTTTTGCCCCTCACTCGCTCACCTGTGCAAGCTTTCTCTCAAAATAAATAAACATTAAAAAAAAAAAAAAGATTATTTCCTGGGGGGTTATTCTCTATTGAGTCATAAGTTATTCACTCTATATAACTTTGAAACTTAAGATAGACTTTCACTCAAGACAGACTTTCATATTTGATCTTCACAACAAACTGGCAAGAGAATTATGAAAAAATATTTTGTACTCCTTTTTTTCTTTCAGCTTTTCAACCTCAGCTGATGTTCAATAAACAAGAATACATTCTAAAGGAACAATTACAAGGACAGTGCATGTAAATCCCTATAGCCAAAAAGTCCGAACTACTTGTTTCTCACCATTACCATACCGCAGTAAACACACACACACACACACACACACACACACACACACACGGAGTTCTTAGAACCAGACATCGGAAACAACCACATGACAATTTTTTACCAAAAGATAAATCCCCAGCTTCTCCTAATCAAGGCTTAAAAACTTCTTATGGCATGAATTTTAGCCGGGGCATCTGATTACAAATGATGAAAGAATGCATTATTTCAAACGTGTGACAGACTTAAAAAGGCACTAGTCTGTGTTCTACTCCCAGCTCTATTGCTCGTTAGTTGAGAACCTGGAAAATTATTTAATCTTTTCTTTCTCTCTAAGATGAGGATGTCGTGACCTGTCTAGCAGATCTCAAAATTCTTCCAACAATGAAATGAGACCTGAAATACTTTGTAAGAAACAATACAGAAATTCCTAAATTAAGGAGTTTATCAAAAAATAACTCAGAGTGACAGAAATGTGAATACATAAATTACATATTTATATAACTAAGGTGCATTTTTGACTACAGCGGATGGAGAACTGAGTTACACATTTAGAAGAGTCCTGATTTCAGAAGTCAGCTAAAGGACATTATACTTCATCAGTATCATAACTTACCACAACAGACCGTGGCATTGCTGGCTTAAACACTGAACAGAATTCTAATAATCTCTTCTCATAGTATTTGCAGAGCATCATTTCTTCGTGAGGCTCAAGAAAGACTGGATCGTTTGGAAGAACCTTTAGATCAAAAGTTACAGCAAAAGTTCAACGAATTCAATAATCTTAAAATACTATTCTCTATCCAGATTAAATTTAGTTTTCATCTTCAACCAAAGGGAAATATACCACGTCACTGTTTTTCTTTATAGAGCTACTAATTATTCCACAAAACAGCTTTAGTAAAATATTTGATAAACTGAACTATACCATCATTTCACAATTTCTCAGAATGTCAGCTGGACAGTTGCTTCTTCAGAGAAAAAAGAATGATGAGTGTGTGTGTGTATATGCTCACAAGTTTGACATCAGTTACAAATCAAAAAGAAGATACATACTGTCATTGGCTGGAGAGCTCTGAACGTCCCTTTCTCAGTCATTAAGTCACACAGTTGAGGTAAAAATCAGTAAGTGTCTCAAGGACGATTCTCACCCTTAAAACATTACCTCCTAACTGTCTTTATATACTCTTCTACAGAATACACTAGATGGTTAATAATATAACACTTTTACAACAAATATCCACTAGGTAGTGTTATTGGTTTAATTATGACTACCAAAAAAGGGTATGTTGAAGTCCTAACCCCCCAGTACCTCAGAATGTGACCTTATCTAGAAACGTTCTCTGCAGATGTAATTAGTTAAGATGAGGTCATACTGAAGTACAGTGGGCTCCTAATCCGATACTACTGGTATCCTCATAAAAAGAACATGCCAAGATACAGATACAGAACACTATGTAGAGAGAGACAGAAAGCGAAGTTACATTGTCACAAGCAAAGGAATACCTAGGATTATCAGAAGCTGCAAGAGCAAAGATCCTGCCCCAGAGACTACAGACAGCATGGTCTGACAACTTTATCCCAGACTTCTAGCCTCCAGAACTGTGAAACAATAAATTTCTGTTGTTTTAAGCCACCCAGTTGGTGCTAATTTTTTAGGGTAGCCCTAGGAAACTATCACAGATTCTAATTTTACAGAGATAGTATGGCATTGTGGTTTAGAGCAGAAATTCCGGAACTAGACACCTTGGGTTCAAATCTTGGCTCTGCCACAATGTAGCCCTGAAAAGTCACTCAACCACTCTACACTTCAGTTTCCTCAGCTGGAAAGCAAGGATAATAGCAGTATCCACTTCACGGGATAGTTCTGAGGATTACAGGAACTCACTAAATGCTGAGAATAGTGCCTGGTACACAGCGTGGTATGTACTACTTTGCGTAGTACAAAAATTAAGCAGTATGAATCAGAAGTGAATTAAACGGAAAAGTACCTGAGTACCAAATGGTCTGATACATGGAATATTTGATGGAGAGAAGCTTGTACTAGAATAGGTGGTGCAATTTATGAAAAAAGATTAAACCGGCGTGAGTTATAAGAGAAAGGATTTGGCTGGCAGGCCCAAAGTCTGAACCATCCTCAATTGGTTTGTGCTAACCCGTCTCCTGTTTCCCCGCGTCCACCCTGCCCCCGAACCCGCCCAATACATTCACCACCAGGTTTCCTGAGGTCTCTTTCTACAACAGAATCTGAAAGGTTAATTCCCCGTTTAAATTTTCAAAGGTTCCCCACCTCATCATCACAAACTCAAACTCCTCACTTCAGCTGGCAAGTTTCTGCACCTGTTCAGACCTTCCGCGACACAGGACCCTGAGCATTCCAAGGCCCCGTCCGGCAACTTTCGACCTCCCGCTTTGCACCTGTGGCTCTGTCCGCGCGGAACTTCCTTTCCCATCTTCTCTGCATTAACTACTGGGGAAAGCCTTCCCTGACATGGCCTCTTAACAAACGAAAGCCTCTGCTCCCGCACTACGTTAGCTTCCTACAAAGACCTTCCTTCGCCATGTTACTGATTACTCACCTGCCATTCGACTACGTTAAGGGCGTAGTTCGTCTCCACAGCCTAAACACCTGGCAAGGTACCCGTCCGTTCGTTAAATAAACGCCCCGCGCGCCAGAGACGCACGGGCGGGGGAGGGGACAGAGGTGTGCAGGGGCCCCAGGGAAGGCAGGGTGGACAAGGGAGGGTGGGCAGCAGCTGCTCAAGAGTTTAGAAGCGAGGGCAGGGGACCGGCCGCCAGGATCCTCACCTTCCCGTTGGCGACCGCTTTGCATTTGAATTTACGGTTGGCGTCCGCCCGCAGTCGTGCTAGCTGCTCCTCACTGGCGAAAGTCCAGTGCCGCTTCTGGCTACTGTTGTGGTACATCGTGAAATCCCAGAGCAGGGCCAGGAAGTCCGGAGAAAAAGACCCCAAACGCCACAACTCGGGGGTGGGAAATCACCTAAGCCCCGACCACTAACCCGCCGAAGCCGAGCGCGTCAGTTAGGCGGGCGCCGGCGCGTTGACGTTACGATCACGTGGTACCTCCGTCCGCAGTCGCGTTTCCGGAGCGGACTAAGAGGAGAACACCCCGCGCGTCCCTCCGGCGGGCGCCTGACAGACAAGTGGGCGGAGCCTACGGATACGCTCCTCCTATCTGTGAGCTTAGCCTCTAAGCTCCGCCCCTTCCCGACAAAATTTAAAGGAGAAGCGACAGGAGGGTGTGGAAAACCAGACGGAAGTTCCATGTAGAGGACAACGTGAACAATTCACAGGGGGAATAAGTGGACAAAGGGACCCGGGAAAGTGTCAACTTTTAAATAGGGTACATGAGGAGGTGACATCTGAGCAAAGACTTGAAAGACTTGAGGGAGTATGCCTATCCGTCACGCGGGGGATGATCTTGAAGCAGATAGAACAAAGTCCTAAGGCAGCAGCGTTCCTGAGTCTTAAAAAAGGCTGTGCCAGGAACATTACAAAAAAACGGCCTCAGAGAGCATGGAACATGGTTGAAGAGCTACAAGCGGTGGATATATATTGTTCCTTACTGTTCTGCCACTAATGTGACCCTGTCCTTTTCCTGTGATCGTTTCCTTCCCCATCTGTTGATTACTAGCCAGTCTCATCCCGTTTCCGTATCAGAAGCACTATGTATGGTAGTTTTAGGATTTTCTTGAATTCATCTTCATTACTGCCCCAAGGGAGCCTTACAATAAACTATTGTTAATGCTTAAGAGATTTGCAATTTTTATTACTAGTATTTTCAAAATTGCATTTGTGATACAAAATCTATATGGATTCTAATAGCCTTTACTGGTTTAGATATTTGTCCCATTTAGGCATACTTTATTCTGTGCATCACACATCAGGTTAGGAAGATGGACCTACTTGCAGCAAATAATTTTTCTAAAAACAAAAGGCAGATAAAGAGAGTTTAGTTCTTGAAATTTTACATAGGCAAAAGGAGGTGGCAAGATATCCAGAAATCTGCTTTCTATGAAAATGTTTTTAGAAGCTTAAGGGAGAGCTTTTTTGTTTCATTTTGGTAGGTGCAATTGAGGGTAGAGTTTGCTAGAGTTATTTGAATTCCTCACACTTGAATATTTGTAGTTTATCACTTTGGAAATCCAAACACTCCTTGAACATATGTTGGTGATTTGGACTAGCAAATTGGCTAAGAAAAGAGAAAGGAGAAAATATGCTGATGTTAAGGAAGGGCATGGCAAGTTATGAGTCCAGTGGACTATAAGCACCCTAAAATACTGTGTAATGGGGAAGAATAATTTTAAAGGAAAAACAGCAAGTTGCAAAAGATAGGAAGTGAGGAAATGAGTATATATATGTATAAAATCTTAGAACAATGACAGTTATGTATACTATGTCAATTCTTTTTATTTTGTTTTACTGAAACGCATTTGACAACTCCTTTAGTTTTATGTAAAAGGAAATAGAGATCGACAATTTAGAGAGATGGAAGAATAGGATTCCCACAGAATGAGAGTAAAATTGCTCACTGTCGTAGTTCATCAAGAAGACAAATATGAAAAACCTGGTGTTGAAAATATAACTATTTTTTTTAACCTGTAACAAATCTTATCTAGCAAAATTAACACCATAGTTTTGGGATGTAGAAAGGTATCTAGGTTAACCAGCTACAGAATAAAGTTGTTACTGATGATGTTACTGATAAGGCTCATATATGATTTCTTCTTATTAAGGTGACCATGCTGGATGCAACATTAATCTCTATGTCTGAGTGACATTCCCCTGTTTAGCTTATTGAATATAAGTTTATTGCTATTTCTACAGTGGAAGGCAGACTGTGGACTTAGAACTTGGTGCCTTTACCTAGTTCCATTTAAATTCCTACTAAAAAGTAGCAAGTGTTTCTTTCCATGCCTTTTATTTTACTTATGGGAAAGTTTAAAGAATAGAGAGAAATGAATTTCAAAATTATCAATACATGGTCACTTCTCCTCCACTTCCCACCCCAGCCTCATTACTTTAACAGCACAATTTCCCCAACACTGTATGGAGATTCAAAACTTGAAAACAAAGATTTCAATAGGCACTATCCAGAAGTGAATGTTAACAGGAAAGGTTACAGTGATTTTTTTTAAGTAAACACAATCTCTTTTATTGTCCTACAGTTGTTAAATTGTGTTACAGTATGTATTTGTTGACAAACTCTAAGTATTTTGACTGCATGCATTACCTCAAAACGAAGGACTGTGAATTGAGATCAGGCGATGCAAAACAGGTATCATCCGTTGGTCATAGTGGAAAGGTCTATACTTGAGCCACATGCAATGCCAAAGTTTCTCATGACAGTATTAGGAATTTCTCTTATTTTCTTACAAGGTAATTTTCCCTCTTCTTCAGCTCTGCCCTAGTGTTCTTAATGTTTTGGGAAAAATAAGGAATATCAAACTGCTTGATCTTATGAGTAAAGGAAGAAAAGGGAAATTGGAAGGGTGAGGGAGTTCCTGATGAATCTATGTGGAACTTGGAATAATTTTGTGGTCCAGTAAAACATTAAGTGGGCTAACTAACTTACAGTTATTTCCCAAACACACTAGTATAGCCGTATCCACATAGTTTCTGATTTTAGGGCCATAAAGAAAAAAAAAATTTAAAGCTGGGAGGAAGAATAAGGCACATCTATGCTCACAGAAACACACAATATCCTTCTTCCTTTAAAATCTGACATTCAACTGTACCCCCCCTTCAGCTATTGACATGGGTGTCTGACATTCTAAATATAACTTGGCAATGATATTCAAAAACAGGCTCTTTTGTGGATCCTGAGAAACGTAACAGAAACCCATGGGGGAGGGGAAGGAAAAAAAAAAAAAAGAGGTTAGAGTGGGAGAGAGCCAAAGCACAAGAGACTGTTAAAAACTGAGAACAAACTGAGGGTTGATGGGGGGTGGGAGGGAGGGCAGGGTGGGTGATGGGTATTGAGGAGGGCACCTTTTGGGATGAGCACTGGGTGTTGTATGGAAACCAATTTGACAGTAAATTTCATATATTAAAAAATTAAAAAAAAAAAACAACCCCCCCCCAAAAAAAAAAACAAAAATAATTTTTCAGTGGACTATTTCTTGGGAATAGTAATTGATTTCGCTTAGTATCTGCTGAAAACAAACCTGGAAGGCTGTGTTGCATTAAAAAAAAGAAAAGGTTAAAAAACAAAACAAAACAAAACAAAAAAACCAAAAACAGGCTCTTTGCAAATATATTTGATATATGCAATTAGCATTAGCTCTAAAACCCTTTCGTACTTTTTTTTCTTTCAGTTTTCAAGTTATGACTAAAAGAGAAAAGGAGTTGCGTGCAGTTAATACCGAGTTTCTCCAAAGTCTGACTAATGCTAAAGTAAAAGAAAAAGAATAAACAACATCTAAAAAATATCCTTGGTCTAAATGTAACCCCCAAAATTGAAACACTTTTTCTTTCATTTTAGGGCTATTTAAAATTAAAGAGGCTTGACAACACAATGGGGAGCAAATTCTATAAATCCGTACTCAATTCAGCATCTTCCTAAATCATCACTATACTCAGAGCCTAGTACTAATTGTTAGGTGGTGGTGATGATGGTGATAGAGATAAAAAAAAAAATGGAGTATTTCACGGTCCCTATCTCAGGATTCTTAGACTATAGTAGAATGACTATGACATACACAAATACAGTCTCCTCACAATGACATGAACCTTGGGTAGGGCTCAACAGGGAGTGGGGTAGTAAGATTTCTTAACCCTAAGTGCTGATACCTGGTACTAATGTAGACAAGACCTTTATGTGGTTTGAAACCAATTGAAAACCCAGAGCCTACTTCATTCAACCCTTGCTAACCAGGTTCATTCCACAGGCTTAGTGTCTCTTCGGATAGTCAGAGTTAGGTGGTCAATATAAAGGTGATTCTTGTGTTGCTGTCGTTTTGATTACTGTTAACCACCCCCTTCCCCAAAACAGTTGGGCTTAGTTCTCTTGAGACCATATTTGGAAGTGATTTGTTACAACTTTATTCTTTGTCCATATCCATTAATCAATAGTGAGTACATCTATTACATAGAGTACCACATAATCATTTCCACAATTGTATAGCAGTTTAACAGGGTGGAAAGATTTCACTTGTGACTCACCAAATCTAATATTTCCAGTTTTACTACTTGCTACTGAGTATTCTTGGGAAAATCACTTTAATCTATTTTATCCTGAGTTTCATCTTTTGGACAGTGAAGGAAATAGTTCAATAGTTCAACCCACAAATAATTCAATAAATGTTAGTTATTACCTAATGGATACCTAGAACAAGCTAATTGGAGGCTATAACACTTATGTGAATTTGGTTTTGTTATTGATATTGAAGGAGGCATCACTCCAGGTGCATGGGATCTGCTTGGGCAAAGTAGAGGGGAACAAATTACAAGGTGTATCTAGAGACAGAAAAGAACATAGCTCAGATGGAGAAAAAGGTGAATTAATTGAGACATGAATTAGTAAGAAGATTAGCAGAGGGTGTTGAATGTGAAGCCAAGTAATTTGTATGTAATAATGTTAAAATTTTTGAGTGGGAGAGAAAAATCAGAATGGCATTACTTTAATCTGGAAATTATTTGTGATTGTTTTAATAGTGAAGACTTTATAAAATCCACATTAAAATAGGACAAGGGGGTCAATTCTAATGGTGAGGCCCAAATGTCCACTCTTTGAATAGCTATATAAGATTCAGAAATATAAAATTAAATTCCTCACCATATTCCCAGATAGATATCATGTGTGTCATACGTATCATATAACATATGATATATGCTATATGAAATGGGATACATTTGTATAATATGTTTTTGTGTGTAATTCTGGAGTGAGACCTGGGAGTCTGTATTTTTAAAAATCTTAGGTTCTTTTGATAATTAGCATTACGTTTGGAAGTTTTTGCAAATGTAAAAAATATAGAACTTGGCAAAGCCCTACAGGTTGGATGGGTGGTAGGTTGAAAGACAAGCAGCAACTCTAAAATAGGGACTTTCAAATATGAATGCATCTAACAGTCATTTGGGAGCTTGTTAAATGTAAATCAGAAATTCCCATTCAATACATCTAGAGTGGAGCCCCAAGAATCTGCATTGTTACATTGAGTTCCCTTGAGTTTGGTGGTTTTCAAACTTTAATGTTCAACATACCCAGTTAGAGAGCTTGTTAAAACACAAATTGTTGGGCCCTACCACCCAGTCTTGAGTAGGACCAAGAATTAACATTTCTAACTAGTTCCCAGGTGATGCTGGGAACTTGGATTATACTTTGAGAACTACTATTCCAGTTATATCAGTGCAGGTGATTTTTTAAATTTTTTTTTATTATTTTTATTTTTTTTTAAATATTCATTTTTGACAGAGAGAAAGAGATCGAGCGAGTGAGCACATGAGCAGGGGAGGAGCAGAGAGAGGGAGACACAGAACCTGAAGCAGGCTCCAGGCTCCGAGCTGTCAGCAAAGAGCCCAATGCAGGGCTCAAACTCACAAACCATAAGATAATGACCTGAGCCGAAGTCTGATTCTTAACCAACTAAACCGCCCAGGCACCCCAATGCAGTTGATTTTTAAAGCCCAGAGGATGACAAGCATGACAGCATACCTTATCATGGAGAGTCTCCACCTTTTCTGTTAGGTTGAATGAAGGCAACCATACTTTTATTCCAGGTTACCTTTGTGAGAAGAAATAATAGGAGATGCTTATTCATTTGTTGGCCTCATGTTTATACACAAGCAACATGACCACAGTGAAACGTAATGTCCATTTGAAAAAAAATTATTCATAACCACATTCCCACTGGCTAAAAAAGGTGAGGAAAATTTCATTCTCCCACAATTGGATTAAAATATCCTTTGGTTATAGACTAATAAAAATTACTAACCTCTTTATTATTCTTCCATTGTTATAAAATTTAGAATTGAGATGATAAAAATATTAGGGCTCTCTAGAGAAACAGAACACTCATACATACATATATTTGTATTTATTTATATATTTATATATCTTATAATTTATTATAAGGGATTGACTTATGCAATTATTGAAGCTGAGAAGGTCCAGGATCAGCTGTCTACAAACTGGAGACTCAGGAGAACCTATTTTAAGTTCTAGTCCAAGTGCAGGAAAGCATCAACATGGCAGTTGGAAAACAGGCAGAAAGAGTGAATTCACCTTTATCTGTCCTTTTGTTCCATTCAGGCCTCCAAAAGATTGGATAAGGCCCACACACACTGAGGAGGGCAGTTTGCTTCACTCTGTCTACCATTTCAAATGTTACCTCATCCAGAAACATTCTCAGACACACCCAGAACAATGTTCAACCAAATACCTAGGCACCCCCTGTCCTAGTCAAATTGACTTATAAAACTAACCATCACAATAATACAGTTTTACTGGAAACCAACCTGTTCATTTACATGTTATCATCTATGGCTGCTTTCATGCTAAGCAGCAAAGGTGAGTAGTTGGCCCATTAGGACAAAAATATTTATTATCTGACCCTTTACAAAAAAAAAAAAAAGTTTGCTTTTACTTTAAGAGTACTTTAAAGTTTTTATGTAAGTGAAAATCATCTAGAGTTTTTGTTAAAATGCAGAATCTGATCCATAGGCCAAGCACAAGATTCTCTATTTCTAATGTACTCCTGAGTATGGCCAATGCTGCTGGCCTGCAAAGTGTGTTCTGTTTCTCAGTTATCGCTGTTGTCACAGTCCCTGACTGCAATGCCCTAAACTCCTTCTGTCTGTACAAATTTCTTTTAAGTCTATCTAGCTAAATCCTGTTTCTTCTGTTACTGCCTGAGTATTCTAGCTTACTGCGATGTCTTCTTATTGCACTTGCTTTGCTTCGCTGTTTTAGACTTTAAATATAATCCATGTTGCCTTGTTGTTGGACTTTTAATATGTGATTATATGAACTGCCACAAAGACTTAAATTTCTTTGAAGAAGGGATCCTGTTTTTAGACATCACCTATGATGCACACATAGTGCCTTACATCTGGCAGATAATCTAAAAATATTTATTAATTCGTTAATAACTGTCCTGTGTGTAGAAAAAAACCTTTCTGTCAACAGGGTGTCATTACAGTGAGACAATATTCTTAGCCATTTACATTTTTAGAACTATTTTTTTGCTTTAATAGATTTTGATACCTTTCAATTGGTAAGGATTATGTTTCTTCCAGAACAAAGACAGTTTTGAAGTGAAATATAAACCTTTGGATTTATATATTAAATTAGAATATGGAATTGAAATTTAAACTTGGCTTAAACCTTGAGATGAAAAGTACAACTTAATTATGAACTGAAAAAGTGCTTATTGAGCACACTGTCTGAAGACTGGAGAATTAGAACTGCTATGTTAATTTCACTAGTTTAATAATCTCATTTTTAGAATTTGCTTGAAGAGATATTGATAAATTACAATAGCCAATCATGTATGAAAGTTTACAGACTATGAAGATGTTTTATTTTCCCATTAAGAATCACACATTCCAAGCTTTTAAAGAAAATTATGTGAGTAGTTAAATAAGATGAGAAACTTCTATAGTCATAAAAATTAATCAACTTATTTTGCTCTTCTAATCAATTTAAAATTTCTACCTGAATTATTTCAGTATAGCCCAAGAATAAGAGTGGGTATGATTATGAAGCTACTTTCAAGGAATCCTATAGAGATAAAAAGCAATTATAAATGTTTGGCATTTTGAGTCCTCAAAGCAACTCACCTAATATATTTTTCCCAAAACCAGATGTGATAATTTCACTATTTAATAGACTTTAGACTTAATACAAGTAAATAAATACCTTTCTCATAAAGGTTGTACCCAAGGAAAAATTATAAAGCGTATGTACAGCATTATATCACATTTGAATAAAGTATTTGAGTTCTAAATCTTTTAAAGTATCAATACATATTTTTCTTCTAATCAATGTACTATTTTTGGCTTTTTAATTTATTTTTACTAATATTCTCATGTTAACAGCAACCAGGATCAGAAAGAAAAAAGCCCATCAGCTGACTTGATACATCACAGTTTATCCACATGGTGGAGCCATGTGGCTAGATCCTGGAAACACCGGTTTATTGTCCTCATTTTGAAATCACTCATGGTAAATCCAACCAAACAAATTTCTTGTTCTTGTATGCTGTGAGTTCCTCTGTGTTCCTCTAGTACTATTAATCTAGTTCCTTATTATCTCTCACCGCACAGTCTTGTTCTATCCCAGTCTTCCATATCAGGGGTTCTCCAACCTTGGTTGCACATCAGAATCATCTTGGAAATTTTTAAAACTCCTTAGGGTTGGGGCCCTACCTGAGGCTAAATGAACAGTTATCTTTGGAGTGAGGGGTCTGAGCATTGACAAGTTTCAAGGCTCAACAGGTGATTCTGTCCTGAAAGTAAGGTTGTAAAACCAATGGTCCATACTGCTACTATAAATATCTTTCTAAATTATAATTTTAATCATACTATTCCTCAGTTAAAATCATTCATTGGCTCCTCATCAACTTTAGGATAAAATAAGTTCCTTAACATGGCAAACAATCCCTTTCACATTGCCTTTTTAGTGTCACCACCACTATCTCCTACCCCCCAACACACCAGGCTTAGGCTCATATCCCTAGCATCTAATACAGTAGAAACTAATTAATATTTATTGAATGATTAACGGAATAATGTGAAGTGGATTTCATCTCATTTAGGACAAAGATATTTGTTTCTGTCAAACACCTCCTAAGCGTTTGCTTAAGTTTCTGTGGCTTGGAGTGTAGAATGTGGCATGACATTAACCGACAGATATTAAATATATTCTAAGCTGACACTGTTCTGCCAACTTATTTCACTCAAAGGGAACATTTGAAAGCTTCCTTGGGAGCATGTGCTTCTGCACTGTATTTCTTTTTGATCTAAATTTTTCAACTCCAACATTTGTGTTTGAGTCAACACAGAATGAACTGTTTGCCTGTGGGTGATGATGCTCTTTAGTTATTCTTTTTAAATGAGTGGATCTTTGGACTCACCGGCTAGCCATTTAGAATCTTTGATCTTATAATAGTTCTCACCTAGAAGTGCCACGAACCTAAGTGAACTAGGTTTCCAAGGCTGGATATTCTTGAAGAGTAAAGAGGTGGATTTTAGTCAGGGCCACCTTATCTGTTGTGCACAGTAGGCACAGTGTCCGGTGACCACAGCGCTTTCAGAGGTGCATGAGCATGGTTTAATATACTTCACATCAGAATTAAAAATAGACTTCTAGGGGGCACCCGGGTGGCTCAGTCGGTTGGGTGTCCGACTTCGGCTCAGATCGTGATCTCACAGTTCGTGAGTTCAAGCCCCGCATCCGGCTCTGTGCTGGCAGCTCAGAGCCTGGAGCCTGCTTCGGATTCTGTGTCTCCCTCTCTCTCTGCTCCTCCCCAACTCATGCTCTGTCTCTCTGTCTCAAAAATAAATAAACATTAAAAAAAAAAAAGAATCTGTATTTCTTAAAAAAATAAAAATAAAAATAAAAATAGACTTTTAGGTCAAAGAAAATGTTTTAATATAAAGGAGCAATATATTTGTCTCTGCCAACCCAGTGATAAATACAATTTGTAATGATTTTTATGGAGGAAGGGGCCCAGGAAGACAAAAGTGTCTTAGGACCAAGAATGTCATATGGCCCTGATTTCAGAAAAAGTAAGGAAGGAGCCAACACCCCTAAAAAAAATCTACCCCTCCAAGCCTGCCACAGGATATAAATGCTGATTGCCTACTAGGGTATCTTAATCTTTATTTTCACGCCATCAGTATCTATTCCAGTACATTTTTCCCCCCAATCAGGAGAGGAGATAGTTGCAGGCACTCATGTCAAATAACAGAAAAATGTCCCTCTAATCATCCCCTTAACCTACCTTTTCACTATGGCATGCACCTAGTAAGTCATTTGGCATGTAAAAGGCACCTTTTTTTTTTAACAGACACATCTTGATGTCGCTCTAATAAAAAGGTGCCAATACTAGAAATGAGTGCGAACAGTCATCAAAATAATACAGTCCTTTTGTGTACACTCAGTTTTCAGGAGCAGTTCTGTAAAATGTCCCCTAGTGAAAGAGGTTGTCTCTGGAGTTTGCAAGTTTATGAAAATAAATGTTTTTGACAGTGTTAATCATTGCAAAGAGCTCCCATTTAGCTGAGCACCTTTGACGTCAAAATCCACGATTAGAATATGGACGGTATTTTTGTGCAATACTGAACAAGTGGTTTTCCTTTTCGAATGTAAGTTCAAACATGCTGCTGAATCAATTAACTAGTGTTTCTGTGACATTGGATAGTCTTAATATAGTTATTTGTTAAAGATAATTAATAAACTCCACTGCCTTTATTGGCCTTACTAGGCAATCCCTTTTTGGTGATAAGGAATACTTTGGGGTTGATGATCCTTGATAACTACAATGTGTTTAGAATACATTTCTTGGCTATACAGAGCCTCATTTTTTTTTTTAACCTCAGTGCCATGCTCATAAATAGTAGGAAGCTCATCGCTTTGTGGGTTCTGGCTTCCTAGGTGGCATTCAAGTTGCATACTTTCCCTGCAAAAATAAACCAGTGATATTGATAAAGTTAGTTCATAATTTGAAAGTAAAAATGGACCCATAATTGTCTAATGTCTTATTGTAGATATTTCTTTGCTTAGTTTGTCTGGCATCTTGCCCTTCTTCTGGGATATGAACTTGATACGTATTGTGCCCATCAGACTCCTTCATAGGAACTTAAGTTAGAGGGATGAGCCCTTTTATCTCAAGTGGTGAAGATTTAACAATCTGAGTCCAGGAGTTTCCAGTGGTGGTGATTTAGGCTTGTACCATGAGTTCTAAACAGAAAAAAGGAACTGAAAAAAAAGGAAAGAAACAGAGTCCTGAGGAAGGCATTCAAATCCTTAGTTCCAATCCCTAAGGTCCTTGAAAACCTTAGTTTTCATGGTTCCTCATCTCTGTTGTTCTTATCCAATCTACAAGGTAATCTGGTATCTTCTGAATATATCTTGTAAAAAACCCAACCTGTCCTTAACACTCTCCTTATCCTAAGCTTCACTCTATCCATGTCTTTAAGTAGAGTATTTTAAAATATTAATTAGGGATGGAATTTCAGACATGTTAAATGGTTGAAGAATATTGAGGATAATAGGATTTTAGGATTAAATGAGATCAATGATATCAAATATTTGATCAGGGACTGACATATGATAGTTCAATAAAAATGTTCTTTTTAATTATTAACTTTCTTGGTTACTTATACAATACATATTTTGAGAACTGTAATACTTAACACATGTGATTACAGGTTTCCCCCATTATCCAAAAGTGAAGGATTCTAATGAAAACTTTGTAAGCTGAAATGGCAGAAAGCAAAGGAACAATTACCATTAATTTGTATGGCAAGTTTCTTGAGCATCCCCAGGCCCCAAAAATAACCTGTCTTAGGCTTTTTCAGATACCTCAGGACACATCTTGCTAACAGTTGCACAAAATAAACCCAGATAAAACACAGTTGCTCACTGACAGAGTTGAAAGCTATCACTCCAGGTTAGGAGCTTGGCCATAGTGCCTGTATGATGGCTCACTGTGAAACAAACACTGAATGCTATTTTCACTTTTGGCCTTTTTTCTGTAAAAGTGAAACTTCTCTGCAGATTTCTTTCAGTTAGCAAAAACAGGTACCAATACAAATATTTTGTAAAAATGAAGTGGCATAATGCGAACTTTCAAAAAAGCAGAGGATACCTAAATATTATTTCAGCACTCTCAGTTTCACAAGACAAAAAGCCAACGTGGGTACATTTCCTACTCAACAGCATAAGTAGCCATTCAAATAATGAAAACCTACCTAGGGTCATCCCTACCTAGAGTGTAATACTGTACAGAGTCCAGGGTGAATATTTTCTGTCTGGTTCCAGTCTATGTGACTAATCTGATTTCAAAATGTGTTACAAAATTCATACACCCATGTGAGTTATAGTGCTATATTGATGAAAATTTAGAATAATGATTAGGGATCTTTATGCATTTGTTTACTGTCCAGTCAATGCACATGAAAATTCTGTGTGGTTATCTGCCAAGAAAGGTGAAGTCTGTGAGAGGTTACTACTTGCAGTCTAACAACTTTGTTTCTATTTCAAGGATTCTAGAGTCAGAGACAATGGACTCAGTTGTTCACAGCACAGAAAACAGCATAATTGCCAGCATATTTGTATTGGTTCTCCTTGCCAAGTCCCAGAGGGTGACGCAAGGGGCCCAGGTGATACTTGCACATGAAGGGGGCTGTATTACAGGAGAGTATCCAAAGGGGAGGAGGTGCAAAACTTTTTGAACAAGTTGCAAAATATTGTAGCAAGCAGTAAACCAGTCAGATCTACCCCTCCACCACTTGTTGTAGTCACCTTGACCTACTAAATGTTTTTGTGACCAGTTATAGAAACTGGTCAGTAGCAGGAGTTAGACTAATTTTATAATCTGGCACAATGAGCAAGAACATGCAGGACTGATCAAGGTCAGTGGCAGATCTCAAGGTCGGTGGCCTCTCCCAGTAGTATCTGAGGATTATCTCCTCTAGTTCAGGAACCATTTCTTCATGTCCTACATTGTCAAATGCATCATTCCTGGCTAATTGCATATATCTCATCGACACAAAAGGCATTAATGTTGTTACAAGGTCAAAGTTCTTTGGAACCTGCTTATATTAAAAAATATAGATCTTACCTCTGCACTTCCCTAATGTCATGTTTTAAATTCTGTTCACATAATTATTCACTCATAAATGCATCATAGTTCCTCCTGAGATTGATAACTTCTAAGGATTGTTCTCAGATATTTTCACTGAGCTTCCCTGATAATGACCACAAATACAAGCCTTACTTAGACTAGGTAGGAAAATGCAAACAATTATTTTCCACTCATATTAAATTTACCATTTAGAATTTTATAGCATAAACATAGAACACGTCTTCCAAACATGTCTTCTCTTGAACTCTTTATGCCGTCATCACTGCATTCTTAGAATATGAGTTTACTGGTAACTACCTGTCTTTCTTCCACTGCCATCAGTAGAAAGGATAGGTGAGAGGTTTTGGGGGAGGAGAAAGCAAAAAAATTATCAAATATGCACAAGGAAATCATTTCAGAAGAACATGGCATTACCACATTGATCAAAGGCAAGAGCCAATATCAATCCAAAGTCCTTGGATAAATAAGTATGGCCACAGTCAGAGGGCTGGTAGATATGGCATGGATCCTGCAGAGGAGATGGGCAACTGTGCTAGGAGTCAGTAGCCAGGGGTTCATAGGGTAAAACACACCCTTGGATACTACACTAGAGGTGGCACTGTGGTCAGAAGAGAATTGAGTGAGATCTCATTCCCAAGCCCCTACACATAGCTCTAGCCCAGGCTTGGCAATGAATTCTCAGTAGCCCAGCCCTGAACTTACATCTGATGAGAGAGTTAAGTGACATCTGCTGTGTAGGTGCCTTTATGGCAACCCAATGTCATCAGATCCTGCAAAAAGAAATGCTGTGCTGACTAGCAGGAGTTATCCACTCAACAGGCTGCCCTCCTGGAACAGGGACTAACTCTGGGGTGCAGAAAAACCCCATCAGCATGAATCCCAGAGCTTCTATGAATATTTGGTAGATTTTACACCCTGGGAAGAGGATTGGAGCGTTCCCCAAAGTGGAGAAGAGGTGACCGGAACCATTGTAGTTCATGATTTGGATTTAGAGAACAACAAATGGCACCACCAACTCTGGCCAGTACCTGGGACCAGAGGAGGCTTTAGGAGAGGCACACCAAAGTGTGGGGCCCTCCTGAACTGGGACTATGTAAATTTAGGCATATCCTACAGTGCACTATTTTAATGTACCTAATGCATCAATTCTAATTTTTTAAGTTTCTAAGATTTTATTCTTTATACTAGTTCTTCTTTTTTTTTAATTTTTATTTATTTATTTTTTTTAACGTTTATTTATTTTTGAGACAGAGAGAGACAGAGCATGAACGGGGGAGGGGCAGAGAGAGAGGGAGACACAGAATCGGAAGCAGGCTCCAGGCCCTGAGCCATCAGCCCAGAGCCTGACGCGGGGCTCAAACTCACGGACCGCGAGATCGTGACTTGAGCCAAAGTCGGCCGCCCAACCGACTGAGCCACCCAGGCGCCCCTATACTAGTTCTTCTTTAAAAACATTGCACGACTAAAAATTTAATGTTCATTGATACATTTCTTTTAAAATATCAAGAATTTTCTAAGAGCTTGATATAACTTATCTGTGTCAATGGGATGAGAAGTGATTTAGGGCCTGAAACTACTCTTAATACTGTTTCTTTTTTTAAAAAAAATTTTTTAACACATATTTATTTTTAGAGACAGAGAGAGACAGAGCATGAGTGGGGGAGGGGCAGGGAGAGAAGAAGACACAGAATCTGAAGCAGGCTCCAGGCTCTGAGCTGTCAGCACAGACCCTGATGCAGGACTCAAACCCATGAACCGTGAGATCGTGACCTGAGCCCAAGTCAGACACTTAACTCACTGAGCCATTCACGTGCCCCATCTTAATACTGTTTCAATGTTTCTCTCACTCCTGTTTAAATATTCATATTAATATTTATATTATCTACTTTGATATGGATAGCTTAGCTGACCTGTAGTTGCTAATTAAAATAATTTTATGCTTAATGGACAGTGTTTGCCTATAATATAGGCCTTACCTCATTAAACCATTATAATAACTTGGATTTTTATAAAAGTTTGCTGTGATCATGCCCATTATCTTATTTGCTCCTCAAATTAATATACACATATGATTAGCTGCTGCCTTTGACAGGTGAGGAAACTAAGGAGAGTGACTTAAGGTTGTCCAAGTTAATATATTTGATCTCTCAGCCATGAACAGAACTAGGCTTTCTGGACTCCTCATCTGATGCTCTAGTGCTTATGGTAACTATCATGTGCTTTCCCCAGGCACACCTGTCATGATTAAGTTAGTATTTATTCTGAATCTTTTCCCACTATTCTGTATGTCAAAAAAGATAACATGTCATTTTTCTTTCTTGATACCTCTATTGCTTCACGGGAATATAGTTTTAATATTCAATAGTGAATATTAAATACATCTATTAAACATGATATATGACAAGAAATCTATATCTTGCATTCAGAATTTTACTGTTACCCAACATTCTGTTAAGCATGTCAATGCAGTGAACACAATGGATCCTCCTGCCAGTCACCTTTTAACTACCTAAATATCCCAGCTTCTCAGGTCTGCCAGCAGGAAGATCCTGCTGCATGTCAGATGTGATGCCCCCATGTCCTTTTTTCATTTGGAACAAAGCAGAAAGTATTAGTACCCTTCTATGGTTAGTTACCGATAAGCAGAACTCTACTGCACATTTTCAAAGAAGTGATGCTGTCAGAGCCTGCCCTCAGGGTCCCAGCAGGGCTTTGTGACATTCCATAAGATCCTAGGGAACTTACAGGTTCATTATGATCTCTTAGGTGTGCAAGCCAACTTTATACAGCTATGCGTGGTACAGCCAAGTGGGGTACAGTGAGAGTTCTGGAGTTGACAAAAAATGAGCAGGCTCTTATTTACGCATCATGGGTTTGGGTCAATCTATGTGTTTAACATATGTTTGTACTCACATCAACGTATATATTTTTTTCCTAAATGAATTTCCCAAATGAAAACCATTTCATATGCTTCTTGAAATGACTTGAGACCTTGGCTTCTCTGGGATTATACTTTTACTAGTAAAATGTCCAAGGTCCTAACAAGGACTTTATGATATCCCACGTTCATCTGCAGAGGTCAGGGGACAAGTTTAATGACTTCTGGGAACTGAAGTCAACATTCTACACTATTCATTTCCAGTTCTTTTTTTTCCCCTCTCATTTTTGATGAAAAAAAAATCAGTTTTAAAAACTTTATTTTTAACAATATCTAATGTATATAGAAAGAAGAGACATGGCAGGATGGCAGGCAATGGCATACATTAGAAAAAAACAGATGAAATACTTTACTTTTTTTTTTAATCCTGTTCATACACTTAAGGTCCCTTCAGAAAATGGTGGTCCTTGCCAAAATCCCCTCAGCAGATATTCTTGATAAAAGTGGTGCAGCCTCAATATGTCTCATTGGCTCTGTTTCTTACTTCTACCTCATGACCACTACAAACAGTTAAGTTATATCTGAATTTATTAAAGTGTTGAAGAAAACTAAAAATAATGGAGAAAGAATTGTGAGTGAGTGTGTTAGATATGGCTTGCTCATTGTCCAACAGGGAAGCATCCAACGATTTCCACATTTTAGTTCCCAACCTCATTTTATCCTCATATTTCTAGGATTTTTCCTTTGCAATCTCACCAACTAGTGTTAGAAACTCTATACCTCATCCACAGGTTCGTTTCACTCCAGAATCTATTTACCAGACCTCACAGAAGTCTATTCTAATTGTGAATTAGAATAATCCCATGCAGGCTCAAGGACAGTTCAGATCCATCATGCACATTCCAGCTCTCAGGTCTAGAGTGAGTGTAACCTTTCCAAGCTTATCCTCTAAAAGTCTTCCAAATGGTATGAGCTGTAGGTGGGAATCTTTATTCTTAATGCTCAGTGAGTAGTTGTTGAATCATACACAGAAACAGATACACACACATGCACACACACACACACACACACACACACACACTCCAGAGCAAATAGTGTTCAGGGACAAGAAGGACTAAACCCATAAGGGAGAAATTTCCTTCCCTATGATTTTCAAGGCCACCATTATCCAAAACTCTTCCTAGTATTAATTTTTTTCATTTACTCATTTCCAATGTTGTCTCCTAAAACTACTAAGTGTAAGTAAATAACAAATTCGTATGTCAAATTCATATGGCTGCTTCCTTAGCTGTATATGACCAATTCAAAACATGGACATTATTGCTCTTAAATAATGCATCATTTTGTGGTTGTAGGGGGGCAGATGGCAGTGAAGAGACAAGGGGCAGGAGATTTCATTTCTTCTAATTAAAAACTGAAGAAGTGGGTTGTTTTGGCTAATGTACGTATGGGAATAATATCTGAAGTAATAGTTAAATAAAATTTGTTTTTTAGGAACATTGAAAGATAAAGATTCACTGTGTGCTTATCAGTACAGTTGACCCTTGAACAATATGGGGGTTAGGAGCGCTGACCCTCCGTGTGGTGGAAAATCCACGTAGAACTTTTGACTGCAAAAACTTAACTACTGATAGTCTACTGTTGACTAGAAACCTTACCAATAACATACATAGTCAATTATCACATATTTGTATATGTATTATTACCATTAAGATAGAAATAAATAAAAATGTTATTAGGAAAATCACAAGGAAGAGAAAATATATTTATAGTACTGTACTTATAGAAAATATTTCAAGTATAATTGGACATGCATAGTTCAAACCCATGTTGTTCAAGGGACAACTGTGTAAGATAAGCTCTAAACATGCTGAATTTAAGCTGTGTAACTAGAACTCTTACCACAAATGGAGGAAAGGGGTGGAACCAATTACTTGTATTTTGTTAAAGGATAAAATTCTGTTTAATGATATATTACAATGTAATTACTGTAATAACAATAAAAAAGTAATACATTGTTTGAGACAGCAATGAATCAGAGACTGAATCTACTATATTGAAGAGTATTTTCTGTTTTTTTGTGTGAACTTTCCTTTTGTAGAAATATTACCGTTTATTTAATTTTTGCCATGCAAAAACATGGAAAGACCAAGAACATTGACTAGGCAAATGCACATTGCCTAGCCAGGGCAAAAAATAAAAAGGCATAATTATAACTCCAGATTATGTATATTTTTCCCCTTGTAAGTGATACAAATCCCTGAAATCAGCACCAAATGAAAGCTAAATTTATATTTGGCCAGGGAGACACAAAGTTCCTTTGATATTAGGTCTCCAATTTAACCTTTTAATAAAATGTAACATAAAATAATAACTTGGAATCTTCACCTTAACTCTTTTATTCTGGATGAAAGCCAGATATAAAGTTTGATTTTTTACTAAGCTATTTATTTTAGAAATTTATATCTCTCTTCTTTCAGTGTTTCAGTTAACTGTGTACATATTTTATCATTGATTTTGTTGCATTAATATGTTTTTATGTGGAAAAACTCTTGCCCTTTCACTGATATATATCATGACCACCTATTAATTTGAACGTTTTTCACATAAACTCTCAAATTTTAACTCTCTGGCCTGGTAGTTTACATATTCCAAGCAGATGCTCTTTTAAATGGTTTGATCTTATTTATGGGATGGAATGGTTTGGGTTTCTGTTAGAAAGTAAATCTCTCACAGACACATCTTGTAAAAATAAGTAACAAACTAAAATCAAATATCTATCCAAGCCTACTCCCTGTGAAATTCATCAAAGTAGTCAATTAATACATAGTAAGCACTTAAAAAGTGTATGGCATATAGTCCAAGCTCAAGAACTGCTAGCCTCAAGGACTTGTGATATCTGCCCACCCCCACCCCATAATTGTAAAATGATAACAATTTTGAACAGTTGCAGTGGTTTTCAAGTTAAGCATTATCTGGGAGCTTCAAAAAGCCTCCATGTTTAGGCTCCACCTCCAACCAATGAAGTCAGAAATCTTGAGGGTGCGACGCAGACATCAATTCTTTTCTAACATTTTATTTTGAAAAACTGTCAGGCTTACAGAATATCCACTAGAATAGTAAATCAAGATCCATATACCCTTACAAATTTGTTTTAGCTCTCTCTTTATGTAAGTATTAATATTTTTTATTTTTGAAACATATGAGTAACTTATTTTGAAATTATGAAATTTTGCTTCCAAATATTTCTTCATATAACTTGAAGAACAAGAACATTTTTTTCTTTGTCCTTTTTTTTTAAGTGTATTTATTTATTTTGAGAGTGAGGGAGAAGGCGAGCTTGAGTTGGAGGAGGGGGAGAGAGAGAGGGAGAGAGAGGGAGGGAGAGAACCCCCTGTGCGATGTCAGTGCAGAGCCTGATGCAGGGCTCCATCTCACAAACTTTAGAGATCATGACCTGAGCTGAAATCAAGGGTCAGACGCTTAACCAACTGAGCCACCCAGGCACCCAATGTAATGATCACATTCAGGATATTTAACAATGATAATTCATTACTTAACATATAGTCCATATTCAAAATTCTCCACTTATCCCAATTAGATCCCAATTTTTTTCTTTTTAAATCAAGATCCAGTCAAAGATTTCACATTATACTAATTTGCCTTGCTTCTTTTTTCTCTGTTAATCTAGAACAGTTCTCCAGTCTGTCACTGACCTTCCCGAAATTTGGTTTGTCCTTCTATTTGAACTTGTATGATGAGTCTTCATGATTAGATGAGGTTAAGCATTTTTGGCAGGAAGACTATCTGAGGGCAAACAATGTCACTTGTCCCAGGGTGCGTGGGTGGCTCAGTTGGTTAAGCGTCTGACTTCAGCTCAGATCATGATCTCACGTTTCGTGGTGTTCGAGCCCCATGTCCAGCTCTGTGCTGACAGCTCAGAGCCTGGAGCCTGCTTTGGACTCTGTGTTTCCCTCTCTCTCTGCTCCTCTCCCCCCACCCCCACATTCTGTCTCTCTCTCTCTCAAAAATAAACAAACATTAAAGGAATTTTTTTTAATATAAACACAATGTTACTTGTCCCATTGTTGGTGATTTTAGCTGTGATCACTTGAAGCTTTTTATAATAAAAATGTACCCTTTTTGTGATTGCTAATGCAATTATACTTCTGGAAATTCTTAGATGAAAGAAGAATATTGAATGACTAGGTAGGAGTGGAACTACTTTCCTTAAGAAACAGGCAGGACCCTCAGGACAGGAGATTGGAACTCATGAATGTGGATGACTTTTTTCCCCTAATAGTTTAAGTTTCTCCTCATCTCACCTCAGTTTTTGTCTCTTCTTCAAATCTCACTTTTGGGTGTTTTGGAAAAAAAATTTAAGAGAATCTATGCTAGAAAAAGTACTTTTCAAACTTTTTGCATTAAAATTCATGAGAATACAAAAAATCCTCTGGCATTTATATTATTTTTAAAAATAGAAACCTGATCATGTGCGTATCTGAAATAGTGGTCCTCTAACATCTTTAAGGTATAGCAAAAACTCTCTGGCATGGGTAGTAGGCCTGTACTTGACTCTTACCATAGTTTTCAGTCCCCTACCATGCTGCAATGTAGGCTCCAGCCCTTTGGGAATACCTCTTGTAGATACCTCTCTGGTTTGACAAAGATTGTTGCCTTTACCTGAAATTATGTGACTTCACTTGTTTGCCTGATGAACTTCTACCTGGCCTCCCAAATGAAGCTCCTGTATTAACCCCTCTTTTTTTATGTGATACCCTCTTCACCAGGCAGAGCTCATTATTCTTACCTTTCTTCCCCCTCCACAACTAACCCTTCAGTAAATGTCCTTCTGTTAGGGCATTCACACTAGGTTTATTTTTTTTTCCCATGGTGTCCTCCCCTTGAGGTTGTGAGCTTGTTGAGCAAAGACATGTTATTAATAATTTTATTTCTCTAGTTTTGAGCTCAGTGCTTTACTTATACACAGTGCTCCATAAATATCTGATGAATGAAAGCTATTAAACTGAATTACTGATTCAACAGTGCTAAGAATCTAGGTTTCAATAATGAGTTAGACTAACATTTCAGTTCTCTAAAATAATGTTTGTGAAGCTTCAGTCATGGTTTTGGCCATATCTGATATCACAAATGATTTTAATATTTTTATTTACAATTACCTTTCAAAACTGAAATGCTTGTTTTTCAATCCTACCCAAAGCAATATTAGCTATGAACGTCTTTTTTTTTTATGTTTTATTTTATATTTGAGAGAGAGCAAGGGAGACAGAGATGGAAAGCAAGCAGGGGAGGGGCAGAGAGACAGAGACAGAATCTGAAACAGGCTCCAGCCTCTGAGGTGTTAGGACAGAGCCCGACATTGGGCTCAAACTCACGGGCAGTGAGATCATGACCTGAGCCGAAGTTGGATGTTTAACTGAGGCGCCCCATAACAGTCATGGTTTTGATGTGAGAGTTTATTTTTTCTAATGTACATCAATATGTATTCAAATCAGTTCAAAATTTTTAAACAGCCTGCCTCTCTAGCACCTAAAATCAACTTTTTGGTCTTCAACAGTAAACATTTTATTCCTTTGGAAAATTTCTCCATTGTCAAGCTTAGGCAATTCTTACAAACACACAGCCAATGCACATTTTGTGGCTATGAAGTAGATTTTATGACATTTGAGTTTAGAAAACCAACAAAAATTTATAGGCCAAACGAGTCTCCTATTCTTGATACTTCAAGTTAGAGTCAAGAGATATATTGCCTAACCAACATTTTTTACTGGGCCATCACATTTTTATTAGCCTCATCCACTCTTTCTAATATCACCACCGTTGCTCTAGTAGCAAGACAAATCATCCAGATGTTGCCAGATCAGTCAATCAAATCATTCAATCAAGTCAAGAATATGCACTTACACACACATGTGTATGTAGGTTGATGTGCAGAATACTTAAAGGCATAAATTCAACACTTGTCTTGAGGGATGTGGAGTTTAATTGGCTATATTAGTTATATTAAAGATATTTAATCAAATGATTACATATTAAGTGTAGTTTTTAAGAATATAGGATTTTATAATAGAGTATATAACTATTTTCAACTAGTAAGTCCAGGAAAACTTCTTGATGGAATTTATATTTGAGCTGAAAATTAAAGGATGGGTAAGATTTAGATAGGCATCCCTGAGATTAAGTACAACAATAAAAAAACACAAAATGTGTCCAGCGGATTGTGAATAGATTCAATCAAATGATGCACTCATTTACTCAATCATTTAATTATGTATTACACAACTATATATTGAGCACCTGATGTGTGCCAGTTGTTCAAGTAGACTCTGAGATAAAATGATAAATAAAATGGGCACTGTCCCTGCCATCATGCAGTTGCAATATGGCGTAGGAAAGGGAAATGAGGTTGGAGCTTGAACACAGGAACTTTCTGTATTAAAGACTTTTGTTTTTATTGTAGGAACAACTGGGAACAACAGGAGGATTTTATTTTTTAATGTTTATTTATTTATTTTGAGATAGAGAGCACAAGCAGGGGAGGGGCAGAGAGACAGAGAAAGAGAGAGGGGGAGAGAGAGAGAATCCCAAGCAGGCTCCATGCTGTCAGCCCAGAGAATGACGTGGGGCTTGATCTCATGAACCATGAGATCATGACCTGAGCTGAGATCAACAGTCAGATGTTTAACCAACTAAGCCACCCAGACACCCTGGAAACAACAAGAGGATTTTAAACCAGATGGTGACATGATCAGATGTGTGTTTAGAAAAACAATCATGGCTGTAGTGTGGAGAATGGTAGATTGGTTGGTGATGATAGTGGATGCAGTTTTTGGAGACTAGCATAAAATAAATCAAGAGATGATGGTATTTTAGACCAAGGCCATTGGTATTGGAGCTAGAGACAAAACAGAAAAAGTAGCATATATAGGAGGTAAGACCAGCATGACTTGCTGATGACCTGGATATGCAGGATTACCAAGAGTAAGTGTTGAGGATGGCTCCCAGTTTTCTGACTTGCCCAACCAAATGGATGCTAGGCCTGTTCACTAAACAGAATGGAAAAAAAAATTAGGAGGAGATTATGAGTTCAATCTGTCCAAGTTCCATTTAAGTTCTCTTTGAGACATCCAGGAGGTTACTTTAAATAGATGTATATAATTACAGGTGTGAAACTTCAAGGAGATATAAATATGTGAGTTATCTAATATGTCACTTTGGGTTCTCTGAGAGTCTGATGCTGATTTGGAGTCAGAAGTGCAAAAAGTTTATTGATCAGAAACACAGAGGGTTGATAGTGCCTATCAAAGATAAAGAAGTGAAAAAATGATTGGTCATGGGCATGTTTGACCTGACACCTGGCAGGAAACAGGCAAGATTGGGCAGTGAGAGACTTAAACTGTGATACAAGTATGAGAAAGTCCTGACCAAATCAATGGTAAGCCCCAGATTAAAGATAGCCTCTTCAAAGAATCCTCATGATGCAGAAGTGGGCAGGCCCTAGGACATCCACTGTGCTCAGTCACTGACTAGGTGCTTCCCAGGAAAAGCATTACCTTGGCTCAAATACTGTCGTGAGTTTGGAAAGTTTTATTTATTTCTAGGTATCTTGTGGTTTTTGTTGCATTGTAAATGGGATCGATTCCTTGATTTCTCTTTTTGTTGCTTGATTTTTGGTGTAAAGAAATGCAACAGATTATTGTATGTTAATTTTGTATCCTGTGACTTTACTGAATTTGTGTATCAGTTCTGAAAATTTTTTGGTGGAGTCTTTCAGGTTCTCTACATAGATTATCATTATGTCTACAAATAGTGAAAGTTTGCCTTCTTCCTTGCCAATTTGGATGTCTTTTATTTCTTTTGAGGCTAGGACTTCCAGTACTGTGTTAAATAACAGTGGTCAAACAAAGACAGTGGTGAGAGTGGATATTCCTGTTGTGTTCCTGACCATAGAGGAAAAGCTCTCAGTTTTTCCCCCTTTGAGGATGTTATTAGTTGTGGGTCTTTTATATATGGTCTTTATGATGTTGATGTATGTTCCTTCTGTCCCTACTTTCTTGAGGGTTTTTATCAAGAACAGATGATGTACTTTGTCAAATGTTTTTTTCTGTATCTATTGGGAGGGTTGTATAGTTCTCATCCTTTCTTTTGTCAATGTGGTGTATCACACTGACTGATTTGCAAATAATGAGCCACCCATGCATCCCTGGAATAAACCCCACTTGATCCTGATGAATCATTTATATATATATATATATATATATATATATATATATATATATATATATACACATATATTCAGAGAGAGAGAAAAAAAGAGAGAATGCTAGTGGCGGGGGGGGGGGTGGTGCAGAGAGAGAGAGAGGAAAGAGAGAATTGTAAACAGGCTCCAGGCTATCAGTGCTGAGCCTAACATGGGACTACTAGATCCCATGGCTGTGAGATCATGACCTGAGCTGAAGTCAAGAGTTGGATGCGTAACCAACTGAGCCACACAGGCTCCCTCAGTGATTCTTTTAATCTGTTGGATTCAACTTGCTAGTATCTTGTTGAGAATATTTGTATCCATGTTTATCAGAGATATTGGCCTGTAATTCTTCTTTTTAGTGGTGTCTTTGGTTTTGGAATCAAGGTAATGCTGGCCTTATACAATGAGTTTGCAAGTTTTCTTTTTCTTTGGAACAATTTCTGAGGAATAGGTATTAGCCCTTCATTAAATGTTTGGTAGAATTCCCTGGGAAGCCATCTGGCTCTGGACTTTTGTTTTTTGGGAGATTTTTGATTAATGATTCAATTTCTTTGCTGGTTGCCAGTCTTTTTAAATTTTCTATTTCTTTTTGTTTCAATTTTAGTAGTTTATATATTTATAGCACTTCATCCATTTCTTCCAGATTTCCCACTTTGTTGGCATATAATTTTTTATCATATTTTCTTATAATTGTTTGTATTTCTGTGGTGTTGATTAAGATCTCTCCTCTCTCATTTGTGATTTTATTTATTGGGGGTCCTTTCTCTTTTTGATAACTATGGCTAGGGGTTTATCAATTTTATCATTTCTTTCAAAGAACCAGCTTCTAGTTTCATTGATCTGTTCCACTATTTTTTTTTCATTTGTTTGTTTCTGCTCTAATCTTTATTATTTCCTTCTTTCTGCTGGCTTTAAGTTTCATTTGTTGTTCTTTTTCTAGCTCCTTTAAATGTAAGGTTAGGTTGTGTATTTGAGATTTTTCTGACTTCTTGAGATATGCCTGTGTTTTTATATATTTCCCTCTTACGGTCACTTTTTCTGCATCCCAAAGGTTTTGAACCATAATGTTTATATTTTCATTTGTTTCCATGTATTTTTTTTATTTTTTCTTTAATATCCTGGTTGATCCATTCATTCTTTTGTAGAGTCTTCTTTAACTTCTATGTATTTGTTGTCTTTCCAAGTTTTTACTTGTGGTTGACATTAAGTTTAGTAGCATTGTAGTCTAACAATATGCATGGTATGATCTCAATCTCTTTGTACTTTTTGAGGCCTGATTTGTGACCCAGTATGTGATCTATTCTGGAAAATGTCTCATGTGTGCTGGAAAAGATTGTGTATTCTGATGCTTTAGGATGAAATGTTCTGAAAGTATCTGTTAAGTACATCTGGTCCACTCTGTCATTCAAACCCAGTGTTTCCCTGTTGATTTTCTGCTTGGATCATCTGTCCATGGTTGTAAGTGGGGTATTAAAGTCCCCATACTGTTATTGTATTGTTATAAATGAGTTCCTATATGTGTGTTTTGTTTTCTCTATTTGGGTGCTTCCAAGTTGGTGGCATAAATATTTATAATTGTTAGATCTCCTTGTTGTTAGACCCTTTTATGATGATATAGTGCCCTTTTTCATTTCTTATTATGGTCTTTGGTTTAAAATCTAGTTTGTCTGATATTAGTATGGCTACTCCAGCTTTCTGTTGACATCCATCAGCATGATAAGTGGTTTTCTGTCCCCTCACTTTCAATCTGCAGATGTTTTTAGGTCTAAAATGAGTCTCTTGTAGGTAGCATGTAGACAGGTCTTGTTTTGTTGTTTTTTTATCCATTCTGATACCTGATTCCTTTGATTGGAGCATTAGTCCATTTACATCCAGAGTGATTATTGATAAATAGTTATTTAGTGCCGTTGTATTACTTGTTAAGTTCTTGTTTCCAGAGATTTTCTCTGTTCCTTTCTAGTCTTTGTCGCTTTTGGCCTTTCTTTCCCTCTGAAAGATTCCCATTTAATATTCCTCCTCAGGGCTAGTTTAGTGGTCACAAACTCCTTTGGTTTTTGTTTGTCTAGGAAACTCTTTATCTCTCCTTCTATTCTGAATGATAACCTTGCTGGATAGAATATTCTTGGCCGCACATTTTTCCCATTCAGCACGTTGAATATATGGTGCCACTCACTTCTGGCCTGCCTAGTTTCTGTAGAGAGATCTGCTGCTAACCTTATTTGTCTTTCTTTATAAATTAGGGATTTTTTCCCCTGCTGCTTTTAGAATTTTTTCCTTATCTCTATATTTTGAAAATTTTACTCTATCCCTTGGTATTGGCCTGCTTTTGTTGATTTTGATGGGAGTTCTCTGTGCCTCCTGAATTTGGATGTGTTTCCTTCTCCAGGTTAGGGAAGTTTTCAGCTATAATTTGCTCAAATAAACCTTCTACCCCCTTTTCCTTCCCTTCTTCTTCTGGGACTCCTATAATATGAATGTTATTATGCTTTATGGAGTCACTCAGTTCTCTAAGTGTACATTCATGATCCAACATTTTTCTCTTCCTCTTATTTTCAGCTTATTTTATCTTCTATATCACTTAACTCTTTCCTCTGCTTCTTCCATTCTTGTCAGCATTACATCCACTTGGTTTCACATCTTGGTTATAGCATTTTTATTTCAACCTGACTACTTTTTAGGTTTTTTATCTCTGTGGTAAGGGACTCGTTGGTGTTTTCTATGCTTTTCTCAAGCCGTAGTATCCTTAGGATTGTTGTTTTAAATTCTGGATCAGTCATATTAATTATATGTGTTCAATTAGATCCCTGTCTATGACCCTTTCTTCTTTCTTTTTGGATGAATTCCTGCATCTTGGCATTTTGTGTAGGTCTCTGTCTTCTGTGTGTTAAGAAAGCTTGTTACGTTTCTTGCTCCTTAGAGTAATGACTTTATTAAGAAAAGGTCATATACTGTTCAGGACCTGGTGCTTCAGGAAGTTTCTGGTGTATGCTGTGTGCACTCTGCTCCTGTGTTTTGGCTGCTCTTTCCTAATGTCAGTCCTCTGCAGAGTTTCTCCTTTCCTGCAGTCAGAAATATTTGGACCTTTTCCAGAGTGTGGTGAGTTTTAACTAGTTGTGCCCTAGTCTCTTTGTTAAAAAAAGCCTGACCCTATTTCCAATAGAGCTGTAGCTTTGAAGCATTCTATAGCCAGTAGACTTGTTGTGTGCATGGGGGTGGGGGTGGGGGTGGGGGTGGGGTGCTGGTCTTTTGAGGAAAGACCCACTGCTCTGGTTCTCAGGCACATTGCCCTAATAAAGAAGCACCTGCAGAGCACAAGGGGGCAGGGTTAGCTCAGGCCTCCACTGTTGGCATTGTGTTGCTCACTGAAGTCAGTTCATGCTGATGGGCATGGGAGAAAAATGGCTCTGGCCCTCTTCCTACTCTCTGGAGAGGGGAGTTCATCCCCACCATTCTCTGGGAAGCTCTCACGGGAGAATGAAAAATCTCCCCTGGTGTATCCAAGGCATCCTTAGATCACTGCCTTCACCTTGACTGTGTCTGGACCATCTGTCCATCTGGCTGCTGCAGTCCACTGTGTTTTATCTCAGGCATGCCACTGAGTTTCAAAACTCCAAACTCTAAGGGCCCAGTATGGCATAGACCTGCACTGATTCTATGGGGAAGAGTCTCATAATGCTATGGCTGGTGCCAGTTTGTCCCAGAAGGGCAGACACACCAACATGAAGGAATGTGGAGTTTAAAGTGCAGCAAAAGCCAGCATCCAGGTTAGCTGCCCTCAGCAGGTGTCTCTGCCCCTATGCTTAAGGGGTGGGGGAGTGCAATGGCCCCTGCCAGCTCTTTTGTTCCCTGAGAGGCAATGCCACCTCTCCCAGATGCACTCAGAAGGGGAGCCATCTCTTCCAGCATATCGGAAGGAATCTTCAGATTGCTCTGTCTGTTCCAGGACCTCTGCCCTCCTTCACAGGAGCACTGCAGTGCCTGCTAGGCTCAATACCAGCCACAGCACAGACTTCTAAAATTCCAGTCTTTGAGTTTCACTCGTTCTAAAATCTCATGATAGTCAGCCCCTCTCATTTTCCCAGTCAATGGGTTTAGGGAGGTGTTTTCCTTGTCCAGTCCCCTGTGTGCTGCTTTCTCCCTCTCTCTCTCCTTTCCATGATCACGGCTCCCTCCCCTCCTCAGCACCTGCAATCCTTTTCTCCCCCAAATCACCTCTCCACACCTCCTACTTTCCACCATCTTGTCTCTTCTCTCTCTCTAGTTGTGCAGTTTGTTCTGTCAGTCCTCAGATAAATTTCTTGGGTGTTCAGAATGATTTGATATTTATGTAGCTGTGTTTGAGGGATGAGGCAAGCATAGGGTCCTCCTACTACTCCACCATTTTAACTCCTCACCCCTAGTCTCCTTATTTTTTGATATACTGAACACATTCTTAAACTTCTTAATTTCCGTGAATGTCATTTTATGACGAAGTATGGCAATATTAAGCCTGACTTTACATTTTATTGACTGTGTGACCTTGAGCAAGCTTCCCAGCATAACAGTGCCTCTGTTTTCTTCTCTATAAATGGGGATAATAATAGGATTGTTGTGAACAGTAAATTAATTTATGTAAAGTACTTAAAATAAGCCTGATGTATTTTAAGTCCACCAATAATGTTAGGGGAAAACAAAAGATTAGGTTCAGTAGATACACTCAAAAAATTCATTGGCTATACTCTAAGAATATTTCTTGAAACAAATTTTTGGTAAATTTTATGAACTGAACAGTCAGTTTTGCCATTCAGGAACTGGTTATTAATCAAAATGATTTTAACAGGATAATTTTCAGTTAATTTCTATGTTATCTATTAATAATCATTCTTTATGTGTGTGTTTGTTGTAGTTGTTCTTTAAAATTTTATTTCTCCAAAAATAGGGGCACCTGGGTGGCTCGGTCAGTTAAGTATCCAACTTTGGCTCAGGTCATGATCTCGCAGTTGATGAGTTCGAGCCCCACATTGGGCTCTGTACTGACAGCTCAGAGCCTGGAGCCTGTTTCAGATTCTGTGTCTCCCTCTCTCTCTGACCCTCCCCCGTTCATGCTCTGTCTCAAAAATAAATAAACGTTAAAAAAATTTTTAAAAATAATAATAATAAAATAAAATTTTATTTCTCCAAAAATCATGCTCTAGATGCCATACATGATTAAGAAAGCAATTACTATTCTGATAAGCAGTAATTAGTATAAAAAGTTGTTAAGGATTTCAAAAAAAGATATTCAGTGCACATGATTAGAAATTTGACTCATTACTTAACCAAAAAAAAAATTGGTATTTAACACCTCCAACTGAAAAATGAAATATTAAGAACATGTTGCTACATTATTTTCAAACATTTTTATACATTATAGAAATAGGTGATGAAGGTATGAGTTATAATGTAATAGTTCATTGAAGGATAAATACAAACCCTGAGTCAGCTAAGTGACAATTAATCCAGTCATGAAAAATACCTTTGGCCTTGCAGTATTGCACAATGTTTTTTTATATATATAATTTTTTTAATGTTTACTTATTTTTGAGAGAGAGAGAGAGAGAGAGAGTAGGGGAGGGGCAGAGAGAAAGGGAGCTGTCAGCACAGAGCTTGACATGGGGCTTGAACTCACGGACCGTGAGATCATGACCTGAGCTGAAGGTGGATGCTTAACCGACTGAACTACCCAGGTGCCCCCCATTTTTTAACCTTTTAAAAAATGTTTATTTATGTACAATGTTTTCTAATTGCATTTAATGGAAAATTTTTTATCAGATCATTATTTAAGGTAGGGGAATGAGAATACAAATCTCTACGTTGTTTGGTTTCATTGTTAGCCCAGGGAAGACAGGGCATTAATTAATAGTTAATAGCTGAACAATTCAAGCGCCATGGTTTGGATCCAAAAATATTCTTAGAGCTAGGAGAGCCATATTAACTGCACTAAGCTGTAATATCCAGCTGGTTCTGCTGATCCCAAATCATAGGATTTTTACTTTGCAAGGGGCTCTGTAAATCATCTAGCCTGAACCTTCAATTGAGGCTATTTAAGGGAAGTTTTTAGAGACTTCAAAGGCTTCATAAGACCGTATATTTGCTAGGACTACTTATTACAGCTAAATCCTTCAAGGCTTTTGAATGTACCCATGTACTGAAGAAATTATTCAGCTTGTTGAAGGTCACTTATTAAAATGTGGCTCTGGGCTACTTGGTGAGAAAGAAAAGTGTAAAAGGCACGGAGAGGCTGGAGGAAGCTGCCCTGTTAGGGAGACTTGGCTGCAGCCCAGGCTCTTGGGTGTGCAAGGAAAATTTTATATACAATAAGCAGGAGGCCAACTACCAAGAGATAAGCCACACTTGGTTGTCACACATGAACATGATGCTACCATATTCTTCCAAATTATGGATTTGTTAGTATGGGTCTTGTTTTGTGATTTTCTGTAGCCTTTTCCCCCACCTCCAGAGGAAGCATTAGGTTTGGGAATTTCATCAAAAGAAATGTATGACCTGAATATTATAGTTGACTAGTATGGGTTATGATTACAAAACTGAGACCCAAAGGGACTAGTCTTACACTGGTGTAGCATTTCAACAATCCTCCAAACAAGAATTCCAATCTTCTTACACACCCTGTCTCTCTTCTAGCCTCTTATGCTCCCTGAATCCATGTTCCACCCTGCTAGGCTTTCCCACTTGGAGCCCAGCAGACACTTCACCACCCCCAACACATGCAGCTTCCTGTGAAAGGTAGTTTGTCTTTGGCTATTACTGTTTTCCTCAAGACTTGCCTGAGTGGATTTTGACCTCTGTCTCTCAGAGAGCAGGGAGCAGAAGCTACATGGGACATACCCAAATGTACTTTCACTGACGGGTTGGGGCTGAGCAGGAGATGTGAAACAAAGGGTAAAAATTTCCTACAAATTTTTGTTCCATTGGAGATTGTTAAAATATTAAAAATTATTTCACCATCTATTCAGCCTCTTCAAATAGCTCTGTTGTTTCTATGCATCAGTGACTAACATTTGAGCTAATCGAATTGACCATCATCCAAATCAGACATTAGCAGCTCAGAAATGGCTCACTGGTCAAACACAGAGTGGATGCCTCATGATGGTAGAAGAACTGTTAATAAATTATATTTGTGCTTCATGCCTAAGCATAAAATGATAACATTATACTCATATCAGAAACATGGGTAGAAGGGAGACAACATCACAAAGGGCTGTAGCCTTACATCAGATTATGGAGTAAAATAAAAGCAGACAACTTTGTGAGAATGTAATTTTTCCCATGTATGGCTTTGTCTTTGGTGCTGTGATGCTAAAACTACATTTTGGAGAACAGAAACAGCTCACAATTAGATAGTTTTGAATGTTACCTACCTCCTCTCTCTCTCTCTTTACTGGGCATGAATAAGCAAGTAACTCCTACATTGCATGGAGATTAAGTATTTATAACATCTGCAACTAATTTCTCAAATTGTCAGGAAAGGAATCCTTTATTAATACTGGGTCCCTATGGGAATATAGTCTTTATCTAGGAAAAAAAAAGGAATCAAAATTAGTGTGCTCAATAGCAAATTACTATTTTCCTCTCTATACTTTGTTGAAAATGAATTTGAAGTTCTCTCATACAGATCTCAGATATAGCTAAGATTTTTCAAAGCTGATGATATAAACATGAAAAAAGGGAGTTCCAGAAGACAATTTGGATATGTCTACAGAAGAAAAATTTGAAGGCATATGTCTGTGAGACTGCCTTTAGAAACAGTCAAGAAACTGATGGATAAACTGATTGGAAAGAGATTTTAAGACCACTTGCTTCTGTTTTCAAATATTCAATAAATTGCTATTACATGTTGGGGCGCCCAGGTGACTCAGTCAGTTAAGGGTCCGACTTCAGTTCAGGTCATGATCTAGCAGTTCATGAGTTCAAGTCCCACGTCAGGCTCTATATGGGCAGCTCAGATGCTGGAGCCTGCTTCAGACTCTGTGTCTCCCTCTCTCAGTCTCTCTGTCTCGGTGTCTCTCTCAAAAATAAACAAACATTTAAAAAAATTGCTATTACATGTTCAGTGTGTTTTGGTAATTATATTGTGGGGTTGCACAGAATGTCACTCTTGGGAGCCTAGAAGAACAAGCCTTAAATTGGATGGTTATCTGAGGAGGTCCTCAAAGGTGCTCTGTAGAGAAGTGTTAGGGAACCAGCTATCATTTGAGAAGATACAAGAATATATATATTATAAGGCAGTGAATGCAGTATAAGGTGAAGTGCCAGGTTTATGAAAGAAAAAGGAAACAAAATGAATATAGTCTTTGAACATGGTCCTTTTTTTTTAATATATGAAATTTATTGTCAAATTGGTTTCCATACAACACCCAGTGCTCATCCCAAAAGGTGCCCTCCTCAATACCCATCACCCACCCTCCCCTCCCTCCCACCCCCCATCAGCCCTCAGTTTGTTCTCAGTTTTTAAGAGTCTCTTATGCTTTGGCTCTCTCCCACTCTAACCTCTTTTTTTTTTCCTTCCCCTCCCCCTGGGTTTCTGTTAAGTTTCTCAGGATCCACATAAGAGTGAAACCATATGGTATCTGTCTTTCTCTGTATGGCTTGTATCATTTAGCATAACACTCTCCAGTTCCAACCACGTTGCTACAAAAGGCCATATTTCGTTCTTTCTCATTGCCACGTAGTATTCCATTGTGTATATAAACCACAATTTCTTTATCCATTCATCAGTTGATGGACATTTAGGCTCTTTCCATAATTTGGTTATTGTTGAGAGTGCTGCTATAAACATTGGAGTACAAGTGCCCCTATGCATCAGTACTCCTGTATCCCTTGGGTAAGTTCCTAGCAGCGCTTCTGCTGGGTCATAGGGTAGGTCTATTTTTAATTTCTTGAGGAACCTCCACACTGTTTTCCAGAGCGGCTGCACCAATTTGCATTCCCACCAACAGTGCAAGAGGGTTCCTGTTTCTCCACATCCTCTCCAGCATCTATAGTCTCCCGATTTGTTCATTTGGCCACTCTGACTGGCGTGAGGTGATATCTGAGTGTGGTTTTGATTTGTATTTCCCTGATGAGGAGCGATGTTGAGCATCTTTTCATGGGCCTGTTGGCCATCTGGATGTCTTCTTTAGAGAAGTGTCTATTCATGTTTTCTGCCCATTTCTTCACTGGGTTATTTGTTTTTTGGGTGTGGAGTTTGGTGAGCTCTTTATAGATTTTGGATACTAGCCCTTTGTCCGATATGTCATTTGCAAATATCTTTTCCCATTCCATTGGTTGCCTTTTAGTTTTGTTGATTGTTTCCTTTGCTGTGCAGAAGATTTTATCTTCATGAGGTCCCAATAGTTCATTTTTGCTTTTAATTCCCTTGCCTTTGGGGATGTGTCAAGTAAGAAATTGCTACGACTGAGGTCAGAGAGGTCTTTTCCTGCTTTCTCCTCTAAGGTTTTGATGGTTTCCTGTCTCACATTCAGGTCCTTTATCCATTTTGAGTTTATTTTTGTGAATGGTGTGAGAAAGTGGTCTAGTTTCAACCTTCTGCATGTTGCTGTCCAGTTCTCCCAGCACCATTTGTTAAAGAGACTGTCTTTTTTCCATTGGATATTCTTTCCTGCTTTGTCAAAGATTAGTTGGCCATAATTTTGTGGGTCTAGTTCTGGGGTTTCTATTCTATTCCATTGGTCTATGTGTCTTTTTTGTGCTAATACCATGCTGTCTTGATGATGACAGCTTTGTAGTAGAGGCTAAAGTCTGAGACTGTGATGCCTCCTGTTTTGGTCTTCTTCTACAAAATTACTTTGGCTATTCGGGGCCTTTTGTGTTGAACATGGTCTTATACCAAGCTGCACCCACTAGTACATCTGGTTCATGATGAATAACTTTTGGTAAACGGTTATTTTTAAAGTTTGTTTTTTGGCAGCTTTTTAAAATCTGATTTAGTTATGTAATTAGTTACTATGGCTGCAGCTTTTTATGTCACCAACTGACTTCAGAATTTGGTGGACATTGCTTACCCTCTGCCATACAGGTACACTCAATCTAACAAATGTTCATAGAACAGATGCAATAATTACTAGAAACAGTAAAACAAACAAACAGCAGAGGAACTGATTATCTTATATCTTCTGGAAGCACAGATGACAGAACTGTGCTTTGGACTTTATTTATTCAAATCAGTTGCTGTGTATTATCACTCTTTAGAGTTTGGGTTTTTTTTCTTTGTGTTTGTTTGCAAGTCAGTTTGGGTCTTGGAGTGGTTTGCTAAGATGTCCAGGAGAAAGCCAAGAGTGGGTTTGTGAGAACAGTTACTTTTGTCTATGGTTCTTTTAACAGTACATGTCAGTTTTATTTTCATTTATTCATTATTTTATTTGGCTCGCTGTTTCATACCTCAGCCTCACTCCAGGACCTAAGAGGTCTCAGTCTTTGTACTGGTCCTTCGAATCCATTCCCACAAAGTTACCTCACTGATCACATTGCCTGCCAGTGACTTCTGCCTCTCAGAAGGATCACAGGGCTCCACGATGACCCAGCAAGCCCTGAGATTCTGATCTGCCAAGTCCTGTCCTGTCCAGGCCTCACACATTACATTCCCTTCTGTAATCACAAGTGTGACTTGAAAATTGGTGTTTTTGCATACTTGTATGTGTGAATGCGGTACCTTGCAGCTGCTAGCACATGTACGTGTGTCAGTTTTAGGGGACTGGTTCTGCTTTTCATTTCCCAGAAGTCACTACCATGCAGATTTTCTGAGAAATGTTTGTGTGTAGCAGGTTAATGTTCTGGTTTTTGTCCTTTTTGTTTCCTGTTCTTATTCCACGCTATGATGTTGCCCTTCTTGAGAGGCAATGATGCCAGATAGGAGGATGGACAGGCTGAACACAAGGATTAGAAGGAAGTGGTTTCCTTAGCAACAAAAACCTTGCAAGGAAAGCCACACTACTCAGCCACTACTCATGTCTCTCTTCGTCTGGTTTAAATAACACTGAGGTTCTGAATGCTAAGTACATATCTGATTCTGAATCATTTCTAGTGGAAATGATAGCAAACTGGCACTGTCTACAAAAACTTGAAAATTTGACAAGTGTGCAACATACTTTTATATGTTAATAGACACCTCCAAAAGTATCTCTTTCCTATTAGCGTGTCATTGCTTTTGCACTTTTCATGACTTGAAGCCACAAAATAGTTTTCTCTCTCAAAAACAAAGCAGGTAAAGAATTTGCAAAAATCCAGATTAAAAAAAAAAGTTATAAGAAAACTCCCCTTACTCCTGTAATGTTTGCTGTCTATCCCAGTGGCCAAAAAACACTCTGTGGATTAAATGATAGGGTAAGAAAGTCACTCTAATTTAGTAACTTGATTCTGGTTCTTAGTAGTACTTCCTTTTAAGATCTTTAAATTATTCTTTTCTTAATTCTGCGCTTATTTTATTGATATCCTGACACTAGAGTATTAACATTTGAGTGATTATTAGTCATTAAATGGGAGCTGACACACTGCACTTGGTTCTCCATATTTACTGATCAGCACTTAACATTAATAAATATCTCATACCACACAACCAGGCATAAGTTTGGCACCTGAGTATCGTACCAGACTTAGTCACAAAACTGTCATTATATCTGAACACAACTATTGATGAAGGAAAGATCACTTGCCAAACTATTACCTCTAAAATACCGGTCCATCTTTGAAAGATCAGTTATTATCCATTATTTTCTTAAAATTTTTGACTTAATAATCATTGGTAACATTGAGTGGAGGAGGGGCACAGAGAGAGGGAGACACAGAATCCAAAGCCCGCTCCAGGCTCTGAGCTGTCAGCACAGAGCCCGACGTGGGGCTCAAACTCACAAATTGCAAGATCATGACCTGAGCCAAAGTCGGACGCTTAACCAGCTGAGCCACCCAGGTGCCCCAGTTTATTTATTTATTTTGAGAGACAGCGAGCGTGGGGGAGGATTAGAGAAGGAAGGAGAGGGAGAATCCCAAGCAGACTCCACACTGTCAGCGCAGGACTCACGAACCATGAGATCATGACCTGAGCTGAAATCAAGAAACGGATGCTTAACCGCCTGAGCCACCCAGATACCCACCCCCCAAAATGTTTCTTATTTGAGCAAAGCTGGTTAAGAGTAAAAAACAATGCTGTCCAATAGAGATATAAGGTGAATAAAATTAAAAAGCCATGTATATAGTTTAACATTTTCTAAAAACTGTTTTTATAAAAAGGAAAAAGAAGTGAAATAATATTTTAAATATCTAAAATATTATTAATACATATAACCAATATAAAATTATTGAGATTTTTACATTTTTAATACTTCATCTTCAACATCTGACTTGTATTTTACATTTAAGTTTATCTTAGTGTGAACCAGCCTTATTGCCAGTGCTGAACAGCCACACGTGGTTCCTAATTACTGTATTGGATAGCACAGGTCTAGAGCATAAAATATCACCAAAGGCATTTGAGGTTCACCTTCTTCAAAGGATGATGACCCTGTAGAAATACTATTTTTCTTAGTAAGATAACAGAATCCATCTCTTGAGGTGTTTGGAAAAGTTAACAAATTGGCAATGTTTTCTGAATTTAATATTAGGTGCTCCCCAAAAAAGTGTTTAAACGCTCCTAAGAACTTTCCCAATGTTCTTCCCAGAGACTGTAATTAAGTTGATGGTAATAGATTAGAAACCAGTGGCAAACTTAGTGAATTCTGTTTTGCCCATGAAATATTCTTGGAAAAAGTTCCTCACAGATTGAGTAGATCGGGTTGTGATATTAGCATAATAGAATTGAGAATATCTTGCAGAAACCAGCTCTTTACTGAATTAGTTTATAACCACTATTTTTAGAGTGTAAACGTACACAGTGTGGATCCGCGGTGACTGAAATGAGGAAATTGTAAATTCTTCTAAAGGAGGTTTCATTCCAGTCTCCTTGATTACAGAGAGATACTTCCTTCTCAGAATGCTATTCCAGCGAAGAAAAAGAGAAAGGGAGGAAAGGAATGGTTTAGCTTTGCCAACTGGCTGAATTAAGCAAATTTCTTTTTCTCCCAATTTCCTGTAATATTTACAAACCATTTTCAGAAAACCTAAGTAGCAAGGACACAACTAATTTTTGAATAATTTCCATGGATGAAGATATCCTAAAGATTTTTGGAATAAATAAGGAACTATTATGTGAGCTCACAAACTAATTTATAAGCTTTCTATTTTTAAAGAAATTCAAGACAAGTGTTTCATTTGGAGATTCTACCCCCTATCATTTATTAATACTGTCATTAGCCCAACTGGATTCCTGAATGTATACTGTCACTAGACAACTTAAGCCTAGATTGTAAATAGTTAACAGTAACCTATTTGTGAATTAAAGTGAAAAACCACATATTACACAATGGGTCAGATGAATGGGAGAACTAGACTTCTACATGTAAGGATCAGAGTAGCTTTTTGGGATATAGAAGCAAGGAGCAACAAATAACTTATGGCATATTACCAGGAAACAATCATTTAACTCATTGAGCCAATAAATATTTTTAGAACTACCATATGCAAATTGCTTGACTTAGACGCAATAGGAACTCAAAGACAAATCACATGTGAATTCTGCATTTAAGGATTTATAAGTTAGTGGATGAGAAAACACCATAAAGAGCTATAATGGAGGCTTAAGAATCTTGAGATCTAAAGAAGAAAGATAAGGTTTAAGGGTAGAGGCTGTTATTGTCAGGAAAGGAGTCAGAGCAGTGACTTAGAGGAAGCAGACTTGGACTGGTCCCTGATGGAAGGGTTTACTCTCCCGAAAGCAGCAGAGGGCACTGAGGGAGAGAAACTACGAGCAAAGGGAAGACTCCTGAGGGAACACAAGAAAACTTTGATTCAGAAGTGATAATATATGTTCCTGCATTGCTCAAGGATTATGTTCTGCATGGAAAGAAATTTTCACATATTAATAATGGTGATTCTATGCAGTTTTTCAGCATCGGTTCAGATTTTTAAACTAAGAAGTCACTTTTGATCATAGCTTGCAGTAAAATAAATTCTATGTGCAAATCATAAGCATGTGCCTCTTTCTCAAGTTTTGTGCTCTTTCAGGGAATCAGATTCATTGATTAACTCACTGTTTTTGCCCATATAGGTGTTACTGGCATTAAGATTTGCCAGCATAAAGAAAAATTATTTATGTAAAATGGAAAAGAGAGATTAGTTAAAATAATATGAATTATAATTTGATGTTATCAGTAAAAAGTATAGGCAATTTCTTATCCAGTAAATTTTGGCCTTGTGTATTTTTTCTGATATTTTACTTACATGATGTCTATAGCAGGTCTACAGGCACTTTCCTTAGTGATTTGTTATAAATTTTTTTTAACATCTGTTTATTTTTGAGAGAGAGAGAGAGAGCAAGCAGGGGAGGGGCAGAGAGAGAGGGAGACACAGAAGCCATAGCAGGCTCTAGGCTCTGAGCTATCAGCACAGAGCCGGACTGTGGGGCTCAAACTCACAAACCATGAGATCGTGACATGAGCCGAAGTCAGACACTCAACTGACTGTTTTAATGTTTGTTTAGTTTTGAGAGAGAGAGAGAGTGCGAGCAGGGGAAGGGCAATATGGGATTGCTGGACAGTTCATTTCAACTGGTGGAGGACTAGAGTTGATGGATATGCCCTAGCCTCCTATATATCAAGAGATAGTTGTAAGGTTATGATTTCTCAGTGGGTCACCAGCTGGAGTGCCCCTGGATACAAGACTAACTAGTTCCCTAACACACCCTTTGCTGACTTTCTGGGTTTTTTTCTGGCTCTCCACTCTCACTCCCAAATAAACCACTTGTACTCGTCAGGCTCTAATTTATGAAAGAACCACATATCACCATTCTTAAAAGGAATTAGGCACTTAAAAAAAATTAAGGTTCAGTAACAAGGTGACTAAAGAACTTCCATCAGGGCCCATCAACAGAACGCTGAGAAAATCAGAACCCTGTGTATAAAAATGGATTATAATCAAAATATTAACTATATATCATCGGTTTTAAAGCTGGAATATACTTCCTAACAAAAACACATCACAATGATGGCTAAATTCCCGGTTAACAGAAATGAATTAAGCTCACAAATAACAGAAAAAAAATTAAGTAATAAATGTAACTCATCCTATTTTATGAAGTATATATCATTAGTGTGCAGGGGCTGCCATAATAAATACCAGACTGGGGGGCTTAAACAAGAGAAATGTATTTCCCCACAGTTTTGGGGGCCAGAAGTCTGAGACCAAGGTGTTGGCACGGTTGGTATCTTCTGAAGCCTCCCTCCTTAGCTTTTAAATGACTGTCTTCTCCCTGTGTCTTCACATTTTCTTCCTTCTGTGCACACCTGAGTCCTAATCTTCTCTTCTGATGAGAACACAAGTCATATTGAGTTAGGTTCCTCCCTAATGACTTTATTTTGACTTAATTACTTCTGTAAAGACCTTGCCTCTGAATACAATCACATTCCTAAACTGTTTTTTAATGTTTACTTATTTTTGAGAGAGAGAGAGCACACGAGCAGAGGAAGGGCAGGGAGAGAGGGAGACACAGAATCTGAAGCAGGCTCCAGGCTCTGAGCTGTCAGCACAGAGCCCAATGTGGGGCTCCAACTCACGAACTGCAAGGTCATGACCTGAGCTGAAGTCAGGCGCTTAACCCACTGAGCTACCCAGGTGCCCCCAAAACAATCACATTCTGAAGTACTTGGGGTTAGGGCTCCAACATACAAATTTGGGGAGAAGGACACAATTCAGCCCATAATACACCTTTATCTTTAAACTTTTAGTTTTCAACTCTTTGATAAATGTTAAGTAATCAAATAAACACCAATGAAATCACATCAACTAAAGAATTAGGACATTGTAAATACCTGTGAAACCATTTGTGGTCTCCCTCCGTCTCCTAACCCCATCCTTCCCTCCAAGAAGTAGACACTAACCTGAATTTTATCAATTACTTGCTTCTTTTATAATCACATATGAATGCATACTTAAGAAATGCATTGTGTTTTTGAACTTTACAAAAAGAGTAATGATTTGGGACACCTGGGAGGCTCAGTCAGTTAATCATCTGACTCTTGATTTTGGCTCAGGTAGTGATCTCAGGGTTTCTGTGTTCAAGCCCCACGTCAGGGTCTGTGCTAGATGTGCAGAGCCTGCTTGTGATTCTCTCTCTCTCTTTCTGCCCCTCCCCACTCACAATGTCTCTCTCTCAAAATAAATAAATAAAAACTTAAAAAAAAACATAAAAAAAATAGTACTGCTTTGTGTATGTCTTACGGGACTTGCTTTTACATCTCAGTATCTAAGATTCTTCCATACAGAAGTAGGTATGGTTCATTCATTTCACTGTTTTATAAGATCACATTAAGTGATTCCACTAATACATAACTGTTCATTCTCCTGTTGATAGAATTTAGCTTTTCAGGCTTTTGGTTATTAATTATACTGCTGTTGTTCTACATATCTCTTTCACATGTGTAAGAGAGATGCTCTATACCCAGGAGTGCAATTGCTGAATTGTAGGTAATGTGATTACTTACCTTTACAGGATGACACTAAATTGTTTTCTTAAAGTGATGGTGCCAATTTATGGTCCCAACAAGTGTCTCAGATTCCTTGATCATGTGTATTGTGGCCAGTACAGGATATTGTCACGTTTGTAAATTTATGCCAATGTAGATGTCAAATGATAGGAAATTGTGTTTCTAATTTACATTTTCCAGACAATTAATAATTATTATGAGTCTCTTATGTTTATGAGCTATTCATGTTTTCTCTTCTATTAAAATGCTTCTATGAAATGTTTCTTTTTATTTTTTCACCCACTTTTCTACTCAGCTTTTTTTGTCTTTTTTATTTATGACTTTTATCTGTACCTGAAAAATGGAATTCTGGAATGGAATGGAATTCTGGAATGGAATGGAATTCTGTTCCATTTATGTCTATATTTGTGGCAGTTGTCATATCTTTTTATTTGCATGTATTTTGAACAGAAATCCTTAATTTTGATGTGTTGAATTTAGCACTCCCTTGTTTTCTAACTATTGTTTTTTTGTGTCCAAAAAATTCTTCCCTATCCTGAATTTATGTTTTTCTCCTAAACCTTTGTCTCATATATGTTGCTTTTTATGTCTTGTTTTCCTCTCCTGATGTTGTAACTGTATTTCCTTTAAAATGTTTATGGTCTATTCCTCACATTTATATCTTTATTGCTTAGGTAATTGACTTTTGGGTATGGTATGAGGTAGGGACCAAATTCCATTGTCCTTCTGCATAAATAATAAATTGTCCTATCAATGTTAGAATAAAGTCACCATTTTGCTTTTGTACCTATTGCTAAATATTTCAATTGAACTAAAACTTCAGAAAGAGGAGGAAGTAGATAAGCTGTCATAAGAATATAAGTATATAGTTAGTAGCCAATCAGCCATTTTGCTAGGTGAACAGGTAGTGGAGCCTATAAAGGAGAAGGAAGAATGATTTGTACTGTAAAGACAAGCATCCTTCAATGCTGTGTTGAAAGGGAGACTGTAGAAGAAAAAAAGGTTAAGTGTATTTGTTCATTCAGGGTGAAGATAGTGAGATGAACCTTGTATTGGAATCATTTATAATACACAGGACCTTCACAAGCATGAATATGTAATCAGAAACCATCTGACCTTGATTTTAAAAATCTACATGCTTTTAAGAAAACCTTTATCTACTGTCTCATTTAATTCTTTCATCTTGTCAGACATATATATAAGGCAAAGAGAAATTCAGTCACTTCCCAAAAGACACATGGTGACTTGGGGACAAAGCTGTGCATATGGTTCAGGTTAGATGTGTCAGAGTAGTAAACTTAGAACCAAAAAAAAAATAAAAAATAAAAAATAAAAAAAGACAGGGACACAATTTCTTTTTAAATACATCAACACAGTTTGAATACTTTTTTGGACTATTCTTTATTTTCTAAATGTGTGGAAATGTAAACCACTAGTCTGATACCAAAAAAAAATGTATTTTGAAAATTTTGTTCTTTATGCCTATCCCAAGAAAGGTTAAGCCTAGAGATAATTTCTCCTATCATATTCCTAGCATGAGTGGATTTCCTCATTTAAAGCTTATCAGTTTGCATCACTGTAGAAAACATTGGCAATGAAATATTCCTCTCTTGATAAGCAAGTTGAACTTTCTCACCCCCAGTTAACATGAACAGGTTTGTTTGGCTACTAACGAATAATAGTTTGAGGATAGCATAAAAGAGTAACCAAAAAAAAAAAAAATCTGAGTAGTGTTTACCTTCACTAGACTTCTTTTATAGTTGATAAAATGTTACAAAACTCACAAGCTATGATCCATGAATTTATGACTTGGGGTTCTGTAACTTTATTTTCCCTTGTAGAAGAAAAAAGACAATAGGTACAATAATTTGTCTTATAGACAGAATTTTCATTCTTTTACAGCTGTGTTCTGTCTAATATGTGGGTTACAGCACTTGGCTGCCAGGAAATTATTTCTCAGAATATCTGCAAAAACAACTTTGCATCAGGAGCTTGGAATTCTGGAGAAATAGTCTTCATTTTTTGAAACAAAATTATACTACAAATGGCTATTTAGCCATCAATTTCTCGAGGTTATGAAGTTGTGTTCAAATGGTTTCTGAATTTTTTGCATCCTCAAAACTTGACTCTCTCTTAACAATGATGCTATACTGGATAAGAGAAAAAACCACAGAGTGAGGACAGCTATTTTTATGGAGAAGAACATGATGGAGCAAAAGGGAATCACATTGGTAATAGTTTATCTTTAAATAAAAATTATAATAAGAGCATTACATAAAACTGTTGGTCTTGTAATCCCACTTCAATAATCTCTTTCATTCTCATCAATAAAAAAGTCCCCAAATTTATTGAAGTGAAATTTACACACAATAAATGTATGAGTTTTCACAAATACATATGCCCATGTAACCACCACAATCAAGATATAGATTTCAGAAATTCCAAAAGATTCCCTGTATTCCTCCTTTACAAGTTCCTCCTTTGCCCTCTGACCCCAGGCTACCAGTGTTCTTTCTGTCACTAGAGATAAAATTTGCCTTTTTTAGAGTTTCATATAAATGAATCAAAAGGTGCATAGTCTTTTATTTTTAAAGTCTTTCCCTCAGAACAATGTTTTTGATATTAATCCAGGTTGTTGAATGTTATCAGAAGTTTATCCCTTTTTATTGCTAAGTAGTATTCTATTATATAACTAGCATAATTTATGTACCCATTTATGGACAGTGGTCTGTTCTGACTTAGGGTTATTATGGATAAATCTATAGAATTTCATAAACAACTCTTTTCATTGCTGTTGGGTGAATATCCAAGAGTAAAAGTGCTGGGTCAGTTGATACATAGATGTTTAACTTTATAAGAAACTACCCAACAGTTTCCCACAGTGATTGTACCACTCTACACCTGAACTAATAATGTATGAAAATCCTTACTCCATATTCTTGCTTTGTATTATACTGTGTATTATCAGTTTTAAAATATTTTACCTATGCTATGGAGTTTGTGTTTATATCTCATTGTTGTTTTAATTTGCTTTTCACTAATGACTAAGGGTAGCTTTTTAATTCCTCTTTTGCCATCTATTTCTTTTGTGAAAATTCTGTTAAAATCTTTGCCTAATTTTAACCAGATTGCTTCTGTTCTTATTACTGAATTTTAATATTTTTTGTATATCTGGATCTGGTCTTTAAATATACTTCTTACAAATTTTTTCTCTCAGTGTGGTATTTTATTTTTTAATTGTGTCTATTGTTGAGTAGAAATTTAAAATTTTCATAATATCCATTTTTTTGGGTTTTTTATGCTTTGTACTTTTTCATCCTAAAAAATTTTCACCAACCTTAAGGTTGCAAATATTTTCTTCTGTTTTCTTCCAGAAGCTTTATAATTTTAGAGTTTATGTTTAGTTCTATGTTCCATTTAAAATTAATTGCTATGTACCACATTTAGGGATAAGGATCACGGTTCATTTTTCTTTTTATTTATTTATTTATTTATTTATTATTATTTTTTTTAACGTTTATTTATTTTTGAGACAGGGAGAGACAGCATGAACGGGGGAGGGTCAGAGAGAGAGGGAGACACAGAATCTGAAACAGGCTCCAGGCTCTGAGCTGTCAGCACAGAGCCCGACGTGGGGCTCGAACTCATGGACTGCGAGATCATGACCTGAGCTGAAGTCGGACACTTAACCGACTGAGCCACCCAGGCGCCCCTTGGTTCATTTCTCTATCCAGTTGTTCCAACACCATTTGTTGAAAATACTATCCTTTCCTCATTGGTTACTTTCACGTGTTGTTGAAAACTAACAGGATATATGGTGGGGGCAATTTTTTGCATTTCAATATAATTTTATAAATCATTATAAACTAGTCTATAGATCAATGTAGACCAATGGGACATAATGTGTCTTAGCCTGTTCAGGCTGCAATAACAAAATCCCACAGACTGAATGGCTTATAAAGAACAGAAATATGTTTCTCACCGCTCTGGAGGCTGGAAGTTCAAGATCAGGGTGTCTGCATGGTCAGTTTCTGTGTTTGGTGGGGTCCTCCATCCAGTTTATGAGCAGTAGTATCCCACCTAATTTCACATGGCAGGTGTGAGAGAGCTTTCACAGGTGGGTTTTATAAGGGCGCTAATCCCATTCATGAGGGCTCAGCTTTAATCATCCCCCAGAGGCCTCACATCCTAATGCCATCACCTTGGGCATAGGAATTGGGGGTCGGTCAGCAGGGAAAGGAGGAGAACACAAATATTCAGACCATAGTACAATTCAAGCCAAAATATATGAGGAACATATATAATTAAAATTTTTCTGGTAGCTACACAAAAAGGTAAAAAATTAAACCCAAGAAATTATGTTTATTTAACTCAATATACAAAAGTATTTTCCTTGCAAAATGTTATCAATATGAAAGTATTGATGTGAAAATTTACATTCATTTTTGGCACCAGGTCATCAAAATCTGGGGTGTGCTTGTACTTACAGCATATCTTAATGTAGACTAGTCAGATATCCAGTATTCAATAGCATTATGTGATTACGTGGCTAATGGCTACCATTCTGGACAATTTATTTATAGATCAATTTGGAGGAAAACTGACGGATTAACAGCATTTAGTTGTTAATATTCATGATTACATTTTAATATGTTAAGTTGTTATTTTCATTAAGTTCAAAATACTTAATTTCTGTGAGTTTTGGGAAGGTGGAGTAGCAGGATCCTGAGCCCAGCCTGGCCCACGGACACACTGAGACAACAGTTACATCTATGTGACTACCAGTGAAAATGACCTGAAGACTAGCAGAGCAGACTTTCCAAAGTCAAACATTGAGAAAGGCTGCACTGGAAAGGGTAGGAGCAGTGGAGACATGCATGGAAGCCAAAGCCCTGGCATGACTAGCCACAAACAGGAGGGATACTACCAGCACAGAGAAGCAAGAGTATCAGATGCCAGACAAGGAACTCCTGACACCGGGGATACAATTGGCAAGACCAGTCCCCATTATGTCTGGCTTTTAAAACCAGCATGGCCTAACTCCGGAAGCTTTAAAAATCAGCAAGCTTAATTCTGGGAGAGCAGGACAGCTACAGGAAACTAAGCTCCCACCCTTCAAGAGTCAGCACACTAAATAACTCAGCCTGAGAAATGTTACAGAGGCAGAAACGAGCCTGGGGTGTATGTGAAGGAAATATATTCACTTATCTTAATCTCAGAACCTGTCTTGGAGCAACAGGGATCAGCAGTAGATTTCTCTGGGAACAAAATACTGCTGGGCACCATTTCTCTTCCCCTTCCCTAGCCTAGACAGATGGACACTTAGAATAGCCTGCCCTAATACCATATGCCCCACCCTGGCATTTTCCTGTGGACCTGCCCCATCCAACCCAACAGTCTAGGCAGACATCCCTTCAAAGTGCCTCCTGCTCTGGGGAGAGGGGAAGATAAACCCATATCAGCATGCCTGCAGTTCCTGTAGCTGAACATCACAGATGGCCACGCAGGCAGCAAGCCCTGCCCTTTGATGCGTCTTCAGTTGTGACAGAGAGGCTAATTGCAGACAGCTCTCCCATCCACAAGCACACAGCTGCTGTAGGTAAGTCTCTCAAAAGTGTGGAAAGCAACTCCTGGCCATTGCACCCACAGCAGGCAAAGCAGGTCACTGCACCTGGCTGGGCTAAAGGCAGCCATGGCTTGGCCACAACAGAACGACACATGCAGCCCACACAGGAGACACCATTGCTGTGCCTGGTCCTGGTGACCAGGAAGAGTTGCTCTATAGGGCACCACAGAACCTCTTTGCATAAGGCCACTACTTTTAAGACCAGGAGATATGGCAGAACTACCTAACACAGAATTAGACAAAATTATGAGCCAGAGGAATTTGTCAGAAATGAAAGAATGACAAAATTATAGTGAAAGAGCTAACTGAAACATATGAGAAGTACATCTGTTAAATAATTCAAAGTAATGGTCATAAAATACTCGCTGGACTTGAGAAAAGAGTGGACAGAAAATATAAAAAAAAAAACAGTTGAAGGATTCAACAACTGAAATAGAAAATAAACTAGGGGAAATCAATAGATTAGTGTGTTGGGGTTATTACTGAGGATGATGAGATTATACACATTGCTTGGCTAGCTAAAATGTAACAGAGAAATTTCTGGTGGGCTGAAGTTAAACTCAGGAGGGGCATGGGTAACCACCCTGACTGAGGAATGCCCTGGGGTACCAGCCCTCCCAGGTGTTTCTGCTGTCCTTGGGGAACAATGTATACATTGTATACAATGTATACATTGTATACAAAGTTTAGAAAAACAATAGAACACATAGACTCTTGCTGCAAATCTCTGATTTGTCTCTTGTGATTGTGCATTGTTAAGTCATGCACCCCCTGGTTTCACAAGCCTGAAATGTTAAACGCCCTCTGTATACAACAAGCCAACTGAGATCTGTGATTGGCCTGCAATAAATCAGAGTACTTACTAGTGAGGTGAACCAGGTCTTGGATCTTCGTCTGCGATCGTTGACCCCCATGTCTTCTCCTCTCTTTCATAGCCAAGTGTGGAGTAATCTCATCTGTTGGTACAGAGTTTTCTGTCCCTTCTCAGCATTAGTGGATGAAGAAGAATGGATCAGCAATCTGTAAGACAAGGTAATTGAAAGCAACCAAACTGAACAGCAAAAAGAAAAAAGAAAAAATGAGAACTAGTTAAGGGAACTTTGCAATATCATCAAACATAGTAACATTTACATTATAGGGATCCCAGAAGCAAAAGAAGAAGGGGTCAGAAAACTTACTTCAAGAAATAAGAGCTGAAAACTTCCCAAATTTGGAAAAGGAAACAGACATCCAGGTTCAGGAAGGAAACAACCTCTAAGAAGGATGAACCCAACGAGGTCCTCACCAAGACACATAATAATTAAAATCACAAAAAGCAATGAAATTTAAAAGAAGCAAGAAAAGGGGTGCCTGGGTGGCTCAGTGGTTAAACATCCGACCTCAGCTCAGGTCATGATCTAGCTGTTCAGAGTTTGAGCCCTGCATTGGGCTCTATGCTGACAGCTCAGACCCTGGAGCCCGTTTTGGATTAATGTTTTTTAAAGAAGAAAACAGTTACATATAAGCCTATCAGCTGAATTTTCACCAGAATTTTTTTTTTGCAGTCCAGAAGGGAGTGCCATGATATATTCAACGTGCTAAAAGTAAAAATCTTTAACCAAGAATAACCAGCAGGACTGTCTTTCAAAATAGATGGACAGATAAAAAGTTTCTCAAACTAAAGTTAACAGGAGTTTATCTCCACTAAACCAGGCTTGTGAGAATGTTAAAGGGAATTCTTTAAGTGTAAAGAAAAGGCCATAACTAGCAATAAGAAAATTAGGGAAGAAAAAATTTCACAGATAAAAGCAAATAGTAAATATTAATCACTTATAAAATCAATATGGAGGTTAAAACACAAAAGTGGTAAAATCAATTATATCTACAAAAATTAGGCAAGGAATACAAGAAAATTTTAAAAAATATAGGGCATCGTATAAAATGTGGAGAGTAAAAATTCAGTGCTTTTTGAGTGTGTACTTGTGACCATCACTTAAAATAGACTGCTATGCATATAGGAGGTTATATATGAACCCAAAGGTAACCACAAATCAAAAATCCTGTAATAGATACACAAAAATGAAGATAAAGGAATCCAATCATAACACTAAAGAAAGCCATCAAACTCCAAGGGAAGAGAGAAGAGAAGAAAGGACTAGAAAAGAACTACAAAAAGAACCAGAAAAAAAAATTAAGAAAATGGCAATAAGTACATAACTATAAATAATGACTTTTTTTATTAAAAAAATTTTTTTTATTATGTTTATTTATTTTGAGAAAGACAGAGTGCGAGTGGGGGGAGGGGCAGAGAGAGAGGGAGACAGAATCCGAAGCAAGGCTCCAGGCTCTGAGCTGTCAGCACAGAGCCCAATGCCAGGCTGGAACCCATGAGTGGGAGATCATGACCTGAGTCAAAGTCAGATGCTCAACCGACTGAGCCACCCAGGTGCCCCAATAATTACTTTAAATGTAAATGCACTAAATGCTGCAATTAAAAGAGAAAGTGTGACTGAATGGATTAAAAAAAAAATAAAACATCTATAAGCTATCTAATAGAGATTCACTTCTGATCTAAAGATATATACAGATTGCAAGTGAAAGGATTAAATATTTACCATGCAAATGGGAGTGAAAAAAAAACCCCAGGTAGCAATATTTATAACAGACAAATTAGACTTAAAATACAAAAGATAAAGGGACCAATCCTACAAGAAAATATATCAATTATAAATATCTCTGCACACAACATAGGACCACTTAAATATATAAAGCAAATATTAAGAGACATAAAGGGAGAAATCGACAGTTATATAATACTAGTAGAGGAATTTAACACCCCACTTATAACAATGGATAAGTCATCCAGACAGAACATCAGTCCGAAAACAGTGGCTTTGAATGACACACAGACTAGATGGACCTACCAGATATACACTGAACATTCCATCCAAAAAACAGTAGAATACAAATTCTTTTCAAGTGCACATGGAACATTCTCAACAATGGATCATAGTCACAAAGCCAATCTCAATAAATTTAGTAACACTGAAATCATATCAGACATCTTTTTTCCCCCACAATGGTATGAAACTAGAGATCAATTATAAGAAAAAAACTGGAAAAAAATACAAACACATGTAGGCTAAACAACATACTACTCAACACGCAATGGGTCAGTAAAGAAAGTCAATAGTGCATGGATACAAATGAAAATGAGTACACAATGTTCCAAAATCTTTGGGATGGAGCAAAAGCAGTTCTAAAAGGGAATTTTAGAGGGATGAATTTTACCTCAATAAACAAGAAAAACTTCAAATAAAAACCTAAATTTACACCTAAAGGAGACAGGGGGAAAAAAAAAATAAAGCCCAAGATGAATAGAAAGAAGGAAATAATAAGGATTAGAGTGGAAATAAGATAGAAACTAAAAACAATGGATAAGATCAATGAAACCAGGAGCTGGTCCTTTGAAAAGATAAACAAAATTGATAAACCTTTAGCCAGACTTATCAAGAAAAAAAGAGAGAAGTCAAAATAAAAAATGGAGGAGAAATAGGCAACACTACAGAAATACAAAGAATTAGAAAACAATACTATGAAAAATTATATGCCAACAATTCAGTCACTCAGAAGAAATAGACAAATTCCCAGAAACATACAGTCTTACAAAACCAAACAGGAAAAAATAGAAAATTTGAGTGGACTGATTGCTAATAATGAAATTGAATTGGTGATCAAAAAACTCCCCATACACAGAAGTTCAGAACCAATGGCTTCATAGGTAAATTCTAACAAACACTATAGAAAAGTTAATATGTATTTTCTCAAACTATTCCAAAAAATAGAAGAAGAAGGAAAACTTTCAAATTAATTCTACAAGCCTAGCATTACCCTGATACAAAAACGAGACAAACATACTACAAGAAAATAAAAGTACAGGCCAAAATTTCTGATGAAGATAGAAGCAAAAATCCTCAACAAAATATTTGCAAATCAAATTCAATAATACACTACAAATATCATTCATCACAATCAAATGGTATTTATTCCAGGGATGCAAGGGTGGTTCAGTATTTTCAAATCAATCAATGTAACATATCCTACCAATAAGAGAAAGGATAAAAACCATGTGATCAACTCAATAGGTGCAGAAAAAGCATTCAACAAAATACAACATTCATTTATGATAAAAACTCTTAACAAAGTAGGTGTAGAGGGAACATACCTCAGTATAATAAACCCAAAGCTAACAACATACACAACAGTGAAAAACTGAAAGCTCTTCCTCTAAGATCAGGAGCAAGAAAAGGATATCCTTTCTCACCACTTTTATTAAATATCATACTCGAAGTCCTAGCTGCGGCAATTACACAAGAAAAAAAAAAAGCATCCAAACTGGCAAGGAACAAGTAAAACTGTCAGATGACCTGATACTATACTAAGAAAAACCTAAAGATTCTACCAAAAAATATTAGAACTGATGAATGGATTCAGTAGAGTTGCAGGATATAAAATTAATATACAGAAATATACTTCTATTGACTAATAACAAGATAGCAGAAAGAGAAATTAAGAAAACAACCCCAGTTACAAATGCATCAAAAATTAAATTCCTAGGAATAGATTTAGTCTAGGATGTGAAAAACCTACATTCTTAAAAATAGAAGACATTGATGACAGAAACTGAAGACCACACAAGTAAATTCAAAGACATTCCACAGTCATGGAATTGGTCGAATACTGTTAAAATGTCCATACTAAACTAACCAATCCACAGATTCAATGTCATCCTTATCAAAATACCAATAACATTTTTCACAGAACTAGAACAAATAATTCCAAATTTTGTCTGGATCCACAAAAGACCCCAGTAGCGAAAGCAATATCGATGAAGAAAAAAAGCTGGAGGTATCATGATCCCAGATATTAAGATATACTAATAATTACTACTAAATTGTAGTAATGAAAACAGTATAGTACTGGGACAAAAGAGAGAGTCCAGAAATAAAAATGCATCTATATAGTCACTTAATCTATTATCAAGAAGGATATACAATGGACAAAAGATAGTCTCTTCAATAAATGGTATCAGGGAAACTGGAGAGCTGCATGTAAAAGAGTGAAATGGGACTTCTTTCTAACACCATGCACAAAAATAAACTTAGAATGGAATCAAGACCTAACTGTGAGCCCTGAAACCATTAAAATCCTAAAAAGAAAACATAGGCAGTAATCACTTGGACATCAGCCTTAACAACATATTTATGAATATGTCTCCTCAAGCAAGATGATTAAAAGCAGAAATAAAATGTTGGGACTACACTAGAATAAGAAGCTTTTGTAAAGCAAAGGAAACCACCAACAAAATGAAAAAGCAACCTACCACATGAAGATGATATTTGAAATGATATCTGATAAAGGGTTAATATCTAAAATATATACAGATTTTATACATGTCCACACCAAAAAAACCCCAATTAATCCAACTAAAAAATGGGCAAAAGACTTGAATAGACATTTTTCCAGATACCTACAAATGGCCAATGACCACATGAAAAAATGTTCAACATCACTAATGATCAGGGAAACACAAATCAAAACTACTGTGAGATGCCACCACATGCCAGTCAGAATGGCTAGTATTAAAAAGACCCAAGTAACAACTGTTGGTGAGAATGTGGTTAAAAGGGAACAACTGTGCACTGTTGGGAGGAATGTAAATTGGTATAGCCACTGCAAAAACAGTATGGACTTTCCTCAAAAAATTAAAAACAGAAATACCTCACGATTCAGTAATTCTAGGTATTAAAGAAAACAAAAATACTAATTCAAAAAGATATATGCACCCTATGTTTATTGCCGCATTAGTTACAATAGTCAAGAATTGGAAACAATGTAAGTGTCCATTAATAGATAAGTGGATAAATGAGTTACATATATATGCTGGAATATTACTCAGCCATAAAAAGTAAGATCTTGCCACCTGTGACAACATGGATGGACCTACAGAGTGTAATGCTATGTGAAATAAGTCAGAGAAAGACAAATGCCACATGATTTCACTTATAAATGGAATCTTAAAAGCAAAACAAAGAAAAAACAGACTTAATTAAAAAAAATTTACATTTATTTATTTTTGAGAAACAGGGTGAGACAAGTGTGAGCCGGGGAGGGGCAGAGAGAGAAGGAGACACAGAATCTGAAGCAGGCTCCAGGCTCTAAGCGGTCAGCACAGAGCCAGACGTGGGGCTCAAACCCACAAACTGTGAGATCATGACCTGAGCCGAAGTCAGACACTCAACTGACTGAGCCGCCCAGGCGCCCCGAACAAAACAGAGTTTAAATAAGGGGGAATTGGTGGTTGCCAGAGGGGAGATGGCTGGTGGAGGGGTTAAATAGATTAAAGAGATTAAGAGGCCCAAACTTACAGTTTTAAAATAAATATGTCATGGAAATAAGCACAGCATAAGGAATACAGTCAATAATATTGTAACAACATTACATGGTGACAAATGGTAACTACATTGTGAGCAGAGAGTAATATATAGAATTGTTGAATCAATGTTATATACCTAAAATAATATTGTATGTCAATTATTTTCAATAATAAAATAATAGTAGAGGATATCATGATTCTTCATTCTTCAGTTCTTTATTTGGATCTGTCCTTTAAATGGATTTTATCTTCAAATATAGCTAGTGAGTTTTCTCTCTCGAATCCTTGCATATTTGAGACTCTTCTTGTACTGTCTTATACACACAAAATGAATACCTGGTATGTTGTATCACATTTTCTTCTATCTCTACTGATTAGCATTAAAGTGTAAGCCAAGAACTCCCAGGGTGAGAACAGGTGGTATTCTACCCAAGACCTACTAAATCAGATCACATGCAAAGTGAGCATCTACTATCTACATTTTACTCCAACTCTCTGTTAAACAACAGCGGTGAGAGTGGGCATCCCTGTCGTGTTCCTGATCTCAGGGAAAAAGCTCTCAGTTTTTCCACATTGAGGATGATGTTAGCTGTGGGCTTTTCATAAATGGCTTTTATGATATTTAAGTATGTTCCTCCTATCCCGACTTTCTCAAGGGTTTTTATTAAGAAACGGTGCTGGATTTTGTCAAAGGCCTTTTCTGCATCGATTGACAGGATCATATGGTTCTTCTCTTTTCTTTTATTAATGTGATGTATCACGTTGATTGATTTGCGAATGTTGAACCAGCCCTGCATCCCAGGAATGAATCCCACTTGATCATGGTGAATAATTCTTTTTATATGCTGTTGAATTCGATTTGCTAGTATCTTATTGAGAATTTTTGCGTCCATATTCATCAGGGATATTGGCCTGTAGTTCTTTTTTTTTACTGGGTCTCTGTCTGGTTTAGGAATCAAAGGAATACTGGCTTCATAGAATGAGTCTGGAAGTTTTCCTTCCCTTTCTATTTCTTGGAATAGCTTGAGAAGGATACGTACTATCTCTGCTTTAAACGTCTGGTAGAACTCCCCTGGGAAGCCATCTGGTCCTGGACTCTTATTTGTTGGGAGATTTTTGATAACCGATTCAATTTCTTCGCTGGTTATGGGTCTGTTCAAGCTTTCTATTTCCTCCTGATTGAGTTTTGGAAGAGTGTGGGTGTTTAGGAATTTGTCCATTTCTTGCAGGTTGTCCAATTTGTTGGCATATAATTTTTCATAGTATTCGCTGATAATTGTTTGTATCTCTGAGGGATTGGTTGTAATAATTCCCTTTTCATTCATGATTTTATCTATTTGGGTCATCTCCCTTTTCTTTTTGAGAAGCCTGGCTAGAGGTTTGTCAATTTTGTTTATTTTTTCAAAAAACCAACTCTTGGTTTCGTTGATCTGCTCTACCGTTTTTTTAGATTCTATATTGTTTATTTCTGCTCTGATCTTTACTATTTCTCTTCTTCTGCTGGGTTTAGGCTGCCTTTGCTGTTCTGCTTCTATTTCCTTTAGGTGTGCTGTTAGATTTGGGGGATTTGGGGGATTTTTCTTGTTTCTTGAGATAGGCCTGGATTGCAATGTATTTTCCTCTCAGGACAGCCTTCGCCGCATCCCAAAGTGTTTAGATTGTTGTATTTTCATTTTCGTTTGTTTCCATATATTTTTTAATTTCTTCTCTGATTGCCTGGTTGACCCACTCATTCGTTAGTAGGGTGTTCTTTAACCTCCATGCTTTTGGAGGTTTTCCAGACTTTTTCCTGTGGTTGATTTCAAGCTTCATAGCATTGTGGTCTGAAAGTATGCATGGTATAATTTCAATTCTTGTAAACTTATGAAGGGCTGTTTTGTGACCCAGTGTATGATCTATCTTGGAGAATGTTCCATGTGCACTCGAGAAGAAAGTATATTCTGGTGCTTTGGGATGCAGAGTTCTAAATATATCTGTCAAGTCCATCGGATCCAATGTAGCATTCAGGGCCCTTGTTTCTTTATTGACCGTGTGTCTGGATGATCTATCCATTTTGTAAGTGGAGTGTTAAAGTCCCCTGCAATTACTACATTCTTATCAATAAGGTTGCTTATGTTTGTGAGTAGTTGTTTTATATATTTGGGGGCTCTGGTATTCGGCGCATAGACATTTATAATTGTTAGCTCTTCCTGATGGATAGACCCTGTAATTATTATATAATGCCCTTTTTCTTTTTTTTCTTCTTTTTTTTTTCAACGTTTTTTTTTTTATTTATTTATTTTTTGGGACAGAGAGAGAGCATGAACGGGGGAGGGGCAGAGAGAGAGGGAGACACAGAATCGGAAACAGGCTCCAGGCTCCGAGCCATCAGCCCAGAGCCTGACGCGGGGCTCGAACTCACGGACCGCGAGATCGTGACCTGGCTGAAGTCGGACGCTTAACCGACTGCGCCACCCAGGCGCCCCATATAATGCCCTTTTTCATCTCTTGTTACAGCCTTTAATTTAAAGTCTAGTTTGTCTGATAAAAGTATGGCTACTCCAGCTTTCTTTTGGCTTCCAGTAGCATGATACATAGTTCTCCATCCCCTCACTCTCAATCTAAAGGTGTCCTCAGATCTAAAATGAGTCTCTTGTAGACAGCAAATAGATGGGTCTTGTTTTTTTATCCATTCTGATACCCTATGTCTTTTGGTTGGCGCATTTAGTCCATTTACATTCAGTGTTACTATAGAAAGATACGGGTTTAGAGTCATTGTGATGTCTGTATGTTTTATGCTTGCAGATATGTCTCTGGTACTTTGTCTCACAGGATCCCCTTTAGGATCTCTTGTAGGGCTGGTTTGGTGGTGATGAACTCCTTCAGTTTTTGTTTGTTTGGGAAGACCTTTACCTCTCCTTCTATTCTAAATGACAGATTTGCTGGATAAAGGATTCTTGGCTCCATATTTTTTCTGTTCAATACATTGAAGATCTCGTACCAATCCTTTCTGGCCTGCCAAGTTTCAAAAGACAGATCAGTCACGAGTCTTATAGGTCTCCCTTTATAAGTTAGGGCACGTTTATCCCTTGCTGCTTTCAGAATTTTCTCTTTATCCTTGTATTTTGCCAGTTTGACTATGATATGTCGTGCAGAAGATCGATTCAAGTTACGTCTGAAGGGAGTTCTCTGTGCCTCTTGGATTTCAATGCCTTTTTCCTTCCCAAGTTCAGGGAAGTTCTCAGCTATTATTTCTTCAAGTACACCTTTAGCACCTTTCCCTCTCTCTTCCTCCTCTGGGATACCAATTATGCATATATTATTTCTCTTTAGTGTATCACTTAGTTCTCTAATTTTCCCCTCATACTCCTGGATTTTTTTATCTCTCTTTTTCTCAGCTTCCTCTTTTTCCATAACTTTATCTTCTAGTTCACCTATTCTCTCCTCTGCCTCTTCAATCCGAGCCGTCGTCGTTTCCATTTTATTTTGCATTTCGTTTAAAGCGTTTTTCAGCTCCTCCTGACTGTTCCTTAGTCCCTTGATCTCTGTAGCAAGAGATTCTCTGCTGTCCTCTATACTGTTTTCAAGCCCAGCGATTAATTTTATGACTATTATTCTAAATTCACTTTCTGTTATATTATTTAAATCCTTTTTGATCAGTTCATTGGCTGTTGTTATTTCCTGGAGATTCTTCTGAGGGGAATTCTTCCGTTTCGTCATTTTGGATAGTCCCTGGAGTGGTGAGGACCTGCAGGGCACTTCCCCTGTGCTGTGGTGTATAACTGGAGTTGGTGGCCGGGGCCGCAGTCAGACCTGATGTCTGCCCCCAGCCCACCGCTGGGGCCACAGTCAGACTGGTGTGTGCCTTCTCTTCCCCTCTCCTAGGGGTGGGATTCACTGTGGGGTGGCGTTGCCAGTCTGAGCTACTTGCACACTGTCAGGCTTGTGGTGCTAGGGATCTGGTGTATTAGCTGGGGTAGGCAAGGTGGGTAGGCAAGGTGCACAGGGGCAGGAGGGGCAGGCTTAGCTCGCTTCTCCTTAGGTGATCCACTTCAGGAGGGGCCCTGTGGCAGCGGGAGGGAGTCAGACCAGCCGCTGGAGGGTTGGCTCCGCAGAAGCACAGCGTTGGTTGTTTGCACAGAGTGAGCAAGTTCCCTGGCAGGAACTGGTTCCCTTTGGGATTTTGGCTGGGGGATGGGCGAGGGAGATGGTGCTGGTGAGCGCCTTTGTTCCCCAACAAACTGAGCTCTGTCATCCCGGGGCTCAGCAACTCTGCCTCCCTTTGTCCTCCAGCCTTCCTGCTTTCCGAGCAGAGCTGTTAGCTTATAACCTTCCAGATGTCAGGTCTCGCTTGCTGTCGGAACACACTCTGTCCGGCCCCTCCGCTTTTGCCAGCCAGACTCGGGGGCTCTACTTGGGGGGCGGGCCGCCCCTCCGCCCTGGCTCCCTCCCGCCAGTCCGTGGAGCGCGCACCGCCTCTCTGCCCTTCCTACCCTCCTCCGTGGGCCTCTCGTCTGCGCTTGGCTCCAGAGACTCCCTTCTGCTAGTCTTCTGGTGGTTTTCTGGGTTAGTTAGGCAGGTGTAGGTGGAATCTAAGTGATCAGCAGGATGCGCGGTGAGCCCAGCATCCTCCTATGCTGCCATCTTCCCTCTCCACTCTCCAACTCTGGAAGTTGCTAATTCCCACTAAAACTAAAGAACCACTGTTATAGTGCTCCACCATCTCCTATCAACCACTGCTGTGGTGCTGAAGGCCAAGGCCAACACAGTTTTAGCTCTTTATAGGGTAAAGATTGCTCTACGATCAATACAGCTGTTCATGCCTGCACTAACAGTAGTCTTAGGCTGGGCCAACTGTCCACCAGTTTACTGTGATGTGGTCTTTGAGTGGCTTAGAGAGGAAGAAGCATCTGGGTTTTACTTCATCCATGTTGTAGCATGTGTTAGAATTTCCTTCCTTTTGGAGGAGTTAAGATGGCAGAGAAGTAGGGGGACCAGCATTTCCCTAGACCTCAAACACAGATCTCTTGGAACACCCAGGAAATCTATCTGCAGAGTGAAAGAAAGATCTCCACAGATGGAGGGAGACAACTTGGCAGGACAGAGGTGCATGTATGCAAATTGAGAGAGATAAACAGTGGCATAGGAACAGAGGGGGGGAACCCCTTTTGTGGAGAGACAAAAGGGAAAGACAGGCTGTGGAAGTGCAGTATTGTGCTGATACAAGGTAAAATCCTCCCCAAACCATGACTAGGGAATGAGAAATATGGGGAGTGCCAGTTTCTATTTTGCAAACAGCTTTAGGAGCTAAAGATTGGAGTGCAAACTGGGGCAACCACTCTGAAAAACAGCATAGAGATTCCTCAAAAAATTAAAGATAGAATTACCGTATGACCCAGCAATTGCACTACTAGGAATTTATCCAAAGGATATAGGAGTGCTGATTTGAAGGGGCCCGTGCACCCTGTGTTTATGGCATTGCTATCAACAATAGCTAAATTATGGAAGGAACCCAAATGTCCACCAACTGATGAATGGATTAAGATGTAGTGTATGTATACAATGGAATAGTATTTGGCAATGGTAAAGAACAAAATCTTGCCATTTGCAACAATGTGGATAGAACTAGAGTGTATTATGCTAAGCGAAATAAGTCAGACATATATCATATAATTTCACTCATATGTGGAATTTGAGAAACTCAACAGATGAACATAAGGGAAGGGAAGGAAAAGTAAGATAAAAGCAGAGGGAGGCAAACCATAAAAGACTCAAATACAGAGAACAAACTGAGGGTTGCTGGAGGAGAGGTGGGTGGGTGGGGTGGGCTAAAATGGTGATGGGCATTAAGGAGGGCACTTATTGGGATAAGCACTGGTGTTGTATATAAGTGATGAATCACAGGAATCTATTCCTGATGCCAAGACTACACTGTATGTTTGCTAACTTGAGAATTGAAAACAAACAAACAAAAAAAACTAACAAACAAAAACACCTGGCATGATTTTACTTGCTAAAGATTATATTTTTTGTGATAATTAACTTGTAATACTGAAATAAACTGTCAAAGTAAAAAATAAAACAAACAAAAATAATCACTATACCCAAAACAGAGTTTGTAACAAAATTAACATAAAATCAACAATGTTCTTATATATTCTTAAATAATTGGTTAAGTAATCTGATGTAATCCCATTTAAAATAGCAATAACTAAAAACAATATCACACAGTTCCTGGTATAAAACTTTAAACATCTACCAATAAAAGCTTGAGAAAATAGTTTATAATGTTTCACTGTAGAATGAAGAGGGATGGTAAAGTCTCAGAGACTGGAAGATAAAAGTTAAAAATTGACTTTTGTAAACAAAAAGCACCATAAAGATTTGCTTTACATAATTGTCTCCACAAGATCATTAGTCTGCAATTAGAGGCCACTTCTCACATCACGCATTCCCAGAAGTTAACATCTAATATACCATAGGAGTTATGATATATGAATGAATGATTGAAAAATATTTTATTTATCATTTTATTTCTAGTAATTTCTTCTTTGGTCTGTAAATTATACAGAAGTCCGTTAATTGCCAAATATTTGGGGATTTTCCAGATATCTTTCTGTTATTCGTCCCTAATTTAACTGTTTAACAGTATGGTTTAAACTGATTCACAATATGCCTTTCCTCAATGAATATTACATGTGCACTTGAAAAGAATGTGTACTGTACAATTGTTGGGCATAATGTTTTATTTACATCAATTAAGTCAGGTTAGTGCTGTTTGAATCTTCTATATTATGGCTAATATTCTGTTTTGTCAATTACTGAGAAATGAGTGGTAAAATAGCCAAGTACAATTGTGGACTTGTCCATTTCTCCTTTCAGATTGATCAGTTTGTGCTTTATGTGTTTTAAAGCTCTTATTAGATATATAGACATTTAGAAATGTTATGTCATCTTGGCTAGTGAACTACTTTATCATTATCATATGTTATCACTGGGAATAAAATTCTGTGTTCTAAAGTCTCCTTTGTCTTACATTAATATAGTCACTCGAGCTTTCTTATACTTAGTATTTTTATGGTATTTATATATTATAGTATTTCTACCCTACAGTATAGTTTAATTTCATATTATAGTATAGTATAATATAATATTTCCACATCTTTTTAACTATTTGAATCTTTCTATTTAAAATAGGTTTCTTGGGGCGCCTGGGTGGCTCAGTCGGTTAGGCAGCTGACTTCGGTCATGATCTTGCGGTCTGTGAGTTCTAGCCCCGCGTCGGGCTCTGTGCTGACAGCTCAGAGCCTGGAGCCTCCTTCATATTCTGTGTCTCCCTCTCTCTGACCCTCCCCTGTTCATTCTCTGTCTCTCCCTGTCTCAAAAATAAATAAACGTTAAAAAAATAAATAAATAAATAAAATAAAATAGGTTTTTTGGGGCACCTGGGTGGCTCAGTCGGTTGAGCGTCTGACTTCGGCTCAGGTCATGATCTCACAGTCTGTGAGTTCGAGCCCCACATCGGGCTCTGTGCTGACGGCTCAGAGCCTGGAGCCTGCTTCGGATTCTGTGTCTCCCTCTCTCTCTGACCCTCCCCTGCTCATGCTCTGTCTCTCTATCTCTCTGTTATTTAATGTTAAATAAAACATTAAAAAATAAATAAATAAATAAATAAATAAATAAATAAAATAGGTTTCTTATAGATAGCAGTCAGTTGTATCTTGACTTTCTATATGTATGACACTCTGGTCTTTTGTGTTCAGATCATTTACACTTTGTTTAGATCATTTACATTTAATGTTATTATCAGTATGCTTATTTAAATCTTCCAACTTGTCTATTTGTTCCGTTTGTTCTTCTTGGTTTATTTTCCCTTTTCTTCTGTCTTTTTGAATTAAGCATTTGTTAATATTTTATTTTGTCTCCATTACTGGCTTATTACCTATATGACTTTTTTCAACATTTGCACTAGAGTTTATTATATCCAATTTATACTAATCACCATCTTTCTTCAAATTATATCACTTATTTGTAACATATAAACCTTAAAACAGTATACTTCTTTTTTTTTTCTTCTGTCCTTGGAGCTATTTTTGTAACATGTTTTACTTCTAAACACATGAAAAAACAGACAATATACTTCGAACAGTCAATTACCCTTTAACGAAAAAAAAAGTCTCTTATATTTACCCATACATTTACTGTTTGTGGTGATATTTTTATGTTTAGGCCCAAGTTTTCCATGTGGCGTCAGTTTGCTTCTGCCTGGAGAACTTTAACATTTCAGGCCATCCTAAGTCTTCTAACGACAAATTTCTCAGCTTTTATCTGTTTGTTATTTTCACTGAAGACATAATTCTACATTTGATTTTTTGTTTCTCAGTACTTTGAAGACATAATTCATTTGTCTTCTAGCTTTTGTAGTTTATGGTGAGCAGCTTATACTGTAAACTTAGTCCAGAGAGAACTTACATGCTCTGGCAAGGTGAATTTCCAGACACAATAATGCTTTATTGTGTGTTTCTTCGCCGTACACCAGTTAATTTTCTACTCTGTAGAATTCCACATGAGGGTGTGTATTTACACTATCCTATAAAACTGTAATCTCTATGAAGGAAGGCTCTAAATGGCCAGTAAATGTTTTCAGTTAGTAAGTTTCATTATTCTCATTATGCTGCATAAAGTATTTGGTTAGGACATCTTGGTTCTATCTGTTTTAAGGGCCTAAACTATGGTAGCTGAGATGAATAGTCATTGATTTTAAGATACCTTTTTTGAGTACTTTGTATGAACTGGACACTGAATGAATCTTATGAGATACATATTATTATCTCTATTTTACATATGAGAAAAGTGAGGCTCAAGAGTTATTCAAATTGTCTGAACTGAGGGTTGATGGGGGGTGATAGGCACTGAGGAGGGCACCTGTTGGGATGGGCACTGGGTGTTGTATGGAAACCAAGTTGACAATAAATTTCATATTAAAAAAGTAAGTAAATAAATTATGTGAGCAATACCCATGATCTGAACATCTTCATAAATGCTACTTCTCTGAGACAGATCATTATGGACAGTTAGTATAACACTATGTATCCTGTGTATCTTGCATATTATATGTGCTTAGATGCAAGTTTGTCTTTCCTCTTAAAATTTTTAAGGTTTATCAGAGCCTGCTAGCCTTCCTGAAAATTATTAAGACTTCCATGTATTCCAGGGCTCAGAATTCTTATTTATTTAGGTCTAAATAATTATAATCCATAATCTAATTATAATTTCAAGTGGCAAAACTCAACTAAAGCAAATATGAAGAATTTATTGTCTCACATAACCAATCCACAGCAAATGCAAGTGTGGAATTGGACTTAAAGATGATAGGATTTGGGGACTTAACCCAATCAGGTTTATTTTTCTCACTATCCTGTCTCTATGATTCTTTCTGCATATCAGACATTCTTTTTCCAATTTCAGATGAATCTTCTTCATGATTGGAAATATGGCTCTAGATCACTCCAGACTACAAAACTTCCATCTATGTAACTTGAAAAGCAATAATGAGATCATGACAATCTCCCATTAGATACTACTAAGAAGTCCTCTAGTTCAGTTTGAGTCACCCATTTGGTGTTACTACAATCCTTGTAGCCTCAGAGATAGAGCAGTATGTTCAGCTCAGTATGTATCAGGGACCCATCCCACTTGTAGCTAGGGAAGTGGTATACTAAGGGAAGTCCCCGCTAGGAACACACGGATGGATTGGGGAAGGAGAAATTCCACAAAAGAATGGGATAGTGCTTAGGATAATGTAATGTGGGGCAGGATGCCAGTTTAACAAAAACAGCAGCTACTACAACATGGAAGCATTTTTAGACACTGAGGTTTTGTTGGAATTTTTTTTTTAAAGGAAGGTTTATTGGCATGGGGGTAGTACCTTGAATGGAATGCACTTTCCCTTTAAACTTAGAGAATTGGCTTCATCAGCTAAACAATATGTGGAAGTACTAGAATTTTCTTCCCTTTTCTTCTTTCTTTCTCTCTCTCTCTCTCTCTCTCTCTCTGTCTCTCTCAGAAGCATTTTCAATTCTATAGCTAAACTCTACCATTCTCATAGAGGTAGAAGATATGGCTCAGATCATCAATAAATACTCAAGTAAATACTTAAGACAAAGTATTTAAACAGCCTATTTCAGATAAACCTTATAAATCAATGTATATCCATAAGCTACTCCTTTCTAGAAATATTTCTCAATATGATATCAAGAATTTACATTTTAAAAGTGCCACCAGACCTTACAATGCTACAACAGGGTTTAGGTTTTCATAGAAATTCATATTGCCAAACTACAGGTCAAAGAATATGTGACTTTGAAGGGTGAACTCTCAATTTTAAATTCCTCTTTTATTCATGTTAGGTTACACCATAATATAAGTAGAGAGAAGGGCTGCATATGTTGTCAAACTTAATGGCAAAAGTTACATAGATTGGCTAATTAAATAATAAGTGGATTCTAACTTATATTGAGGTGAAAGTCAGAATTCATCAGTGTGAGTGTTATTTGACAGGGGTGATAAATCTTGTTCTCCAGGGTTGATATTTTCAATACCCTTGTGCATCCTAGGGCATTTCAACTACACTAGGAGGGTTAGATTAGCAGCAGCCTGATTTACTGATACCTTTGGGGGGACACTCTAATTAGCACATATCTGTGATCTTTAAATAGCTTAAAGTGGATCATGCAAAGTTAAAGAGATAAGGAATGTTATGTGAGTATATGCACAAAGAAACTACATATACAAGGAGATGCTGATGGAGGCTTGAGTAGGGTAAGAAAACAAAACATTAAGAGAGTTTCCTAGAATGAAGAAAATGGAGACAAACTATTTTCAGGACTTACAACTCATTGTTAAAACCTCAATGAAGTCATCTAGTCAATGTAGACATTTTATAGTAAATCACTGATTTGGATCTTAAATGGTGCAAGGAAGTGAATGTACAGAGGTATTTTATATTCAAGGATTTCTTCTGATCACTCTTTTAGGTTTTTTCCTCCATGTTATTTTCCTCCTATTATCATCTCTACTTTGCTCCAGATACCACTGCCTGAATCTTTAGTGAGAAGTGATAGACCTCACACTAGCCTCCAGGAAATCGTATAGTCTCATTTATTCTCAATACAAAACTATAGCAATTTAAGAAACGAGAAGAATAAATTTGTGTTAATAGTGTTGGGACCCCTTCACCTGAAAGAGCAGACCTAGGCCGGCTGACTAGTGACTATGTCCCCGACATGGCCGCAGAAAGAATTTCCCGCTCAAACCTCAGACCACGCATCCTCCCCTTGAGTAACTTATGTTTTCTAAGAAAGCAGGCTACCGATTGATGCATTCTTCTGAAGTCTGAGGTGGGAGGAAGGGGAGTGTGAGAGGCATGCAAAGTGTGAGTAGAAGAGGGAGGCCTTCTCTCAGGTAGGGGCCAGAGGCAGGAGCCCTCAACCCTGTCCAGGCTTAGAATGACCTGGGAGTATTTTAATAACTGACCCCTCCCCAAACCAATTAAATCAGAGTCTCTGGGGATGGTGCTAGATATTTATATAGCACAGCAAGGCTGACAGCCAATGGTTAATAGGTGACCAGTGAGAAACGTTCTGTATACACTGAGGCCAAACATGTTAAACAACTTCAGACACAGTGGTTCTTAAACTTCAGGTGCATCAGAATCTCCTGGAAGACTTGTTCAAACACAGATTACTGAGCCCCACCCCCAGAGTTTCTGATTCAGTGGGTCTGTGACCACCAGGCCCAACATTTGCATTTTTAACAAGTTCCAGGTGATGCTGATAATTGCTGATCTAGGACCACACTTTGGCAGCCAATCAGCTGAGGCCATGACCCTTCCCCAGCCAATCGGTTAAGGCCATGATCCCTATAAAACCTTTGTGCTTTTTGAAACTCAGGCTCTCTCTCAGGTATCTCCCCACTGCCTCAGTGCAGGTAGGGGATTGAGCTCGAGCTAGCTCAAATAAAGGCTCTTTGCTTTTGCATCAGACTCAGCTCCCTGGTGGTCTTTGGGGATCACGAATTCTGGGCATAACACACCCATGTAGCTTTGGTCTCTATGAAGTCACAGGGATAATCTAGTAAAGACTAACTAGTCTGATTTACAGAATGGGAAAAAAACTACTAACCTCACGAAATACAATGGAATCATGGTAAAGATGATCCAACATATCAAGCTGAGCTCTCAGTTTTGTAAAACCTTACATATGCTAATTCTTTCCCCACTGAAACAGTTTTCATCTTGCCACTCACTTTAGCTTTTTTCTCATCAGCAAGGATGGAGGAGGAAGTCTGCAAATGAGAACCTCACTTCCAATATGGAGGTGGTTGTCTTTTGTAGCCCCATCCTCTGAAGACTTGCAGATTGTGACCTGTGATAGTTCCAGCCAACACATACTTAAAGATACCATTTGGGCCATAAATGTTTTCCCTGATATCCAGCACCAATAAAAAGACTGAACACTAAGGATATACTGGTAGTAGATACATTGCATCATAAAGCATTTAGGTTGCTAATGAGAATCCAGGGCACTTAAGGATCAGTAGTAGTTGTCATATAAGACATTATCTGGAGATTAAAGGGCAAAGGGCTGAAGGCATTATTTTAAATCTATGAATGGAGAGAAATTCAGGCCAGTGTGAAAAAGAGGGATGTGGGTTATCCACTGTAACATCTTTGCCTGTGGCCTAGGCATCCAAGATTGCTCACCTCATTTCACTTTGTATAGGCTAATTTCTAAAGTCTTTTCAATGACCACCAAGAACTAAGGCTTAGATTTTTTTTTGCTTTGTTTTTCAGTATTTGCTGAACTCTGTTTTGGAGATCACTAAAATATACATTAACTTTCCCAAGCTATTGAAGAGTGATAGAGAAAAGCAGAAAGAGGACTTTCTTATCAATTTTATCAATAAAAGCAGAAACAGTAGTGGCAGCAACAATTTTTTGTGTTAGGCAATGAGGATGAAGAGAAGCTTTTGGGTCAGCCTTAATGGATATATGGTTAATTTCTAAATACCGTTTATAAAAAGAAGTGAATAAACTAGATGCAAAAACAAAAAAAATTACTATCTACTTATGAACGGTACTTTTTAAACTTTTATGTGCTACTGAGGTCTTTACTTTTAATACTTTTAATCATTTACAAATACCTAAGTGTACATTTGAAATATAAAGCAACCCTTCCGTATATAATAGTTCAACCCAGCTGGTTCATGGGCTCTTAACTTTCTTAAAATTGGAGTCTATTAATTAAAAAACAACTAAAAGGCCTTTCACTTTAAAGGTTACATCTGTTATGAGTTTAAGTCACTAATATACTAATTAATTAGCAACTACTTAAAAGAGGAAATACATCGTTTAAAATACCTAAGCAAAATTCAAGGAACAATGTGGATATCTGTAAGAAATTAATTTATTATCCTGGGCATGGAAAACTAGTATACTTACTGTTATACCTATGTGGAAGCTCAATTTAAAATTATACAAAGTGGGGCGCCTGGTCAGTTAGCGTCTGACTCTTGATTTCAGCCCAGGTCATGACAGCGCAGAACCTGCTTGGGATTCTCTCTCTCCCCCCTCTCTCTGCCCCTACCCAGCTCGCTCTTTATCTCTCTATCTCTCAAAAATAAATATATAAACTTAAAAAATGAATAGAAGATATACAAAGCACTAGTATTTTTAAAAATTCTATATGATATATGTGGTATGGAAGGCAGCCTTCAAAATAAATCATGTAATATGATCTCAACTGTGGTGGGTTATATGTATATATTTATGAAGAGTTATACACTGAAATGTAAAGTTAGTGGTAGGCTGACAGATGAGTATTATAAATTCTTCATAATTTTTTGTTTTCTGAAATCCCCACAGTGAGTAAATATTGTATTTGTTATTAAAAATAAAGTAGTTCATGTATTATGAGTACCTATGGACTGATTACCTGATACACGATTTAGGGAAATTGTGGTTGAAGTCTGAACTCTGTGCAGTTGGCTATCCTATGTTCATTGTGAAATGTGGCACTTATAGTACACTGGAATTTTCAGGACAATTCCATTTCCAAGTGCAATTTGGAATATATTACCTAATAGTGTCATAAATGAAGATAAACAGCAAGTAGATTTACAGAGTAGTATCATTACAATTTTAAACACTGGCAAGCAATTCACAAGGGATTAAAACTGATATTTTAAAAGACTGTTAAGTATATGTAGGTGATGACAGAGTTTGTTATAACTAAGATTGTCTTTTTATTTTAAAATTTAGAATCGGAAAATTTTGAACATTTTTAAACTATGCAAGCAAACTTTCCCACTTATTTCTTACTGTGGGTTACCAGTGTAATTAACAAATAGTTTTATTTCTCTTCTTCGTCAAAAGATGAACTCTTAAAAAAATAAAAAACAAGTATTTGAAAACTCTAAGGCAGTTCAACAAAGTGCAAATAAAAATGTGCTACTACCTGGGGTAACTTCTAAATTGCTACTTACTATTTATCTTTAGCTGGTGAAACATTTTATTAGATGAAGGTGACAAATGTGTGGGTTCTGAGTTTTTGTAATGAAAAGAGTAAAACTGTTAGCGTTTTATTTTTCATTAAAAATTTTTTTTTTCAGTTTATTTATTTATTATGAGAGAGACAGCGTGAACAAGGGAATGTGAGAGTGGGGCTCTGTAGGTTACAACAGAGAGACTTGGGACATTAACTTATTGTTTATAATTAAAAGCTAGAAAACTGGAAAGAAATATTTTAGCAAAAAAATATCATTTGCAATAGATTTTTTTGAAGTACATGCAGTGTCTTTTCTAACAGATTTAGAAATAGCTCAGGGAAAGGGGACTTACAGCAAACCAATTATTGTTACTGGAAAATAAATGCCATTTGAGAACCATTTGACTTACAAAGGTTATTAAAATCATAAGACAATATATATTTAAGTTACAGTAACTGGTTCTGATGACTCTGGGTAAATTTTTGACTAATGTTTATTCTGAAGTTTCACTTTGTCTTCTGTGGCTTTGTTTTCAGAAAATAAAGAGGTAAATCTTTGCATTTTGCAAGCAAAAAATATGCTGGGGGTATTTTATAGTTCTTAATACTACTTTTGGAATTGGTCTTCCAAAGTATGCTTGTTTACTCATCGATTGAAAGAAATAATTTAACTATAGCAAAAAAACAACAAAAAACAAAAACAAAACCTCAATTCATTGTTTTTCTGGAGCAAATGATATTAATATCCATTTATGAAGTGTGATGATTATACTATTTATGTAAGAAGAGATAAATACTTGAAAAGTTATTTATATATGAAATTTATATTTATTGATTATATTTCCCATCTAAAACCCAAAATGCACTTAAATATAAACAGGATAGCTGCATGATATGACAAAACTGTCCTTCAGACAAAAGAAAAATATTATCAAAATATCCATTTTTTAAATGTCTGGGAAAATGGTAGCTAAAATACATGACTGGCACCCTATATTCTTAACTGCAGACCAGGTAACTAATTTCTCTGCATCAGCAGCCACTAGGTTGATAGGTGGAAAGAGGGGGCCCTAGAAGCCTCAAGCTCTTTCAGGTCTGGATCAAGAGGGCTGCACTGAATTTTTCCTGCTTTGAAGGGACAGACAGTGCTTTGCAGACCATTCGGAAAAGTCAAAGCAATAATCAGATAAAATATTTACACTAATTTCCAGACACGGAGATCCATGTGACAATCTTTAGAAGGTGCATAGATTGACCTAGTATTTGGGAAGCTAGAGGGAAATTTGATCAGGTAGGTTGGCTGAGTTCTCTTTACTAGGTAAAGAGGATGGCAGTTGAGGGGTCTAGAGAGACCTTCTTCCATTGTCAGACGGAGCTTTAGGGACTTGCTGGCGCCTCTGCACCTAGCCCACAACACCACTTTTGGTACTGCCACTTCCCAAGGTACTCCAGTGGCTGTCTGATCCCCAAGTGAGGAATCAAAGAAAAATGTCAACTTATGTAGATGATCCAAAAACCATAGAAAAAACTAGAAGAAAGACACCTATGAAAGCTTAAATTTAAAATATAAGCAAAGATCAATAGCCTAACTACACTGTAAGGAAGTAGAAAGAGTAAACTAAACCAAAAGCTAAAGGGGCACTTCATCAACACAATAAGTGGCATTTATAGAAAACTTACAGCTCACATCATACTCTATAATGAAAGAATGAAAGCTTTTCTTTATGAACAGGAACAGAACAAGGATGCCTACTTTTACCACTGCTATTAAACATTGTCCTAGAAGTTTTAGCCAGAATAATTAGGCAAGAACAAGAAATATAGGCATCTACATTGGAAGGAAATAAGCAAAACCTATTTCCAGTTGATATGATCCTATATTTAGAAAACACAAAAAATCCACAAGCAAAAAAGGCTACCAGAGCTAATAAACTCAGCAATGTTTCTTTTAAGTAAGCAATCCATTTATAATAGCATCCAAAAGATGCTTTATATCCAAAGAAATAAAATAATTTGGAAAAAGGTGGTAAAAGATTTATGCACTGAAAACTACAAAACATTGATGAAAGAAATTTAAGTAGAACTAAATACATGCAAAGACATCCGTGTTCATGAATTGGAAGACTTAATACTGTTACAATCTCATTGTTATCTAAAGCAATTCAATGCACTTCCTATAAAAATTCCAATGACCCTTTTGGAAGACCTGGAAAAAGCAATCCTCATATTCATATGGAGTTGCAAGGGGTCCCTAAAAGTCAAACAATCTCGAAAAGGAGAACAAAGTTGGAAGATTCACACTTCCTGATTTTAAAATCAGCAGTAAATCTACAGTAAAAACACTGTTTTGTGTTGTATTGACATAATCAACATATATCTATAGAATAGAATTGAGAGTCCAGACATAAACTCCTACAACTGTGACCAAAATATTTTCAACAACCTTGCCAAGACCATTTAAAGAGGAAACAAAGCCTCAAGATGTACTGATGGGACTGGCTGGCTGAGGAGCCTGGCAGCTGGTGGGCATTCCTGTGGGCCAGATCACAGCCCCCTTAAGTGCCTGGGAGGGTCTGCATTTGGTCATTAGTATTGCCAAGCCCCAGAAAGCAGTTTCTTAAATACTAAATAAAAACTCCATGTTATTGCACTACTGGTGGGAATGCAAACTGGTGCAGTCACTCTGGAAAACAGTATGGAGGTTCCTCAAAAATTAAAATAGAACCACCCTATGACCCAGCAATTGCACTAGTAGGTATTTGTTGAAAGGATACAGGAGTGCTGATTTGAAGGGACACATGCACCCTTATGTTTATAGCAGCACTATCAACAATAGCCAAAGTATGGAAAGAGCCCAAATGTCCATCAACAGATGAATGGATAAAGAAGATGTGGTATAAATGTACACAACGGAATGTTACTCATCAATCAAAAAGAATGAAATCTTGCCATTTACAACTGTGTGGATGGAACTAGAGGATATTATACTAAGTGGAATAAGTCAGTCAGAGAAAGACAAATACCATATGATTTAACTCATATGTGGAATTTAAGATACAAAATATATGAACACAGGGGAAAGGAAGCAAAAATAATATAAAAACAGAGGAAGACAAACCATAAGAGACTCGTAAATACAGAGAACAAACTGAGGGTTGCTGGCGGGGTGTTAGGTGGGGGGATGGGCTACATGGGTGAGAGGCATTAAGTAGGACACTTGTTGGGATGAGCACTGGGTGTTACATGTAAGTCATGGGTCACTAAATTGTATTCCTGAAATTATATCGTGCTATATGTTAACTAACTTATATTTAAGTTAAAACAAACAAACAAAGACACAAAACCTCCATGTTAGGTCAACAGAGAGCTTGTGGGGCGAAAGGAAAATGTTTTATATTTTTCTAACTCTCATGGCACATTTTCCCTGTTTTAAAAAAATTTTTATACTTATTTTATTTTTGAGAGAGGAAGAGAGACAGAACATGAGCTGGGGAGGGGCAGAGAGAGAGGGAGACACAGAATCCAAAGCAGGCTCCAGGCTCTGAGCTATGAGCACAGAGCCTGACATGGGGCTCAAACTCACAGACTGTGAGATCATGACCTGAGCCAAAGTTGGAGGCTTAACCGACTGAGCTGGCAAGATTATCATTTAAATTTGAAGGAGAGATAGTTTCTCAGATAAACAAAAGTTAAAGGAGTTTATCACCAGTAAGCCTTACAATAAATGTTAAAAAGATTTCTTTAAGTGAAAAAGAAATGGCCATAATTAGACCTAAGAAAATTATGAATAACAAGATGTAAATTATGGCACCATATACAAAATATGTGGAGGAAGGAACAAAAAAAAGTTTTTTTAAAGAATGTGTTTGAACTTCAATGACCATTAACTTAATACAGACTGCTATATATTTAGGATGTTATATATATGAACCACATGGTATCCACAAACTCAAAATATGTAATACATACACAAAAAAATAAAGAGAAAGAATTCCAGACATAATACTACAGAAACTCATTAATCTCAAAGAAAGAGATGAAGAGAACAATAGAGAAAAATAAGAACAACCAGAGAATAGTGAAATGGCAGTAAGTACATACCTATCAACAATTAAATGTAAATGACCTAACTGCTCCCATAAAAAGACAGAGGGGGGTGGAATGGATAAAAAAAAACCAGACCCATCTATATTCTGCCTACAAAAGACTCACCTCAGATCTAAAGACACATGCACACTGAAAGGGAAGAGATGGAAAAATATTTGTCATGCAAATGGAAGCAAAAAAAAAAAAAGCCAGGTGAACAATAATTATATTAGACAAAATAAACTTTAAAACAGAGACTGTAACAAGAGACAAAGAGGGGCATTGCATAATGTTAAAGGAATCAATCCAACAAGGGGATATACAATTATAAATATCTACACACTCAACAACGGAGCGCCTTAATATATAAAGCAAATGTTAACAGACATAAAGAGAGAAATTGATGATAACACAATAATAGTAGGGGACATTAACACCCACCCCACTTACATCAGTGGACAGATCATCTAGGCAAAAAATCAATAAAGGAATAATATCTTTGAATGACACATTAGACCAGATGGATGTAACAGATAAATACAGAATGTTCCACCCCATAAAACACAATACACATTCTTTTCAAGTGCACATGGAACATTTTCCAGTATAGATCATATGTCAGACCACAAAGCAAGCCTCAATAAATTTAAGATTGAAATAATACCATGCCTACTTTCCAAACACAATGGTATGAAACTAGAAATTAACCACAAGAAAAAAACTGGAAAAAACATGCATGGAAAAAGCATGCAAAGGCTAAACATGATATTCCACCAATGGGTCAATGGAGCAATGAAAGAAGAATCAAAAAAATACATGGAGAGAAATTAAAATGGAAACACAAATAATCTAACCTTAACACCTAAAAGACATAGAGTAAGAAAAACATACAAAGCTCAAGATGGGTAAAATGAAGGAAATAAAAAAAGATCAGATGAGAAATTAGTGACATATCAGTGAAAGAAAGAAAGAAAGAAAGAAAGAAAGAAAGAAAGAAAGAAAATCAATGATACCAAGAGATGGAACTTTGAAAACAAACAAAAGTGATAAACCCTTAGCCATTCTCATCAAAAAAAAAAGGAGAAAGAATTCAAATAAAATTAGAAACAAAAGAGAAATAATAACTGACATTACAGACATACAAAGGATTATAAGAGACTATTATGAAAAGCTGTATGCCAACAAATTGAACAGCGTAGAAGAAATGGATGAATTTCTAGAAAAATACCATCTTCCCAAATTGAATCAGGAAGAAAGAGAAAATCTGAACAGATCAATTACTAGTAGTGAAATTGAATTTGTAATTTAAAATACTACAAAAAATAAAAATAAAAATCCAGGACAGGATAGGTTCACATGTGAATTCTACAAAACATTTAAAGAAGAGTTAATACTTATTCTCCTCAAACTATTCCAAAGAATAGAAGAGGAAGAAAAGCTTCCAAGTACATTCATTACCCTGACACCCAAATCAGACAAAGATACTATGCTACAACAAACAAACAAACAAAAACAAAACAAAAAACCTACAGGCCATTTCTCTGTGACTATAGATGCAAAAATCCTCAATAAGGTATTAACAAACTGAATTCAACAATAAATTCACCACAGTCAAGTGGGATTTATTTTGGGGATACAAGGATGGTTCAATACTCACAAATCAGTCAATGTGATACACATCAATAACACAAAATTTAAAATTATATGATCACCTAAATAGACACAGAAAAAGCATTTGGCATAATTCAACACCAATTCATGATAAAAACTCTCAACCAAGCGAACTTAGAGGGAACATATATCAACATAATAAAGGCCATATATACCAAACCCAAAGCTAGTATCATACTGATGGTGAAAGAGTGAGAGCTTTTCCTCTAAGATTAGGAACACAACAAGAATTCCCATCCTTGCCACTTTTATTCAAAATACTCCTGAAAGTTCTAGCCACAGAAATCAGACAAGAGAAATAAGAAGCATCCAAATTGGTAAAGAAAAAGTTAAACTGCCATTATTTGCAGAAGACATAACACTTCACATAGAAAATTCTAAAGACTCCACCAAAAAACTACTAGTGGTAATAAATAAATTATGAAGAATTACAGGATATAAAATTAGTACCAAGTGTGCATAGCACCACAAAGACCCCAAATATCCAAAGCAATCCTGAGGAAGAACAGCACTGGAGGTATCACAATCCAAGATTTCAAGATAAGCTACAAAATGAGAGTGATCAAAAAAGTATGGCCTTGTCATAAAAACAGACATATAGATCAATGAAACAGAATAAACAATCCAGGTATAAACCCAGGATTATATGGTCAATTAATTTATGACAAGGAAGGCAAGAATACACAATGGAGAAAAGACAGGCTCCTCGCTAAATAGTGCTGAGAAAACTGGACAGCCACATATAAAAGAATGAAACTGGGCTACCTGCTAATACCACATACAAAAATAAACTCAAATAGATTTAAAGATCTAAATGTGAGAAATGAAACCATCAAAGTCCTAGAAGAGAACACAGGCAGTAATCTCTCTGATGCTGGCTGTAACAATATTTTTTAGATGTACTTTCTAAGTCAAGGGAAACAAAAGCAAAAGTAAACTACTGGGAGCAAATCAAAGCAAAAAGCTTCTGCACAGGGAAGGAAATGGTCAACAAAACTAAAAGGCAACCTACATAATGGGAGAAGATATTTGCAAATGATGTATCTAATCAGGGGTTAGTATCTAAAATATATGAAGAATGTGTATACAACTCAACACCGAAAAACAAACAATCTGTGGTAAGAAATGGGCAGAGGATCTGAATAGATGTTTTTCCAAAGAAAACATACAGAGGTTCAAAATGCACATGAAAACACACTCAACATCATTAGTGATTAAGGGAATACAAATCAAAACCACAATGAGTTATTATGTCATACCTGTCAGAATGGCTAAAATCAAAAACACAAGTGTAGGCGAGGATGTGGAGAAAAAGGAATCCATGTGCACTGCTGGTGGGAATGAAAATCAGTGCAACCACTGTGGGACAGTATTGAGATTTCTCAAAGAATTAAAAATACAAATACCAATAATTCTACTACTGTGTACTGACACAAGGAAAGATATTCAAAAACATATACATACCCTATGTTGACTGTAGCATTATTTACAATAGCCCCAAATCAACCTATGTCCAATAAATAAATAGATAAAAACATGCAGTATATGTATACAATGGAATATTTATGCAGCCATAAAAAGGACAAGATCATGTCCTTTGCAATAACATGGATGAACCTAGAAAGTATTTCGCTAAGTGAAGCCAAACCGATAAACACAAACACTATATGATTTTGCTCATATATGGAATTAATGAAACAAATGAATGAACAAAAAAAGCTGAATCAGACCTATAATTACAGAGAGGAAACTGATGGTTGTCAGAGGTGAGGGGAAAGGGGGGGATTTGTGGCAAAATGGGTGAAAAGGAATGACAGATACAGGCTTCCAGTTATGGAATGAATAAGTTATAGGAATAAAAGGCATAGTAAAGAAAATGTAGTCAGTGATACTCTAATAACATTGTACAGTGACAAGTGGTAGCTACACTTGTGGTGAGCACAGCATAATGTACAGAGACACTGAATCACTATGCTGTACACTGGAAACTAAGGTAACATTGTGTGTCGAATATACTCAAACAAGTTTTTAAAATTTATTTATTCTTGAGAGAGGGAATGAGAGAGAGAGAGAGAGAGAGAGAGAGAGAGAGAGAGGAGAGAATCCCCAACGTGGGGCTCGAACTCACAAACCACGAGATTATGACTTGAACTGAAACCAAGAGTCCAGCGCTTAACCAACTGAGCCATCAGGTGCCCAATGATTTTTTTTAATTAAATAAATACAACTGACTCAGTTGGAAAAAATATTATTTGTGCAAAATTATTAGCAAACATCATTCTGAATGGTGAAAAGCTAAAAATGAAAGTTAGTAAAAATGTACAACATCATTATAATTCAACTTCTGTTGGAGGTCCTGGTGAATGTAGTAAATCAGAAAACTGAGTCAGAATAAAGATTCCATTACACATGGGACTAGTACCTATGGGATAAGTCCATATGGTACTTTAATGTATGAAAGATGGTTTATCAATTCTTTGTGAGAAAGGTACACTTTTAATAAGTGGCAGAAAAGGCTATCCACTTGGAAGAAAAGAGAACTATCCCTCACTTTCTGTAAAATACAGAATATAATTGCAGATGGAGTAGAAACTTGAATGTGAAAATACAAATTGAAAAAGGAAATTTAGGAGAGTAAAACCTGAGGTACTAGAGGTAATGTTTAATCAAGAACTCTCAAATCATTAAAGGAAAGAAATGCACACTTAACCATATATTTAAAAATAGCAAGATACCAAATAGGAGAGAAAAAGAAAAAATATTTCAAATTAGAGTTTTATCTGTAATATATAAAAAATTCATAAATTATTAATAAAATGATTAAAAATGGAACAGTGAACACAGGCCACACTGTGAAGACCATTCACAGAAAAGTAAACTCAAAACTGCTAATAAACTAGTGTGCACATATTTAACCACCATTATAAAAGGAAATTCAAGGCACACCTGGCTGGAATGGTCAGTAGAGCATGTGACTCTTGATCCTGGGGTGATGAGTCCAAGTCCCATATTGGGCCCAGAGCTCACTAATAACAAAAACAAAAACAGAAAAATGTAAAAATAGGTTATTACTTTATACTTGGCAAAATTCATGGAGAGAGAGAGGATACCTCCTAGTGGCTGGGATTTGAATGAAAGAATATTCTGAAACAATGCTGGTAGAAATAATTATTCTGAGGAAAATTATCTCAATATTTAAAAATTGAGATTAGTCCATGCTCTTTGTCTCCCAAATCCCATTCCTGTCAATCTATATGGCATGGGGGGAAAAAAAACACTAAAATGAAAGTATACAAATACACAGAAATATATATAGTGGCCAAAATATATATAAAATATCTAATATATAGTGGACAAAAAAGTACATAAAACAAAAGTCTATCAGGATAATGAATAACTTGAATATCTTTATTATGAAATATTATATAGCTGTTATAAATACTGAGGCCTGCACTAGCCTTAGAGAGTTTCCAGAATATATATAAAAAAGTAAATGCAGAGAATTCTGTGTATATTACCACCTCAACATATGTAATGCAAATATATGTATAGTATTTATGTATATATGATCATATGGGCATTTATTGAGAAGTCTATTTTTTAAAAAATAAAGTCTTTTCTAAAAAGTAAACATTGTAAAACTGTCAAAATTAAAACAATATAGATGTGTATGAGTTAAAGTATCAACATTTCCTTTTTACTTCTTCCCCATGTCACTGTTAAAAGTTCGAGATGCATTCTTTCGGAACTTTGTACACACACACGCACACACACACACACACACACAGAGCAGTTGGGTTTTCTTTCGACAGATAACAGTATCCTATTTTTGTAATTTTATTTGTTTGTCCTTTCTTCCAACATAACAGCATGTCTTAGAGATTTTCCCCTGAATAACCCTGTATTTACCTTATTCTTCAAGGTCTGTTTCATAATATCACTGTGTTATAACTTACTGAATCATTTTTATATTTCTGCAAAAATAGGCTATCTCCAAGTTTTGCTATTATATATACTGTTTAAACAACATTCTTCCTGTAAATACTCTCTCTGTCCTCTCACAAAAGACCACCAGACAGTAAGAGGAGTTTATTGGTTGTTGTAAAGGGAGACTGCACGTCATGAAGAACCATGTGTGAGAAAGCACTTATGAAATATGGGTTTTAGTTAGGCAATTTGGGGCAAGATTCCAGAAAGCTGTATTGTTTTTTCTGTTTGTTCTCACCTCATCACAGTCACAAACTGACCTTGTCTGATGTTGGTGTTCTACGAGATTATGTCCAAGAGAAGAACACCTCTGTCTCACCTTGGGTGCCAGGCAAGTAACTACCACCATCAAGGCTTAGGACAGTTCCTAGATGTCAGAGGCTGCCTTTTTCTTTGTCAAAATCACTCCTACAGAAGTATTTATACAAGTGTCAGGATCAAGGAGAATGTGTATTGTTCTTATTTTTTAAATTTTGTTTATTTATTTTCTAGAGTGAGAGTGAGAGTGAGAGTGAGAGTGAGAGTGAGAGAGAGAGAGAGAGAATCCCAAGCAGGTCTGCAGTGTCAGTGAAGAGCCAGATGCAAGGCTTGATCCCATAAACTGTGAGGTCATAACCTGAGCTGAAATAAGAGACGCTTAACCAACTGAGCCACCCAAGAACACCTAGGAGTATGTGTATTTTAAAGTTTAAAGATATTCCCAAAAGTCTTTACCAACATACATCCCACCAAGAAGGGAGAGGTAATGAAAGGACATGGAAAGCCCCAGTGGGAAATTTCTTCTAATGAGTAACTTTGCTCAGAGCCAATGCATAGTCATGACACTGTCATTTGTTATTACGTAAGTAGGAGAGAAACCAGTCAAAGTCCTTATTGCTTAGCACCTTAATCAAAGCATTTTATCTTCCTCTTTGGACTCAGGTTAGCATGTCAATAAAACATGCAAAATAAAAGCAAAACCTCATTATTTTTTCCAAATCCTTGCTTTGTATTTTCTATAAAATTGGGGAAGAAAATATTTTGTTATAACCTTTTAGAAAGACATCATTCTATTAGAAATAGAGCCCCTGTCTGCCATTTTTTCCTGGGGAGGCAGAATGACTGCTACACAACCATCTGGCAGTTGGTGGATTCTCATCCATTTTTTAACTGATGATGTCTTGCTTGATATTTGATGGAGACCAAGCAAAAGAGTTGTTTCTGGCAGAGAACAAAGAATAGAAAAAGAAAGAGCATGAGAATGACCCTGGAGAGTAGCAGAGAGAGGTGTCACAGGCCCATAAAATAGTCCATAATTGTGAATTTAGCTGAGTTAATTCCCTACTGTATACACTTTTTGGTAGAGAAATTGAACATACTGGCTTGCATTGTATAAAGAATATCTAGGGGCGCCTGGGTGGCGTAGTCGGTTAAGCGTCCGACTTCAGCCAGGTCACGATCTCGCGGTCCGTGAGTTCGAGCCCCGCGTCAGGCTCTGGGCTGATGGCTCGGAGCCTGGAGCCTGTTTCCGATTCTGTGTCTCCCTCTCTCTCTGTCCCCCCCCCGTTCATGCTCTGTCTCTCTCTGTCCCAAAAATAAATAAAAAACGTTGAAAAAAAAATTAAAAAAAAAAAAAAAGAATATCTGAATTACCTCAGCATTTTATGGTCTATTAAAAGGGGCAAAAAGTATTTTATTAAATGTGGTTCTGATAACTATTTTCTCTCAAAAAGTGCCGTTCCCTATAGGGGTTAGGAGAGCTTAGTTTACTTGAAAGCATCGTAGCCACAATTTTAAAATGTAAGTAGGGATTATTTTGCTTAATTCTTTGATGTGCCAACAACTTAAAAAAAAAACAAAAAACAAAAAACAAAACTAATAGTCCTATCACTGCAGTTATAGCTAAGCAATCACTATAGTCAAGGGCTTTTGAATGTTTAAAAATCAAATTTTTCCACTCTTAATTATTATGTCTCCATTTTACCTGGTCCTTTCTTTTCTCTCTCTTCATCATGTTAATTAAGACCTCAAAAGTAAAGATGGATTGAGGATTAATCTTGTTTTATTTTAAATCCCTAACATAAGACTAACCAGTTCTTAAGGCCTGCACTACTTTAGCCTTACCTCATTCATTTTAGAAAACCTGGATCATGGATGTCTGCTTCCTCTATTCACATCCTACTTAACTGTATTAATTATTTCACAATCAGTTGGCTCTGAAACTAAGAATTTTAAGAGGCAGAAACAAGTCAAAGGATTTTTCTTTTTTAAAGATTTTCTTATCAAAAAAATTTTTTTTCGGGGCACCTGGGTAGCTATTGGTTAAGTGTCTGACTTCAGCTCAAGTCATGATCTCATGGTTCATGGGTTCGAGCCCCTCGTTGGACTCTGTGCTGACAGCTCAGAGCCTGGAACCTGCTTCAGATTCTGTGTCTACCTCTCTCTGTCCCCTTGCCCGCCTCCCACCCCACTTGTGCTCTGTCTCTGTCTCTCAAAAATAAATAAAAATGTTAAAAAATTATAAATTTTTTTCAATATTCATTTATTTTGAGAGAGAGAGAGAGGGAGAGTGCATGCAAGCAGGGGAGAAGCAGAGAGAGAGAGAAGGAGAGAATCCCAAACAGTCTCTGCACTGTCAGCACAGAATGTGACATGGGGCTCGAACTCACGAACCAAGAGATCATGACCTGAGCGGACGTCAAGAGTTGGTTGCTCAACCAAGTGAGCCACCCAGGTGCCTCAAAATCTTTTTTATTTTTAACTTGAATTATTTTTTTAGATTGTAGCATATAACAAAATTTACCATTTTAACCATTTTGAAGTGTATTATTTGGTGGTATTAAGTACTAACCTGAGTTAATTTTAAGTAATAATTAGAAGTATATATGTTGGGTTTTGGTTCTTTGCTGATTTTTGCTTCTCTCAAAGTTCAAAAACTTAAGATTTATCATCAGAGGTATGAGGGTCTACCAAAAAGCACCTTTGTTCATAGCCCAAACTCAGGGGAAATGATGTGGTGGCTAGTTTCAAAGAAGGTGAGATATTTCATCTTTTATGAATGATAATTCAAAGTGATAGTATTGAAATGTAACTGTTCCTAATTAGGGCACAGAGAAGTGATTTTCTTTAAGATCTAATATAAAAACATTAAGTAGAATGTAGACATAATTTCCCCAAAAAGAAAGCATGACTTGCAGAATATTCCATCTGTCTGTTTCCTTCCAATGTTTTATCTTATCAATGCATAAATTATCTTGAGATAAGAAAGGCCAAGGCCTTGTGGTTCCCTATTCTAAACCTGGTCAAAGTTTTTCCAATCAAGTATAGAGAAGGTTTTTTGTTTTTATGACAAATGGTCTCAAAGCTTGATTTTCCAAGTATTTTGGCATAATATTTAACCCGTTTCTCATTAATTTCAACGTACTACTTCTACTCTGTACTCATGAAAATTTCTCTGTTTCACACATTTAAACTTATACATTTAAAACTTCACTTTTTTCCCTAGATGTTTTTTTTTTTTAGTTGGAGAGGTAAAACAAGAGAGTTGTGAGATACAGTAATTAAGGGGTGTGGTAGTATGAACATCTGGGGCTGGAAGTCCAGCTGGTCCAGTCTGGCTAGCAAGGCTAGTGTGGAAATGAATCTAGGACTGGACAGTCTTTTAGGCTTTTGTTAAACCATTTCTTTGCTCTGAACCTCTACATTATTCTCCACTCTACAAACTGGAGACCTTTACTTTAAAAAGTCACTACTCTTGGGGCATTACTCTTGGCTCAGTCAGTAAAGCATCGGTTCTTGATTTTGGCTCAAGTCATGATCTCATGCTTCGTGGGATGGAGCCCCACATTGGGCTTCTTGCTGCCAGCACAGAGCCCGCTTGAGATTCTCTCTCTCCCTCTCTCTCTGCCCCTTCCCCACTTGTGCAGTTTCTCTTTCTCAAAATAAATAAATAGATAATTTTTAAAAAGTCAGTATTCTTTCACAACATTGCTTAGGCCTTAGCCTAATTCATGGCATGTTTTTCATGGCCTGTATACTGCCAAGTAGTTCAGTTTTAATTTCACCTTCTCAAGAATGAGTTACTAGTTAGATTTATTTTTTCACAGGCTCAATAAGCTGAAAATGTTATGCTGCAAAGCCACAAATTATATATATGCATGTGCTCATAATCTCTAAGCAGAATTATATGCTCTGAATGACTGAGACCATTTCTTCTTGGGATGAGACTATAATGGAGGTAAACCTATACTCCAATTTTTGCACTTTAAATTCTTCATGAGCCTTGAAGTTAGGACTAACTCTAGAGTCCCTTCCATTGATTGGGGTGCTTTCTGCAACCCTAACAGATGGTAGAAAACTCATACAATACCAGATGCTCTTTTCCCCATCAACTTGTTCCAGAATGTCTGTGAATCTCAGTATTGAATGGTGTTAAGAGTTACTAAGTGGTTAATGTCATTTTAAAAGGGTTAAAAATTGTTAAAATGTGTTCAACAATCATCGGAGCAAGATATTTTCTTCTTTATATGTAAAAAGAATCAAAAGAAATTGGCTTCACTAAATAAGAGGAGGAAGACTTTAAATGGTGTGGTCTGACAGTAATTTGTATTAGAGTCTAGAGGAGCACATTTGTAATGTCTTGTGGTAGTACATTTATCTCTTGGTGACAGAAGGAATAATTGCTTTAGAGAGCATATCAGTGGCTGTTTAAAAATTTAACTCTTTATTTCCTCACACCTAAAGTTACAAAATTGAGAAGAGGAAAACATTACAAAAAATTGTAATCTATGTAGAACAAAGTATTGGTTACCAGAAAAACATATACCTTGTCTGTTTTCAAGTAATGGTGAAAGGCTGGAAAAGTAATAAAAATATTTTTTTATTATACATAGGTATTTAATATTTATTTGTAAGTATTACTATCATATATTATTATCATTTCTGCCTGTTTTGTCTCTGGAACATGTTTTTCAAGTTGAACACACCTCTCTCAAGTGGTTTTTGCTCAAAGATGAACTGTGTCAAGTAAGTTGTTAATTAGGATTTGCTGTCCAATGTTCTCAAATTTGACAGCTTTAATGGGTTCTTGAGTACTAGCTCCCTTTTATCTATACCATTGTGTGAAGTCTGTTCATCCTTCAGGTCCTTGCTTTCCCCCTGGAAGGATCTGTTGATATTTATGTCTCCCTTGGTGTCCAGCCAACTTCTTAAGAACTGCATTTTATTTCACCCCATTAAAAGATTCAGTGCTTGGGTACAAGTGAAGAGACACTTCAAACCAGGGGGAATCACATAATTTATTGCTTAAACTGATCACTTACAGACATTAATAATTATGTTGGCACAGCAGGTGTAAATTGTCCCAATCAAACCAGGATGCATGATTACTTTTCTTCAAGGCAACCAGGGTGGGAACAAAGGTAGGACACTACTGGGATCAAAAAAAAATTTTTTTTTAATGTTTACTCATTTTTGAGAGAGAGACAGAGTGTGAATAGAGGAGGGGATGAGAGAAACGGAAACACAGAATCTGAAGTGGGCTCCAGGCTCTGAGCTGTCAGCCCAGAACCTGATGCAGACCTTGAACTCACAGACCACGAGATCATGACCTGAGCCGAAGTCAGATGCGTAACTGACTGAGCCATCCAAATGCCCCTTGGATCAAATTTTTAAAAGTCAAATGAGTATTCCTGTATTGTGCAGACAAAGACTGAACCAGTAAAATACATTTGTAGTTACTTTTATTATAAATCTTATGATAATCCAAAATTAAACATTAAATATGATTTATTTTGCCTCCAAAAATGACTTACTTAGAAAAGATTATCCAGAGCAATCTACAGATTCAATGTAATCCCTATCAAAATACCAATAATATTTTTCATAGAACCAGAACACATCATCTTAAGATTTGTATCGAACCATAAAAGATCTTGAATAAGAAAAGCAATCTTGAGAAAGAAGAACAAAGCTGCAGGTATCACAATACAAAATTTCAAGCTACTACAGAAATATAGCAATCAAAACAGTATGGTACTGAATAAAAATAGACATATCAATTAATGAAATAAGATAGTTCAGAAATAAGCCCACACGTATATGGTTAATTAATCTAGAACTAAAGATTTAAGAATATACAATGGGGAGAAGAAACTGGGAAAACTGGACAGCTATATGTAAAAGAATAAAACTGGACCAAGGCCTGAAACCCATAAAACTCATACAAGAAAACATAGGCAGTAATCTCTTGGACATCAGCCTTAGCAACATATTTATAGATCTGTCTCCTCAGTCAAGGGAAATAACAGCTAAAATTACTGGGACTACACACCCCAAAAAGCTTCTGCACAGCAAAGAAAACCATCAACAAAATGAAAAGGCTTAAGAGTACACTTATTGTGGTGAGCATTGAGTAATATATGCAATTGTTGAATCACTATATTGTACACCTGAAACTAACATTGTACATTAATTAAACTGGAATTTGAAAATTTTAGAAAATAAGATATAACTAAAAGGCAACCTACTGAACAGGCAAAGATATTTGCAAACAATATATCCAATGAGGGGTTGGTATGCAAAATATATAAAGAACTTACACAACTTACCCCCCAAAAACAAAATAATCCAATTTAAAAATGGGCTGAGGACCTGAATAGACATTTTTTCCAAAGAAGACATACAGATAACTAACAGACACTTGACAAGATGCTCTATATCACTAACCATCAGGGGAAACATGAATCAAAACCACAAGGAGATCTTACTTCACACCAGTCAGAATGCCGGGTATTAAAAAGAACAGAAACAAGTGTTGGTGAGGATGTGGAGAAAAGGGAACGCTCCCTTTTCAATTTCCCACTATTGGTGGGAATGTAAATTGGTGCAACCACTGGAAAAAACATTGTGGAAGTTCCTCAAAAAATGAAAAATAGGAATACCACAGGAAATTAGTAATGCCACTACTGAGTATTGACCCAAAGAAAATGAAAACACTAATTAAAAAAGTTAATCCACTTCTACATTCATTGTAGAATTGTTTAAATAGCCATGATATGTAAACAACTTAAGTGTCCATGGATAAGATGAATGGATAAGGACAATCTAGTATTTTTATATACAAGGGAATATTAATGAGCTATAAAGAAAAATGAGATCTTGCTATTTGCAACAACATGGATAGGCCTAGAGAGTATTATGCCAAATGAAATAGTCAAATACCTTATGATTCTAGTTATATGTGGAATCTAAAACAAACAAATAAGCAACAACAAAAAACAGAAACAGATTTATAAATACAGAGGATGGGTAGAGGGGGGCATGGGCAAAATGGGTTAAGGGAGTGGGAGGTACAAGCTTTTAGTTATGGAATGAGCAAGTCAGAAGAATGAAAAGTACAATATAGGGAATATAGTCAACGGCATTGTAACAGCCTCTGTACGGTGACACATGGCAGCTATATTTGTGGTGAGCATAGCATAATATACAGAGTTGTCAAACCACTATGTTGTACATCTGAAACTAATATAACACTGTGTGTCAACTGAACTTCAATCAGTCAACATTCTTGTAAACAAAGGCACGCTTTGCTTTTGTAGTATATAAATGAACAAGAAACATAATCAAATGGTTTTTGTGTTTTTTTGAGTCTTGACCACAGCCCAGAGACAAATACTTTAGAGATTAAAAAAAGAAAAAAAATTGATGTCACTGAACCAGTCGAGCAGTGCTCAAATAAACATAGATATGGACAAAATAAAATCAACGTATAGTATACTAAAGAAAAAAGACTATATACACAAATATATTTACTTTTAAAAGAAGTATACACACACACACACATATTTCAGTAGGATGCTGGTATTTCTTGAGGTGCTTGTGTTTTCCTTTCTACAACTATTCGTTTTGCACTTTGTAAGAACATGCAATTTTGAAAGGGATTGATTTCCTAAAGGAGGCCAGTTATACATTAAAGTAGAGGACAGATTTCCAACTAAAACTACATTTGCATTAAATGACACTCAGCTTGTGGCTGGCACATAGTAGGCATTCAATAAATATTTGATGAATGAATAAATGAGTGATGAATTCTAGCTCAGATGTATTTTTCCCCCTGTAGGACCTGAGGGCAGCTAGTATTTCATCTGGTTCATGCTGTTTCTTCAATTTATCGAGGTCACTTTGAATTCTGATCTTCTCTTCTGAAGTGTTAGCAACCCCTTCGAACTTGGTGTCATCTGAAAAATACTACCTGTATGAAATGTGTGACTGAGTTAAGCTAGGGATGTCATGTTGGACATTTTCTTAAACTAGAACACAGCTGGAAAATTATTACACAACCAAAAGCATACTTCATTGCAGTCTTATCAGGCCAGCCTTGTCCACATTTGACTGATTTTTTCTGTTATCATCCATAACCGATCACTCAACTTCTTCGCTAAATAGAAAATAAGATGCACAGCGGAGCCTCATGAAAATTAGAGGGCAAGAAAGGTAATAGGCAGTAGGTGAAGACATTAGAGAAATATCTTGTAAGCATACTTTATAAATTATACTCAAGTGCATACCTATTGTATATGCCTCAGTAGGCAAGTCTTGACATAAAATGTATAGAAACAATCTGCTATAGACAGTCCCATAGGGCAGATGTGAATTCTGTAATACATTCACATGCCCTCTTTCAAAAATTTGGTAGAAAAGATCTTAGTGCTGGGAGCTCAATTCTCTTCAAGTTTCATAACCAATTCACTATTTTGTTGTCAAGAAAGCTTTTATGTATGTCAAGTAATAATAAAAATCCCTTATTTTGTGAAATTCAAAGTAGTCTTCTAAAATGCACAGGAAAACATTTTTTTTTAAAATAAAGATGAATAGTAGAACATAAGCCAGTCTCTATATGCAACACGAAAGCAATCACTGAGGTAATTATTCAGGTAACCTAAAATTCTCTTTTCCTTATTTATTTGATAAATTAGGTAAAAATTGCCACTCGAGTTTCTATTTGTGGACTCATGTCACCATAGAAACTACTAAGCCATTGTTCAAAAATTAGTGGATTTTTATCTACATTTTAATTTTTCTCTTACTGTTAAATGTTCTTCCTGTCAATAGAAAAACATAAAGTGTGTTTGCTAATATATCAAATTATTTAAAAAAATTTGTACTCTATGATTTTTCTTTTGGGGAAAATACGACATAAGTAAAAGATAAATATTTCGATGGAGTAAGTTTTAAGAGAATTCCTTTTGTTTACATAACAAAGAAAAAAACCATCCTTCTAATGATAAATATCCCACTTCTATAACATGTTTTAAAATTCTGGTAGCGTGATGTGTTTTAATAGCTAAGGACGACAGTCGCAACACTCTCTTTGATCCATAAGTGGCAGTATGTATTTGTATGAGGAGGTACAGTTGGCAGTGTGAATTCCCAATGTTGATGATGATCTGTATGTCACAGGCTTCATTTCCAACAATGCTATATGCAAATTAGTTATAGCTTCATGCCAGGGTAGAACACCATTCACAGAGTAATTGCCAGCATTTTCCTGGTCATTCTATATACATGGAATGAAAATAATAACCATTTAGGGACCTATTTCTATAAATTAGTAGAATAAAAGCATTATGTTATACACATTCCTCACATTATTTTTATCACAATTAGAGATGTTCATTTTTGTTACATATTTAATACACAAAAATGGAATTTTAATACATCGTCAATATTTAATCCACTCTGCAATTTGTAAATACCTACTGATTTTTATATAGTTTAGTGTATGAGAACAATTTAAAGTAAAATAAATTCTGCTGCAAATTATTTCAAAGTCTTTAAATGCCATGAATAAAATACATGATGATTAGATGTGTGAGAAATCACTCTCAGTTACTGTGGTAGAACATGGAGCACAAATGTTTAAATTAATTTTTGCTTCACCTAGAAGTGTTTGCTGTTTTCTGAGCATTTCTTTTGATTTCTAAGAGGAACAGTACACGTGAACTTAAGCAAGAATAATGGAAGGGATAATTGTTTTTAATGACAAGAGCTTAAAATTCCTAGCAAGAGAAATTCAGCTCCCTATTTTGAAAGTCTGTGAAAAAGGTACTAATAGGTAAATTAGAAACAGAAAATTTCTATTGTAGCATCTGTGGGCTTTCCTCATTTCATTTAAATGTTCTCTCGTCTTAGAAATGTAGTGATATGTATTCCTCCTTTTCTGTGTCACATGCAAAAGTGAAGCAACTGCTTTCCTCCATACACAAAATGATTTGCAAATGCATTCTGTGAATAAAACACATTAAACGCCATTTGCATATAGTACGTTAACACATGTGAAAAATGGCTCACACAGTACATTAGGAAGGGAATAAACAGAAATGACTTTAAAATGCCTGCTATATTTACAACAATTTAAGAGATAACAGAGCAATGAATTTCAGGTGCAGTGGACTTAATTCAGCAACAATGTTTTGTTTGGAAGCCCTTATTTATTAATTTTTTTTTTGAAACACTCCTTTGCCAATTGCAGGGCTAAGCTGCCAAGATTTTCAGAGCTGACCAGGAGGTGGAGAGCTCATGCAAATGAGCTCTTCTCCTCTGCTGGCAGCCCACAATGACTGATTCAAAAGAACACTTTAACCCAGAAGATGAGTCTGAGCTGAATGTCACCACCAGAAACCACTCCAGTGTTCCATGTTAGATGGGAAGTTGCCTTCCAAATACTATTTTATACTCCAAAATTTACCGTTTTCAATGATGGAAGGGTTCATTTCCTTTTTCTTTTTCTTTTTTTTTTAACTGAAAATTCCTATACATTAAAAACCTTCCTATCTTTAAATTAAATTTCCAGGCACTGTTTCTATTTCTCCCAACTTTCCTAACACCCATTAACAGGAATATATATGTACATCTTTATTCCCGGGCTGTTCGAATTATATATGACTAAATGTCGGTGTTTAATATTATATTGAACCTGAAGGAAATGTTGAAAAGTATACAATGTGTGTAAGCCAAAGTTTTATTCGATTTCTTAGTGTGAACTGGCACATGATGTAATTTTCAAGAATAGTATAACGGGGATATGTTGAATTGGCGAGGTGCAAGTCCAGCAGTATATTATAACATCGTCATTTTACCTCAGATTCTGGTTTCGTATACACTTCCGCCTTTGGTAATTTACATAAACATGCATAGGCTATGAATTATGCATAAACCTTATTTTAAATGCAGAGCTTTCAACTCTCACAGTGCACTAGTATACACACCCATTTGATTGGCTCTGCCCTGTTTTCATTACTCGCAATTTCTTGGAACACAAAAGAGGTTGAAAAGGCTGACAGGAATGGACAGTATTTTTTCTTGTGTGTGTGGGAAATATTTGTTTCCTTTTCAAGGCAATTGGTGTTGCAAAGTTTTGCCTGTGATTATTGTTCCTAGTTGTTATTTTTTTCCAAGGAGGAATACATTAAAACGTCTGAACCTGCAACACAACAATCACCATCAGATACTTTATTTATTTTTAAAGGATGCTGCAGAAATTGTTCCCTGTTTGAATAAATCTGAGCACATGTCTATAATAAAGAAGAAATATAGATTTTTGGGGGGAATATCCCAATTACACTTGAAATAAGTGGGTAATCCTAAAGCACTGATGGAATAGTTAGGCATCCAGGAAATTTAAAAATGTGAGCACTATAATTGTGTTTATTCAAGTAGAATTGAATATTCTGACTAATGTACACACATAATGGGTCCTCTGCATTTGAGACACCGTGTGATTATTCTTTTCATGTGAAAGTATTTATATGAAATAATCCACTCAATGATATAAGAAAGGGGTATTGACATTTTTAATTAAATGGCAGTACACTAAATAAAAATTAAAAAAAAAAAACATAACAGTGGCATGTAAACAGAATTTTAAAAAAATTATTTTATCTTTGTTTACTAATCACCCTGGGATTTAATATTTTAATATTACTATTAAAATAATAATGTTATGCTTTAAAAGAAATTCTCCATCCTCTATTTTAAAATTTAACTTCTCATCACCTTCTTTCATTCATTTCTTCATTTTCCCTTTATACGTCTCTAGGACTTTGTTTCTTTTTCTCTTTCTTCGTCACAGTTTTTCTTTTATTTCCTATTTTAACACATTGGTGGACATGATCCATCAAATTATGCCTGATGTTATCATCCCTCTTATTAACTCTTTCATTTAGTTTACTTCTTTTTCTTAACATCTAGTTAAGCTTTTATGGAATTCTTTTTTTGGATAAATTCTCTATTAATGGTACAGGAAAAGTGGTTATTTGGTGGAAGTGAAATAGGAGGACCTTGTGCCGCTGAATTTACTTTCGGGAGCACTACTTTTGAGGACCATAAAATTTTGATTTCGTTCTGTTGCAGGGAGTTACCAAGTTCTTCCTTTGTGGGTTATACATTAGAGAGGGACATTTGGAGATTAATGACCAAAGGAGCCTTTGAGGTCAATTTGTCATGATTTTACACAGAGCTTTAATGTGGTAAGCATCCATTCCACAGCCAGGCAGATTTTAATACTAGGAAAAGGGGGGCAAAACTGCAAATTTAGGTTCACACTTAGTAATGGGAACTTAAAGGGACCAGCAGCAAACTCAAAGTAGTGCCCTTCACCTGAGAGAAGGTGAAGCAATTTGCTTCAGCTTTGACTCTGAAAAAGAAAATCACACCCGACAGAACTTGCTCTGCTGATTTAGAAAAAAAGACACAGAAAAGTTGGAGAAGCATGAGCAGAACGAGTGAACTATGTTACCTTGCTCAAAGAGAGTTATTCGACTACAGTTTAAAAGGAGAACAAAAGTCATCTAGCTAGCTATTATCTGTTATCTATGTCTATATCTATAACAGTCATCTGTTATCTATGTAATCTTTATGATTATAACTGGTAGTAAGCACAACATTTCTATTTAAATAATACATCTTTGCTTCTATATGTCTTGTTTTCTTTGGCTTTACTAATTGTGAATGCTTTTAATTCAGACTATTTAACAGAAAAGAAAACCCACTCAGATGGCATTTTGCCATTTGATCACAGCAAAAACTTCTTTCAAGATGTTTGGACTCCCTAAAACTATTCAAGTTTGAGTAAAATGCTTGCATCCGTTGTGAAATAAGCCTTATGACAAGAGGATTCTGTACACTGGAGGTAGCTTTGCTGCATTGGGGCCCTCAGCGTTGCTCATAGCAGTCAGTTGGCATATACTAGAACAGATATCTCTAACTAAAAACACCTGGAAGACAATCTTTTAATATGGGATTTTATGACAACAGCCAAAAAGGTTAAATGAGAATAGCAAAATTTATATCATGAAATGAAAATGTCTATAGTCTAAGATATTTTAAACAAACATATCAACTTTTAAGTAAGTTCAATATAATTATATTTTGTTGTATTATGTTCCACATTAAAAATTGAAATCACCCATATCCCACTCTCGAACAACTCTTTTGCATCCACAATCTCAACCTCATCCCATAAAATCTGCTCTTCAGGCCCTTAGATGCATCATGCTTCTTTATGTTTATGTTTCCTCATTATTTATCCTTCTTTTGGATTTATTGACTTTTCCCCTGCCTGGAACCATGTGGTTGAATATCTTACCCACTTTCTCTCATCTGAATCTCAATTATTTGATGTTTCTATTGTTTATTGCACCTGCTCAACAGAACCACAACTCTGAATCAATTCTTCAACAAGGCTTCTATGCTATCCTGGCAGAGTAGTACTGCTAAACCTACCAAACAACCCTATGTCAGTCCAAATTTCGCTGAGTCCAAATTAATGGTTCTAAGCTTATCTGGGTCCTTAATGAACCTCAACAGTCTTTACCTTTCAGGCCTGTTCATTTTTCCCATTTGTTTTTGACGAGTTCTTTCTTGGATTCTTTAAGTTCATATATCTCTCTCTTCCCTTACCTATTAATATCCAGCAAACTTCCATTATTGCCCCTATTTGATTTTTCTTCTCACACACTTTCTTTGGAAGTTTCCATGAACCTTCTTGCTTTTAACTTCTCCATCTGTACTCAAGACTCTCATTTTTACATCTTCCACCCTACATTTACCTGCACAGAGCTTTAGATTCATTTACTCTTAGCACAAAGCACAAATGCAAGTCAGATCATGGCACAACTGTCAATATCCTCAACACTCCCCGTCTTTTTCAAAATTGAGTCCAGAATCATTATCTGCTTTTGGGAGTTTGCAGTTCCCTTTTCCCTTCTGCTCTGAATACTTATGCCAATGACTGATTCCTTTATTTTGCACGGTGTTCAATTGACACTTTTCCAGTGACGGTTATCCCGAACACTCTATTTAAAACCACACTCAGGGCATCTGGGTGACTCAGTAGGTTAAGCACCAGACTCTTGATTTCAGCTCAGGTCATGATCTTGGTCTTGAAATCAAGCCCAGCACCTGGCTCCACTTTCAGCGTGGGATTCTCTCTCTCCCTCTCTCTGTCCTGCCCCAGCTCATGCTCTTACTCAAAATAAATAAAATTTAAAATAAAAAAATAAAATAAAACCACACCTTCCCTGCCCTATACCTTCACAAACACACACTCTACTCACTCTTACTTTGCTTTTCTCCATAGCATGTATTACCATCTGTATATTTTACTTTATTATTTAATTTCTTTCCCATTTCCTCCCTCGCCCAATAAGGTGTAAACTCCTTAAGAGCAGGAATTTTTGTCTAGTTTGTTAACTTATCTCCAGAGAATATTATAGTACCTGGGAAAAACAGATCATTTACTAAATAATAGAATGGAAGGATCATGGACTTGGAATTGTAGAGAGTTCACTAATGATATTCAGAAGGTTGGGCGCACAGAAGGGGACAAATGAATTTCTTAAGCCTTGAAGAGAGGAGAAGGTCAAAGATAGCAGTGTAGAAAGATCCTGAACTCACCTCCTACCACGGAGACACCAAATCTGTACACATAGATCACTTCCATCTGAAAAAAGATCTGAAAGCTAGATGAACTGCTCCCCACAACAAAGGATTAAAGGACCATATGAAGACGGTTAGGAAAGGCAGAGACATGATCTCATAAAAATCCCCACCCCTAGTACTGAGACACACAATAGTGAGGGATCTCATCAGACAGACACTTCTGGAGGAGCAAGGGGTTGATGTCCCACATTGGGCACCTCAGCCCCTGGGATCTGCTCTGGAGAGGTGCGTCCCCAGAACGTCTGGCTTGGAAAGCCAATGAGATAGATGTCTGGGGGCTCTAAAGTGCTATGAGAAACAGAAATTCCCTTTTTGGAAGGCATGTAGGTGGTCTCATTCACCTCAAGATCACAAGGGAAAAAAAAGAAATTTGAAAGTGCCTAGAATATATGGGAGGGAAATTTATTTGCTGATTTGAGACCATCAGCTGGAGAGGCAGGGGACAGTTCACACATTCCCAGGAGATGATGGAGATGTTGGCTGACAACATCATTATACTCTCCATATAGTCTACTAGCACAGGTGAGCAAGCTCTCATGAGGAAACTTCTTGTCATATTCCTGGAATAGGCAGGGGTGAGGAGTCAAGGCACTTGATGAGGCTGGCAGTAGCAGCATTCTCCTATTCCCTGGCTAAAGCAGATGAGCACCAACGGTTTCAGAGTTCTCTAGCTCCCTAGCTAAAGTCTGTGAGCACTGGTGGTTTTGACACTACTTCACTTTCTGTCTACGGCTGGTGAGTGAGAACTGTCTCAACAGTCTCCCACTTCTAGGCTAAAGCTGGCATGAGTGCACAGACAAGACACCCTCCTACCGTACTGCTCAAGAATGCGGACTCAGGCAGTCAAGACATTTCCCTTACAGCCTTTCTGAAGCTGGTGAGCTTGCCCCACACCCACCCCTCTCCAGATGACTTGCTCAAGCCAGTGGGCACAGACAACCCATCAGAGGACATCTCTTGATTACCTAGCCTTAGTGGCCAAGAGGGCTGCATTCTCTAACACCATCAGACTGCAACAATCAGAAAGCGTTCTTGGCGGGCACTATGATGAAGTTCTGGGGTGATAGTGGGTTTGTGGGGTCTGGAGCGGATGACTAAGAAATAATTCTTCAAGATGTCTTTGGTGCAAAAAGGTAATTTTATTTAAGCACGGGGACAGAACCCATGGGCACGAAGAGCTGCACATTCGTTGTAGGGGGCAACCTTTTATGTAGTGGGGGGAATAAAGTCAAGAGGGAGTTTCCAAAGAGACTCACATGCTAAAGACTTACGGGTGGCCTCGCTATTGTCAAGCTAAGGTTGTTTTTCCTTCTAGCAAAGCAGTAACATTAAGACAATAGGGAGTTCTTGGACTTCAGGCTGTGATGGGGTTGCCTTTTTCTGGTAAACTGGTGGAAATGCTTATCAGTTTAACCATTTGGTTTTTTGTCCTTTCCTGTTTCGGGATAGTCTGGAGTGTCCAAGGAATATCATACACATCCCACTGGGAGTAGGGGGGTGGGGGCGGTGGTGCTGTTAGCCTGCACCTTGCCCTCAGCTTGCCCCATGCTCCCATATCACTACACAGACGACTGAAACACAATCCAGTATTCCTTTGAAAAAGGCCTATTTCCTAGACTGGAGCTTTAGACTGACAGACAGACTTTAGGTTGCCATACCTCTAGAGGCTAAGGAGGCACTCCCAGGGAAAATAAGCAAATATGCTTATGCAAAATAAGCAAATATGCAAAATACGCATCATCCTTGCATATCCCCTGGCCTCATTACAGCTTAATAAGATTTCCTTGAAAAGAGCTTATACACTTATATGGACCCCTGATTTTTGCAACTGCTCCCTAAAGGACAACACCAGATATCCCGGTCTGGAGGCAAACAGGGATTACAACTGTGGACTCTCAGGACTGTATATATGTGCATACTTTAAATGGCTGGCTTCCAATCAGACTGCAACTAGATGCTAAATGAGATTCTTCCACGGATAGATCTTGGCATATATTCAACAACTGGAGTGTATCAGTAATAAGTCAGACAGTTTAGACAATCACAAAGGTTAGAGAGACAACCACCAGCTAAGGCAAGTAGGTTCATCACCTATAGAAGGACACCTCTCCAAGACTGAAAGGCATAGCTCTTTCACCTATTACATAGAAATGGAGTCAAGTAAAATGAGGAGACAAAGAAATACATTCCAAATGAAGAAGAAGACAACATCTCAGAAAATACCTTAATGCTATGGATTAAAAAGTAATTTACCAGATAAAGAATTTCAAGTAATGGTCATAAAGATGCTAATGAACTTGGGAGAAAAATGGAGGAACACAGCGAGAACTCCAACAAAGAGGGAGAAAACATATCAAAGTACAAACAGAAGCCACAGAGCTGAAGAACACAATAACTGGACTGAAAAGTACACCAGAAGGGTTTAACAGCAGACTGGATGAAGCAGAACAGACCCCAGCTGTAAAATAAATAATGGAACTCACGCAGACATAGCTGCAAAAAGACAAATAGTATTTTTTTTAAAAAAGGATAATTTCAGAGACTTATGAGAAAACATCAAGGGTAGTAACTTTTGCATTAAAGAGGTCCAAGAAGGAGAAGAGAGAGGCAAAAAGGGGCAGAAAACTTATTTGAAGAAATAATGGCTGAAAACTTTCCTAACTAATTTAAAGAAGTAAATCGACATCCAGTTCCAAGAAACCCATGGAGTTCTAAATAAGATGGACACAAAGAAATCCACACCAAGACACATTATAATTAAAATGTTAAAAGTTAAAGTTGAAAAAAAGAGAATCTTAAGTGGGAAGAGGAAAACAAATTGTTACTTGCAAAGGAAACCCCATAAGGCTATGAGCAGATTTCTCAGCAGAAAATATACAAGCCACACTAGTCAAAGTGCTGAAAGGGAAGAATGTCTAACCATGGATAGTCTACCTGGCAAAGTTATCATTCAGATTTGAAGGATAGAATTTTCTAGACAAAAGCTAAAGGAGTTGATTACTACTAAATTGCCTTACAAGAAATATTAGAGGGACCATTAAAGAAATGGTACTAATTACTAAGAGGAAAACATATGTAAGTAAAAATCTTACTAGAAAAGTAAATATATAATAAAGGTAGTAGATTAATTACTTTTAAAGCTAATATGAAGGTTAAAGGAATAAAGGTAGTAAAATTAAAACTGTAATGAGTTAATAGATGCATAAAATAAAAACATGTCTAAAGTAAAATAAAAAATACAAAATATGAAAGGTGGAAGTAAACACGAAGAGTTTGGGAATGTGTTCAGATTTAAGTTGCCATGAACTTAAAGAGACTGCTATAAATACAGGATGATATGTATGAACCAAACAGTAATCTCAAAGTAAAATTATAGTAAATACACAAAAGAAAATGAGAAAGAAATCCAAACAGAACATTAAAGAAAATCATCAAACCACAAAGGAACAGAGAAAAGGAAGAAGAAAAGATAAATTACAAAAACAGCTAGAAAATAACAAAATTACAGTAAGTGCATACCTATCAATAATTACTTTAAATGTAAATGGACTGAATTGTCCAATCAAAAGGCATAAAGTGACTGAATGGATTAAGAAATAAGACACATCCATAAACTGCCCATAAGAGACTCACTTTAGAATTAAGGACACCCAAAGACTGAAAGTGAAGGAATTCAAAAAAGGTATTCCATGCAAATGGAAGCAAAAAGACAGCTGTCATAGCTATATGGATATCACCAAATAGACTTCAAAACAAAGCTATAATAAAAGACAAAGGTGGATGTAATTACATAATGATAAAAAGGTGAATCTTGTCAGAAGATATAGCATTTATAAATAAAAGTGCACTCAACTTATAAGCACCAAATTATATAAAGCAAGTATTAACAGACCAAAAGGGAGAAATTGACATCAATATAGTAACAATAGGGTATTTTAACAACCCATTTACATCAATGGATAGATCATCCAAGACAGATTATTAATCAGAAAACATCAGTCATAAATGACACATTAAATGGGAGGGATTTAACAGATATATACAAAACATTCCATCCCAAAACAACAGAATACACATTCTTCTCAGGAGCATAGGGAACATTCTCCAGGAAACATTAAATGTTGAGGCAATAAAACATTGAACACTGAAATCAAGAATACGGAAATCATATGAAGAATCACTTCTGACCACAGTGGGAAAAGAAAACTGAAAAAGCTACAAATACATATTACCGAAAAACCACTGGCTCATTGAAGGAATCAGGGGAGAAAAAGTACCCAGAGACAAATGAAAACTGAGATAGATTAACAAAAATCTACGGGAAGCAGCAAAAGCAGTTCTCCAAGAGAAGCTCCTAGCAATACAGGCCTATCTTCAAACAGAGAGAAATCCCAAATAAACAATTTAACTTTACACCTAAACGAACTAGGAAAATAAGAACAAATAAACCCCAGCATTTTAGAAAAAAGAAGGTAACAAAGATCAGAGTGAAAATAAATGGAATAGAGATTAAAAAGACAATAGGAAAGATCAATGACACTAAGAGCTCGTTCCTTGAAAAGATAAATAAAATTGACAAATCTTTAGATAGACTCACCCAGAAAGAAAGAGAAAGTGTTCAAATAAATAATATTAGAAATAAAAAAGAACTTACAACTAATACCACAGAGATAAAAAAGATCATGAGACTACTATGAACATTTATAGGCAAACAAATTGGATAACCTAGAAGAAATGGATACATTCCTAGGAATTTAAAATCTTTTAAGACTCAATCATGAAGAAAGAGAAATTCTGAATAAACCAATTACTAGTAAGAAGAATGAATCAGCAACCCCAAACCTTCCAACAAACAAAACTTCAGGACCAGACAGCTTCATTGGTGAATTCTACCAAACAAAAAAGAATAACACCTATCATTCTCAAACTCATCCAAAAAATTAGAGAGAAGGGAAAGCTCTGAAACTCATTTTACAAAGCTAACATTATCCTGATACCAAAACGAGACAAGGAGACCATAAAAAAGGGAGAATACAAGCCAATAGCCCTGATGATTACAGAGGCAAAACTCCTCAAAAATATTACCAAACTGAAATCAACAATACATTAAAAGTATCATACACCATGACCAAATGGAATTTATTCCAGGGATGCAAGAACTGTTCAACATATGTAAATCAATCAGTGTGTAATATCATGTCAACAAAATGGAAGATAAAATTATATCATCATCTTAATAGATGCAGAAAAAATCTCATAAAATCCAACATTCATTTATGGTAATTAAAATTTTTTTTTTTATATCTAGAGAGAGCATGAATGGGAGAGAGGGGAGAATCGAAGGGGGAGAGAGAGAGAGAATCCCAAGTAAGCTTGATGCAGGGCTTGATCCCATGACCCTGGGGTCATGACCTGAAATCAAGAGTTGAACAAATGCACAACCAACTGAGGCCCCAGGTGCCCCTGTGAGAAAAATTTAAACAAAGTGGGTATAGAGAGAATAAACCTCAACACAAGACCATATATGACAAACACATAGCTAATACCATATTCAATGGTGGAAAGCTGAAAGCATTTCTTCTACGATCAGGAATAAGACAAAGATGCCCATGTTCACTACTTTTATTTAACATAGTATAACCACAGAAATTAGGCTGAAAGAAAGGAAGAAAGAAAGGGAAAGGAAGAAGGATGGATGGATGGATGGATGGATAGATGGATGGATGGATGGAAGGAAGGAAGGAAGGAAGGAAGGAAGGAAGACAAATTGAAAACAAAAGTAAATTGTCACTATTTGCAGAAGACATATTATATACCAAAAAATCTTCAACCTCTACCAGAAAAACTGTTGGAATGAATGAATTTAGTAAAGTTGCAAGATACAAAATATACAACATCTGTTGCATTTCTATACACCGACAAATGATCCGAAAGAGAAATCAAGAAAACAATCCCATTTATCATCATATCAGAAAAAAAAAAATGAAATACCCAGGCATAAATTTAACCAAGGAAGTGAAAGACCTGTACACTGAAAACTCTAACACATTGACAAAAAAAGTGAACATGACACAAGTAAATAGAAAGATGCCCCATGCTAATGGATTAGAAGAATTACTATTGTGAAAATATCCATACTATCCAAAATAATTTACAGATTCAATGCAATTCCTATCAAAATTCTACTGAAAATTTTCACAGAATTGGAAGAAATAATTCTAAAATTTGTATGGAACTATAGAAGATCCCAAATAGCCAAAACAATTTTGACAAAGAAGAACAAAGCTGGAGATATCATGCACCATGATTTCAAACTGTACCACAAAGATATAGTAATCTAAACAGTATGGTATTGCCATAAATACAGATGTATATAGATCACTGGAAGGGAATAGAGATCTCAGACACAAACCCACACATACATTATCAGTTAATTTATGTCTAAGGAGACAAGAATATACAATGGGGAAAGGACCGTCTCACTGATAAATAGTGCTGACAAAACTTGAAAGCTACATGTAAAAGAATTGGTATGGATTGCTCTCTTACACCATACACAGAAACTAACTCAAAATGGATTAAAGACTTGAATGTGTGACATGAAACCATAAAAATCCTAGAACAAAACATTGACATCCGTCTTAATATTTTTTTTCCCTTAGATCTGACTTCAAAGGTACAGGCACAAAAATAATGAGAATACATCAAACTAAAAAAAGCTGCACAGCAAAGGAAACCATCAACAAAATGAAACACAACTTACTGAATGGGAGAAGGTATTTGTAAATGAAATACAGACCTACCTGTTTATGTTATACTTTGGGCTCTTTTACTGGGCTTAAATAATTGCCTCCCCCCCTTTTTTTTTTTACCAAAATTCATGGTTTGAATAAACTCTGCATCAAGCAAGTCTGCAGTGCCATTTTTTCAATAGCCTTTACACACTTTGTGTTTGTGTCATATTTTGTTAATTCTTGCAAAATTTCAAGCTTTTCATTATTATTATATTTGACTTGCCATCATCTCAAAATCAAACTTGAACAAATTAGGAGTTGCTTTATGGATGAGTAATGAATATGTCTTTTACAGATAGAATCTACTCCTAGTGAAGTTGTTGTGAAGATTTTTTAAAGTTTATTTAAATTCAAGATAGTTGATATACAGTGTAGTATTGGTTTTAGGAGTAGAACCCAGTGATTCATCATTTCCATGAAACCTAGTGCTCATCCCAACCAGTGCTCTCCTTAATGCCCATTACCCATTTATCCACTCCTCCCAACAAACTTCTCCTCCAGCAATCCTCAGTTTGTTCTCTGTATTTAAGAGCATCTTATGGTTTGCCTCCTACTCTGTTTTTATCTTATTTTTCCTTCCCTTCCCCTATGTTGTGTTTCTTAAATTCCACAGATGAATGAAATCATATATTTGTCTTTCTCAGACTGATTTATTTCACTTAGCATAATACAATCTAGTTCCAACCATGTTGTTGCAAATGGCAACATTTCATTCTTTTTGAGCACCGAGTAGTATTCCATTCTATATATATACCCAAACTTCTTTATCCATTCATCAGTTGATGGACATTTGGGCTCTTTCCATAATTTGGCTATTGTTGACAGTGATGCTCTAAACATTGGGGTGCATGTGCCCCTTCGAATCAGCATTTTTGTCTCCTTTGGATAAATACCTAGTAGTGCAATTGCTAGGTTACAGGGTAGTTCTCTTTTTAATTTTTTGAGAAACCTCCATACTTTTCCAGAGTGGCTGCACCTGTTGGCATTCCCAAGAACAGTGCAAAAGAGATCCCTTTTCTCTGCATCCTCACCAACATCTGTTGTTTCCTGAGTTGTTAATTTTAGCCATTCTGACAGGTGTGAGGTGGTATCACATTATGGTTTTGATCTGTATTTCTCTCATGAGTGATACTGAGCATCTTTTCAATGTTTGTTAGCCATCTGGATGTCTTCTTTGGAAAAGTGTCTATTCATGTCTTCTGTCAATTTCTTCACTGGATTTTTTGCTTTATGGGTGTTGAGTTTGGTAAGTTCTTTATATAGTTTGGATACTAACCCTTTATCAGCTATGTCATTTGCAAGTATCTTCTGTCATCCTGTTGGTTGCCTTTTAGTTTTGTTGATTGTTTCCTTCACTGTGCAGAAGCTATTTACCTTAATAAGGTCCCAGTAGTTCATTTCTGCTTTTATTTCCTTTGCCTCCAGAGACATGTCTAATAAGAAGTTGCTGCAGCCGAGGTCAAAGAGGTTGTTGCTTATTTTGTAGGAATTTTGTAGGTTTTTGATGGTTTTCTGTCTCAGATTGGATGGGTTGTTCATCCATTTTGAATTTATTTTTGTATATGGTGTAAGAAAGTGGTCCAGTTTAATTCTTCTGCACATTGCTGTCATTTTCCCAACACCATTTGCTGAAGAGACTGTCTTTGTTGAAGAAAAAAAGGTTGGTGGAGGTGGTGGTGGAGGTGGTGGGGGGCAGGGGGCAGGATGCCTGATCTTAGAAAACAGGACAAAAACAAACAAACAAACAAACAAACAAACAGAAAATTAAAAAAAAAACTGTAGTTTGATTCCAAATAATAAGAGAGGGAAAAAAAGGAAAAAAGAAAAAAAAAAAAAAAGCCTGATCCAAAAAAGGTGAAAAGGAAATGAAGAAAAAAAGAAACAAGAAACCATGAGCCTGATTCCACAAGAAAAAAACAGAAGAAAGAAACAAAGGAAAAATAACTGTAGGCATTGTTTTGAAGCCCTGGTTTTGCAGTGCACTTTGGGCTTGGGGGATGCTGGCTGTGCTGGTCTGGAGGAGAGGTCCACTGCTTTGGCTGAGCCAGTCTTGCTCCAGTAAATATAAGCAGTTGCCAGGCATGGGACGGGGTGGTGTCGGGGTTTGGTGTAAGTGGGACTTGCCTCCATGAGGGGACTGCTGTGTTACTCTCTGAAGTCCCATTGTGTTGACATTGGGGGCAAAACGGTGCCACCCTAAACTCTTGTCCTCAGACCTGATATCTCATACCCCCTCCCTACCTGCTGTTCAGGCAGCCCTCACCAAATAGCAAGGGCAGTCACCTGGCCCTGTGTCACAAATGTCCTGTGGTTTTTCTTTGGTACATGGCTGGGATTCAAAACCCAAAGTCTTAAAGGACAGGCACCATGCAAATACACTCCCCTCCTCTTGGGTAGAGCCCCTCCACACTGTGTAAAGTCCCCTGTCCCAGAGAAACAGTCCCAGGCCTATACAGTGTGTACAATTTATGGTGCAGCACTGCTAAAAGCAGCAAATGTTATATTCTCTCCAGGTGCGCCTCTGTCCCCTGCCGATAAGAGGCTTTTGGCTGGCACTGCAGGGTCCTTTGTCCTTGTAAGGCAATAAACCGTCTTCCAAAAGTACTCCAGGGAGGGGAATGCTCTTTCCCAGTGTGCCCCAGAGATCCCTACACCATGCTACGCACTCCGGGGCAGCTCCCTCCTTCCCGGGAGGGTGCTCCACAGCTCCATTCCAAAGTCACACACTTCCACAACTTCAGAGTTTAAGCTCCAGATACTGTTTGCAAAAAAGAACTGGGGCACTCAGTACTTCTTATTCTCCATCCGTGGTCCAGAGAGGTTTTCCTCTTCTACTAACTTGATGCCGCACTATCTCAACCCCTCTTTCTTTCTCTCCCTTTTGTCTCTCCAGGGAAAGGGTTCTCTCCCCTCTGTGGTGTGGCTGTTTTTCTTTTCCCCAATTCACTTCCACACACCTCACACCTGCCAAGCTATCTCTCCAACTGTAGAGATCCTTCTGCCAATCCACAGGTCGATTTCCTGGGTGTTCCAAGTGATCTGACATCAATATAGCTGTGTTTGAGGGATGAGGAAAGCCCAGGCTCCCCCTACTTCTCTGCCATCTCAACTCTTTCCTCTGTGAAGATTTTTGAAATGATAACACAACATTTCAAATATTGCATAACTAACTAATAAAGCAGAAGCAGGGTTTGAGAGGACTGACTCCAAATTTGAAAGAACTTCTACTGTGGGTAAAATACTATTAATCAGTAGCATCACATGTTTCAGAGAAATTTTTTGTGAGTCCAAGAGTAATCAACAGCAAACTTCATTGTCTTATTTTAATAAATTGCCTATTATACTAAGTCAATTAAATCAATCAGAAAAAGACAACTACCATATGATTTCACTCATATGTGGAATTTAAGGAACAAGACAGATGAACATATGGGAAGGGGGTGGGAGAGAAGAGAGGGAACAAACCATAAGACATTCTTAGTGATAGAGAACAAACAATGGATTGATGGAGGGAGGCGAGAGGGAGATGGGCTATGTGGGTGATGGGTACTAAGGAGGGCACTTGTGATGAGCATTGGGAATTATGTAAAAGTGAGGAATCCCTGAATTCTACTCCTGAAACCAATATTGCACTGTATGTTAACTAAATTTTAAATTAAAATAATAAATGATGGGACACCTGAGTGGCTCAGTCATTTAAGCATCTAACTTTAGCTCAAGTCATGATCTCACCATGCATAGGTTTGAGTCCTACATCTGGCTCTGTGCTGACGGCTCGGAGCCTGGAGCCTGCTTCGGATTCTGTGTCTCCCTCTCTCTCTGCCCCTCTGTCTCTTTCTCTTAATTTGTCTCTTTCTCTCTCTCTCTAAAATAAAAATAAATAAATAAATAAATAAATAAATAAAATAAATATGGTAGACCTCAAATAGGAAGGAAGGAAGGAAGGAAGGAAGAAAGAAAGAAAAAGAAAGAAATTGCCACAGTCACACACACTTTCAGCAACTACCATTCTGACCCATAAACATTTATTGCCCATAAACATCAAGGCAAGACCCTACACTAGCAAAAAAGTGGCAAAGCACTGAAACCTCAGAGGATAGTTATCATTTTTTAGAAATAAACTATATTTTAATTAAGGTATATAGATTGTTTTTTTTAGACACATGCTATTGCATACTCCATAGACTATAATATAGCATGAATATAAATGTTATATGCACTGGGAAACCAAAAAGTTCATGTGACTCACATTATTATGATATTCATTTCATTGTTGTGGTCTATAACTGAATCAGTATCTCTGAGATATGTCTGTATCTGGTAAGTGGTTAGTATCCAAAATATATAAAGAACTCATACAATTCAAAAGCAAGCAAAAATAGCAATATGATGAAAAAATGGAAAAGGATCTGAATAGACATTTTTCCAAAGAAGACATATGGACAGCCAATAGGCACATGAATAGATGCTCAACATCACTAATCATCAGGGAAATACAACTCAAAACCATAATGAAATGGTGTGGGGCATCCAAGATGGTGAGGTTGGTGCTTATGCCCTATATGAACACAATGATTCTACACCTACACCTACTTTTAGAGCAATTCCTCCTGAAAAAGAAATGAGGACTCACTGAACAGCTTCTGCACAACAAACAACAGAGGAACCATATAGCAAATGGCACAAGAGACAGACACAGTAATTAAGGGAACCCCACTGTGACACTGCAAACTACAGTAGGGAAGGATAGTACTGAGGGAACAGGAACAGTTTCATCCACTCTGGGGCACAGATAAAAAAAAAACTGTGCAGTTTAAAAAAATAGCTAAAATTTAAAGAAACTAATTCTTAAATGACTGCCAAATGGCATGAAACCTGCAGAATGTTCTTCAGTGCCAAGGAGCTGGTGAACACTATTGTGAACACCTTATAATTCAAACAGGAGCAGGATCCAAGCAATCTACCTGGCCATAAACCCACCAGCCCCAGTCACCCTGAGACATAGAAACAACACAATGGTTTAAATGGACAACAAAAGTGTAAAGGACTCAGCCCTAGAGGGAGCTGCAAGAATTCTCAGATCAGAGAAGCTTGCAAGCGCCATTGTTCATGCTCTTCCTCCATCATCATAGCAAATACAGGAGCAGGATATGGCACCTGGCCAGCTGGCTCCCTTAGTGAGCCCTGGGCCACTAGCTCACACCAGCCCATGCCCTTGCCCCCAAGTGATACCCTCCCACCTGCCTGAGCTCCAGCCATCCTACTGCAGTGGCCTGAGTGTAGTGCACCCCAGAATACTTCCAGACAGTGCCTATGATAGTTTCATTTATCTCATCAAGGTGACAAATGTGCAAAGCATCAGTGGGACATGCCAGGCCCAAACCTACATCACCTCCAGGCAACTTGCCAGAGCACCTAGTGAAGACATTGTGAAGATTTTTGAAATGGCAAAAAAAGATTTATGGAACACCCAGAAATGCCACCAGTCTATGTCCATCTCAGATCCAGTCATCTTGCCAAGGTGTTCCCTGTATAAAGCACCCCATAGAAACCCCTGGTCTGTGCCTGGTTTAGTTCCAGCTGCCCACCAGAACAGTGCCACCCACCAGTGCCTGATTCAGCTTCAACTGTCCTGTGAGGGTGCCCACTGTGTGGAATGCCCCAAGACCCCTGGATCACACCCTTATCAGCTCCAGCTATCCTACCAGGGTGACCCCAGTGGAGAATTCTCTGAGATTTTCAGCCCATGGCTGCTACACCTCCAGCCAGAGCTGCTAGACACAGGCAGTCAACAGTGGGGGATGTTCCTATATGAGATCTGTCCTTCAAGACTAGGAAAAGTAGCTGTTCTAATTCTCAGAAACAAACACAGCAAGTCAAAAGAAAATGAGACAGAGAAATATGCTCTAAATGAAAGGATAAGACAAAACAACAAACAAAAAGAAGTAAATGAATAAAAATAAGCAATCTACTTGATAAAGTCTTCAAAAAATATCATGAAGATGCTCAGTGGAGCATCTTTCACTGAGAGAAGAAAGGAAAATTGAGTAATAACTTCAACAAAGAGATATAAAATATAAAAAACAATCAGAGTTGAATAATAGTATAACTAAAATAAAAATAACACTAAAGAGAATCAATAGCAGAGGATGCAGAAGAACATATTAGCCATCTGGAAGAGGTTAATGGAAAGCACCCAAGCTGAACAACAAAAAGATAAAAGAAAAAAAAATGAGGATAGCTAAGGGATCTTTGGGACAAAACAAGCATATTCACATTCACATTGCAGGGGTTTCAGAATGAGAAGAGAGAGACAAAGGGGCAGAAAAGTTATTTGAAGAAATAATAGTTAAAATCATCCCTGACCTGGGGAGGGAAACACATATTCAGATCCAGGAATCACAGAGAACCCCAAACAAGAGGAGATACACATCAAGATACATTATAATTAAAATGTCAAGGATTAAATATTAAGAGAAAAAAATTAAAAGCAAGATAAAAGCAACTGGTTACATTCAAAGAAAACCCCATACAGCTATAAACTTAGTTTCAGCAGAAACTTTTATGGCTCCAAAGGAGTGACATGATATATTCAAAGGGTTGGAAGGAAAAACAACAACAACAACCAAGAATACTTCACCAAGCAAGGATATCATTCAGAACTGAAGGAGAAATGAGGAGTTTCCAAACCTAAATAAATAAATAAATAAATAAATAAATAAATAAATATGTTAAAAAATTAAACAGTTCATCACCGCTAAACCAACCTTATAAGAAATGTTAATAGGTCCTAATTAGAAGAAAGAAATATATGAAAGGGAAAAAATTTCATGAGTCAAACAAACATACAATAAAGGTAGATCAATTACTTACAAAGCTAGTATGAAGGTAAAAGACAACAGTAGTAAAAAAAAAAAATCAATGATATCTACAACAAGTAATCCAGGGATATACAAAATAAAATGTAAAATATGACATCATATATATAAAACATGAAGAGTGGAGTAAAAAAGTAGAACTTCTATAACATTTCAACTTCAGGTACTATCAACTTATTATAGACTGCTATATACTTAGGACATTATGTATCAATCTCTTGGTAAGCACACACCAAAAACCTATAATAGATACACAAAAAATAAGGAAAGGAATCCAAATAAAACACTAGGTAACAACAATCACAAGGGAAGAGTGCAAGAGAAGAAGAAAGGAATGGAGAAGAACTACAAGAACAATCAGAAAAGAATTAAAAGTGGCAATAAGTACATACTTATCAATAATTACTTTAAATGTAAATGGTCTAACTCCTCCAATCAAGACACATAGGGTACCTGAATGGATTTTCAAACCTAAAGCCACATACAGATTGAATACAAGGGGATGGAAATTATATTCCATGGAAATCGAAGTGAATAAAAAGTTAGGGTCACGTCACTTGTATCAGACAAAATACACTTTTAAACAAAGACTGTGAGGTGCTAAGATAGTATGAGGAACCCAGGCTTGCCTCATCTCTCAAACAACTAGCTAAATATCAAATAATTCTGAATACCCAAGAAACCCATCTGATAACTGACAGAACAAACTGCACAACTAGAGGAGAGGGAAGGCCACAGCGTGGAAAGTAGGTGTGGGCATGGAGATGTGGTTTGGGGTAGAAACAGACTGCAGGTGCTGTGGAGGCTAGAGAGTCCAGGTTGTGGAAAAGAGAGATAGAGAGAGAGAGAGAGAGAGAGAGAGACCATACACACACACAGGTTATTGCACAAAGAAAACCCTTCTCCAAAGCCATTGAGAAAACAAGAGGGGCTGATTTTCATGAGATTTTTCAACCAGCAGGGCTCAAAGACTAAAGTTTTAAAAGCCTGTGGCATAGCTGAGGACACCACTGTTTCTGTAGAGAAAGCAGGCAGGTAACCTGGGAGCAGATGCCATGATATGAGGATCTCCTGAAATGCACTAGGAGTCACAGTTTCTCCTCCTTGAAGTACATCTCAGAGAGGTGGCATTGCTTCTCCAGGGACAAGGGAGCTGGTGGGTAACATTTCCTATTCTCACCCCTCAGCATAGGCACAGAGAGACCTACTAAGGGTGGCTAACCTGGACATTGGCTGCTTAATATGCTGTGGTCCAAATTCCATGCTCTTGAGCACTCGTGCAACTGCCCTCTAGGGTTTGACCTCTAGGTCAAACCTACATCAGTCCCAATGTAGCAAGATCCTCTGCCAGCAGACCAGCTCAGGTCCCCACACACCAGGTATCTCAAGTTGGAAGTTTTAAAACTTACCTGTTTCTGGCTCAGATACAGCCCAAAGTGCAATGCACTTCTCCAGGCAGACGACTAACCCAGACACAGAAAGTGTGTAAGCAGTGATCTGAAAAAGACCTAGGTCACATGAGGGAAATTTATCTCCTTTTCTGGGAGGGCTTCCCTGACAGCAGCAAGCATGAACTCCCTCTCTGGGGACAATGGAAATGCTTAGTGCCATTGCCCTCCCTGGCCCCTCAGCATAAACTAACTTCAGTAAATAGCACAGCACCAAGACTGGCTGCCTAAATTGTTCACACCAAGCCCTGGCCCCCTGTATTCTGTTGTTAATGCTTTTGGTGGGAAAGTGAGCCTAAAAACCAGTGTAGCAGGCCCTGCCACCAGAAGATCAGCACAAACCCCTGCATGTACCACGTCTATAGACCATAAAGCTCTGCAAAGCTTCAGCTCTAGTGGAAATAGCATCAGGTCTCTTTTAAAAAGCAGACCAAAGCACACTTAGTTAAAACTTGCCACATTCTGGCCAAGGTCCAAACATTCCCAACAGTGGGCAAGGAGAAATTCTGCAGAGGACTGACCTGAGGGAAAGACTACCCATACACAGCATCACAGTGCATGTAGCATACCCAACAATTTCAATTTCTGACAGACCAGCCCCTGGATATTACATGACCTCTTCTCCATAAAGCCATTACTCTCAGAAGCAGGAAACATAAGAGGCTTTTATAATACACAGAAGAGAGAGACCTAGACAAAATGCCAAATGGAGGAATTCATCCAAAAAGAATGAACAAGAAAATGTCACAGCCAAGGATCTAATCAAAACAAATATAAGTAATATGCCTCATCCAGAATTTAAAGCAACAATCATCAGGATACTAGCTTTGCTTGAGAAAAGTATAGAAGACACCAGGAAGTCTCTGACTGCAGAGATAAAAGACCTGAAAACTAACCAGGATGAAATGAAAAATGACATAACCAAGATTCAAAACAGACTATATATAATGACCACAAGGATGGAAACAGTAAAGGAATGCATAAGTGATATAGAATATAAAATTAAGGAAAATAATGAAGGTGCATAAAAGAAGGAAAGAAAATTCTTGGTTAATGAAAGTACACTTAGGGAACTCAGTAATTGCATAACGTGTAATAACATTCAAATCATAGGAATCCCACAGACATAAGAGAGGGGAAAAGGTGAAAAGATTTACTCAAGGAAATTATAGCTAAAACTTCCCTAATCTGGGGAAGGAAACAGACTTACAAATCCAGGAGGCACAAAGAACTCCCATCAAAATCAACAAAAGCAGGCCAATACAAAGACATATTTAGTTCAATTTTCAAACTATAAAGAAAAAATTCTAGAAGCAAAAAAAAATTAAAAAATTAAAAAAAAAAAGAAGTCTCTAACTTACAAGGGAAACCAATAAAGTTAGTAGCAGATTTCTCTACAGAAATGTGGCAGGTAGGAAGGGAGTGGCATGGCATATTCAACATGCTGAATGGGAAAAATATACAAGAATGCAGTAAGGCTGACATTCTGAATAGAAAGCACATTCTGAATAGAAAGCACGATAAAGAGTTTCACAGACGAAGAAAAACTAAAGGAGTTTGTGAACACTAAACCAGCCCTGAAAGGAATATTAAAGGGGACTCTTTGAGTGGGAAAGAAGGACCAAAAGTGACAAAGACTAAAAAGGAACAGAGAAAATCTCCATGAATAACAACAAAACAAGTAATACAATAGCACCAAATTCATATCTATCAATAATCACTCTGAACATAAATGGGCTAAATGTCCCCATTAAAGGATAAAGGGTATCAGAATGGAGTAAAACAAAACAAAAACAAGACCCATCTATATTCTGCCTACAAGACACTAATTGTATTGTTATTTATTTATTTATTTATTTAAAATTTTATTTTAGAATGAGAGTGCAAACGAGGGGAGAAGGGCGGAGGGAGAGAGAGAGAATCTTAAGTAGGCTCCACACTGAGCATGGAGGCTCGATCCCACAAACCTGGGATGATGACCTGAGCCAAAAACAAGAGTTGGACGCTTAACTGGTAAGCCACCCAGGTGCCCCAAGACTAATTTTAGATGTAAAGACATCTAGAGATTGAAAGTGAGGGAGAATCACCTATTATGCTAATGGATGCCAAAAGAAAGCTGGAGTAGCCATACTTATATTGAAAAAACTAGATGTTAAATCAAATATGGTAACAAGAGATGAAAAAGGTCAGTATATCATCAGAAAGGGTTTTATCCTACAAGAAGATCTAACAATTATAAATACTTATGTTTCCAACTTGGAAGCACCCAAATATAGAAAACAATTAATATCAAACATAAAGGTACTCATTGCTAACAATACAACAATAGTAGGGGACTTTAACACCCTACTTAGAACCATGGACAGATCATCTAAGCAGGAAATCAACAAGGAAACAATGGCTTTGAGTGACATGGTGGACCAGATGTACTTAACAGATATATTCAGAACATTTCATTCTAATGAAGCAGAATACAAGTTCTTTTAGAGTACACATAGTACATTCCCCAGAATAGATCACATATTGGGTCACAAATCAGGCCTCATCAAGTACAAAGAGATTGAGATCATACTATGCATGTTTTTAGACCACAACACTATGAAATTTGAAGTCAATCACAAGAACACTTTGGAAAGGCCACAGATACATGGAGGTTAAAGAACATCCTACTAAATAATGAATGGGTCAACCAGTAAATTAAAGAAAAAATTTAAAACTATAATTGAAGATGAGGGATAATGAAAACATGATGGTTCAAAATCTCTGGGATGCAGCAAAAGCAGTCATAAGAAGGAATCATATAGCAATACAGGCCTATCTCAGGAAGCAAGACAAATCTCAAATATACAACCTAACCTTACAGCTAAAGGAGCTAGAAAAAGTACAACAAATGAAGCCTAAAGCCAGGAGAAGAAGGGAAATAATAAAGATTGAGCAGAAATAAATGATATAGAAACAAACAAATAAACAAACAAACAATCAAAAGACAGTAAAACATCATTGAAACCAGGGACCAGTTCTTTGAAGAAATTAATAAAATTGATAAACCCCTGGACAGACTTATCAAAAATAAAAGAGAAAGGAACCAAATAAATAAAATCACAAAAGAATGAGAGAGGTGAGATCACAACCAATACCACAGAAGTGCAAATAATTAGAGAGGATATGAAAAATTATATGCCAACAAACTGGGTAATCTGAAAGAAATGGATAACTTCCTAGAAACATGTAAACTACCAAAATTGAAATAAGAAGAAATAGAAAATTTCAAAAGACTGATTGATAGCCAGCAAAGAAAGTGAATCAGTAATAAATTATCTCCAGCAAACCAAAGTCCAGGGTCAGATGACTTCCTAGGGGAATTTTACTCAATATGTAAAGAACAGTTAATACCTATTCTTTTAAAACTTTTTCAAAAAATAGAAATGGAAGGAAAGCTTCCAAATTCATTCTATGAGGCCAGCATTACCCTGATTCCAAAACCATAAGAAGACTCCACTAAAAAGCAGAACTACAGGCCAATATTGCTGATGAACATGGATGCAAAAATTCTCAACAAATATTAACAAACTGAATCCAACAGTATACTCAAAAATCATTCGTCACAATCCAGTGGGATTTAATCCTGAACACGCTGCAAGGTTGATTCAGTATTTGCAAATCAATCAAGGTGATACACCATATTAATAAAAGACGGGATATGAACCATATGATCCTGTCAATGGATACAGAAAAAGCATTTGACAAAGTACAGCATCCATTCTTGATAAAAACCTCAACAAACTAGGGATAGAGGGAACATACCTCAACATCACAAAGTCCATATATGAAAAACCAACAGTTAGCATCATCATCAATGTGGAAAAACTGAAAGCTTTTCATCTATGGTCAGGAACAAGATAGGGATGTGCACTCTCATCACTGTTACTGAATATAGTATGGACAGTCTTAGTCTCAGTAATCAGACAGCAAAAAGAAATAAAGCCATCCAAATCAGCAAACTTTCACTATTTGCAGACAACATAATACTCTATGTAGAACATCTGAAAGACTCCACCAAAAAATGGTAGAACTGATACATGAATTCAGCAAAGTCACAGGATACAAAATCAACATACAGAAATCTGTTGTTTATCTATACACCAATAATGAAGAAGAAGAAAGAGAAATCAAGGAATCAGTCCCATTTACAACTGCACCAAAAATCCTAAGATACCTAGGAATAACCTAACCAAAAAGGTAAAAGATCTGTACTCTGAAAACTATACAACACTTGTGAAAGAAATTGAAGATGACACAAAGAAATGGAAAGACATTTCATGCTCACGGATTAGAAGAACAAATATTGTTAAAATGTCTATACTACCCAAAGCGATCCACACATTAAATGCAATCCCTATCAAAATACCACAAGCATTTTCACAGAGCTGGAACAAACAATCTTAAAATTTGTATGGAACCACAAAAGACTCTGAATATCCAAAGCAATCTTGAATGACAAAAGCAAAGCTGGAAGCCTCACAATTCTGGACTTCAAATTATATTGCCAAGCTATAATGATGAAGACAGTATGATACTGCCACAAAAACAGACAAAGAAATCCATGGAACAGAATAGAAAATCCAGACTGTACCCACAACTATATGGTCAACTAATCTTCAACAAAGCAGGAAAGAATATCCAATGAAAAAATATAGTCTCTTCAACAAATGGTATTGGAAAACTGGACAGAATCATGCAAAAGAATGAAGCTGGACCATTTTCTAACACCATACACAACAATAAATCTAAAATGGATGAAAGAACTAAATGTGAGACAAGAAGCCACCCAAATTTTAGAGGAGAAAACAGACATCAACGTCTTTGACCTAGGCTATAGCAACTTCTTACTAGTTATATCTATGGTGGCAAGGGAAACAAAAGCAAAAATGAACTATTGGGACTTCATCAAGATAAAAATTTACTACAAAGTGAAGGAAACAATCAACAAAACCAAAAGGCAACCTTTGGGATGTGAGAAGATATTTGCAAATGATGTATCTGATAAAAGGTCAGTATCCAAAAGATATAAAGAACTTATAAAATTCAACAGCCAAAACACAAATAATCCAGTGGAGAAACGGGCAGAAGACATGAATAGACATGTCACCAAAGAAGACATCCAGATGGCTAATACACTCATCAAAAGATGCTTGACATCACTCATCATCAGGGAAATACAAATCAAAACTACAATGAGATATCACCTCACACCTGTCAGAATGGCTAAAATTAACAACACAGGAAACAAGAGGTGTTGATGAGGATGCAGCAAAAGGGGAACTCTCTTATACTATTGGTTGGAATGCAAACAGGTGCAGCCACTCTGCCTAACAGTATGGAGGTTCTTGAAAAAGTTAAAAACAGAACTGTCCTATGACCCAACAATGGCACTACGAGGTATCACCCAAAGGATACAAAAATAATGATTTGAGGAGACACATGCACCCCAATATTTCTAACAGCATTATCAAAAATACTCAAATTATGGAAAGAGCCCAAATATCCATTGACTGCTTAATGGATACAATGGTGTGTGCGTATGTGTATATGTGTGTGTGTGTGTGTGTGTGTATACATACACACACATACAATGGAATATTATTCACCCAAAAAAAGAATTATATCTTACCATTTGCATTGAGGTGGATGAAGCTAGTAATATTGTGCTAAACGAAGTCAGTCAGTCATGGAAAAAAAATACCGTATGATTTTACTCATATGTGGAAACTAAGGAACAAAAAATCAAATGAGCACCATGAGGAAAAAAGGCAAACCATAAAAATGACAGTAATTGTAGTGAAAAAACAGGGTTCATGCAGGGGAAGTCAGCAAGGGGAAGGTAAAATGAGTTAAATGGGTGATGGGCATTAAGGAGGGCATTTGTGATGAGCACTGGGTTTTGTATGTAAGTGATGAATCACTATATTCTATACCTGAAACTAGTATTACACAGAATGTTAACTAACTGGAAGTTAAATAATGGCTTGAAACTACATATAAATTGGGGATTCTAGGGAAGATGGAGGCATAGGAGGATGCTGGGCTCACTGCGCGTCCTGCAAATCACTTAGATTCCACCTACACCTGCCTAAATAACCCAGAAAACCACCAGAAGACTAGCACAATGGAGTCTCCCGAGCCAAGCGCAGACAGGAGGACCATGGAAGAGGGTAGGAAGGGCGGCGAGGCGGTGCGTGCTCCACGGACTGGCGGGAGGGAGCCGGGGCGGAGGGGCGGCCCGCCGGCCAAGCAGAGCCCCCCAAGTCTGGCTTGCAAAAGCGGAGGGGCCGGAAGGAGTGTGTTCCGACAGCAAGCGCGACTTAGCGTCTGGGAGGTCATAAGTTGACAGCTCTGCTCGGAAAGCGGGAAGGCTGGAGGACAAAGGGAGGGAGAGCTGCTGAGCCCCCGGACGACAGAGCTCTGTTTGGCGGGGAACAAAGGCGCCAGCGCCATCTCCCCCGCCCATCCCCCAGCCAAAATCCCAAAGGGAACCAGTTCCTGCCAGGGAACTTGCTTGCTCCGTGCAAATACCCAACGCTGTGCTTCTGCGGATCCATCCCTCTGGCGGGTCTGACTCCATCCCGGTGCCACAGGGCCCCTCCTGAAGTGGATCACCTAAGGAGAACCGAGCTAAGCCTGCCCCTCCTGCCCCCGTGCACCTTGCCTACCCACCCCAGCTAATACGCCAGATCCCCAGCACCATAAGCCCGGCAGTGTGCAAGTAGCCCAGAGGGGCCATGCCACCCCACAGTGAATCCCACCCCTAGGAGAGGGGAAGAGAAGGCACACACCAGTCTGACTGGCCCCAGTGGTGGGCTGGGGGCAGACATCAGGTCTGACTGTGGCTCCGCCCACCAACTCCAGTTATACACCACAGCACAGGGGAAGTGCCCTGCAGGTCCACACCACTCCAGGGACTATCCAAAATGACCAAATGGAAGAATTCCCCTCAAAAGAATCTCCAGGAAATAACAACAGCTAATGAACTGATCAAAAAGGATTTAAATAATATAACAGAAAGTGAATTTAGAATAATAGTCATAAAATTAATCGCTGGGCTTGAAAACAGTATACAGGACAGCAGAGAATCTCTTGCCACAAAGATCGAGGGACTAAGGAACAGTCACGAGGAGTTGAAAAACGCTTTAAACGAAATGCAAAACAAAATGGAATCCACGATGGCTCGGCTTGAAGAGGCAGAGGAGAGAATAGGTGAACTAGAAGATAAAGTTATGGAGAAAGAGGAAGCTGAAAGAAAGAGAGATAAAAAAATCCAGGAGTATGAGGGGAAAATTAGAGAACTAAGTGATACACTAAAAAGAAATAATATACGCATAATTGGTATCCCAGAGGAGGAAGAGAGAGGGAAAGGTGCTGAAGGGGTACTTGAAGAAATTATAGCTGAGAACTTCCCTGAACTGGGGAAGGAAAAAGGCATTGAAATCCAAGAGGCACAGAGAACTCCCTTCAGACGTAACTTGAATCGATCTTCTGCACGACATATCATAGTGAAACTGGCAAAATACAAGGATAAAGAGAAAATTCTGAAAGCAGCAAGGGATAAACGTGCCCTCACTTATAAAGGGAGACCTATAAGACTCGTGACTGATCTCTCCTTTGAAACTTGGCAGGCCAGAAAGGCTTGGCACGATATCTACAGTGTGCTAAACAGAAAAAATATGCAGCCGAGAATCCTTTATCCAGCAAGTCTGTCATTTAGAATAGAAGGAGAGATAAAGGTCTTCCCAAACAAACAAAAACTGAAGGAATTTGTCACCACGAAACCAGCCCTACAAGAGATCCTAAGGGGGATCCTGTGAGACAAAGTACCAGAGACATCACTACAAGCATAAAACATACAGACATCACAATGACTCTAAACCCATATCTTTCTATAATAACACTGAATGTAAATGGATTAAATGCGCCAACTAAAAGACATAGGGTATCAGAATGGATAAAAAAACAAGACCCATCTATTTGCTGTCTACAAGAGACTCATTTTAGATC